>NC_058412.1:51140887-51486881 GCF_002201575.2 Neomonachus schauinslandi
GGGGGGGGGGGGGGGGGGGGGGGGGGGGGGGGGGGGGGGGGGCCTTCCGAGGCGGTACAAGGCTGGTTCGCAGAGGCCCAACGCCCTGCTGGCCGCACCCATTGCCGGGGGCCCCCCTGCTGGCCATGAGGGACTGATGCCTGCTGCTGAAGCTGATCCTTTGTCTCTTTTCTATGGGAGTGAAGCATTGTTCCATCGGGTGCTTGACCGTGTTGTTTTCCTCAGTGATTCCAACACCTAGACGCAGTGGGGCAGTGTTTGGATTTCTGGCCCTGGTGGCCGGCATTGTGGTGGTCTTGGCTGTATCCTCCACATAGCTGGAGTGCTCCCCTGACACCAGTTAGCCGTGCACGGTATTCTGCTCGACAGTATCTCAGTGGTTAGGCAGGTGGGGAGCTAGTGCCGGGGAGACTCATCCCAGTTGGCCCAGGACTTTCCTGGGTAGCACTGAAAATCCCATGTCCTGGGTATACCCGCATGGTTGGTCACCCAGCCCGGGGCTGACCAGCAGTGTGAACATCATCAATTTATTCACTTCTTTGTGCCTCAGGTTCCTCCCCTGTAAAATGGGTCTAAAAATAATAACCTACTTTATAGAATTTTTGTGAGGGTTAAACAAGAGAGTGTGTGTAAAGGACATAGCTCAGTGCCTGGCACAAAGACATGTTCAACAAGCATTAGCCATTAATAACAATATTATATTAGATATAGAGACGTTTTCTGGGCAGTCCCAGGGGAGAAAATGGGACCAACCTGCTCAGTAGAAGGAAAAATCTTCTTCCAGATGGGGGGTAATGAGTTGCTAAGGTATTCAAACATAGGCTAATATTTGGCCTGCTTTATGAAGTGGACGGTAGAACTAGCCACCTCCTAGTCCTGAAATATCTTAGTCCTGTGATAAATTAATCTCATCCTCTTCCCACCGCCCCCCCCCAGGAGGGGAGCTAGCCTATCAGAGATAGTGGTCTCTTTTCTTCTAATCAGCAATTCCTGTCATCAGAGACCACTCAGAGCTGCTTGAATAAAGACAGAGAGACATTCCAGCCATGAATCCAGTGATCTCTGTTATGCTAAAGACAGAAGCAAACATGAATGGCTCTCTGCTGTTCTGGCTGATGGGCTGCCTCCTCTCCTTGGACTTCTTGTGGGGACTGCTTCCCCACAACCCCGCTCAGGGGCTCTCCTGTGTGTGTGTGTGTGTGTGAAAGACAGAGAGAGAGGTCAGCAAGGGTCTCATGTGATGTGTGCAAAGTCCCAGACTGCTCCCCTCCCCCACCTTGTTCTTTCCGTTATTCCCCAGCCTCACACCCTCACCCCCGCCCCCCACATGGTCCTCGCAGGCCTAGTAGCTTAATGCGAGGCAATTAATAGAGCCCTCTGAGGACTTGTCATGAGAAAGCTCTTTAACTCAGCCACTTGAGTTGGGGCCCCAGGCATGTATGTGACAGGGGTGCCAGGAACACCAGGGCAGCTGTTTGGGGTGGGGGAGACAGAGGCAGAGCAGAGAAACAGGGTCGGGAGGCCTAGACTACGGGGACAAATAGATGATGTGAACATAGCAGTGGTCATTGCTTTTCATTGTTTGTGGTTTGTCTTTTACCAAATTTTGCTCTGGCAGGTGCAGCAAAACCAAGACCAGAAAGGTGAGGTGCCCAACAATAAAGCTGCTGATTACACGGACCATCAGAGGAGAAGTTTCCCCTAGGATGTGGGCACTTTCGAGAGGGGTCATCATGTGGTGACATCATGTGTGTAAGGATAGAGTGGGGTAGGGGATAGCTGTGCTTCCATTGGGGCTGGGGCACTGGCAGGGAGAGGCAAGCGTTCCCCAGGGGGAGGAGAGGATGATGAGGGAAGAGGGGCCTGGGTCTCCAGGCCTGCCTCTCTCTGTCTCTGACTTCACCATGTCTCTCTCACGACTGTCACTGTTTGCAGACAGGCCAGGCAGGGGCCGCGGAGGCCCAGATGCCGATGTGGACTTTGTCTTCACCAGTTTGTAGTGTGTGTGTGTGTGTGTGTGTGTGTGTGTGTGTGTGTCCGTGTGTGTCCCCTCTCCCGCCTGCCCTCCTGGCCCACACTCTAACACTGATGGTGGGGCTCCCATGGTCTCTCAAAACTCCTTCAATAGGTCTTGAACTGGCCCTGGCTTTGGTCCTCTGCAGCTCCTCTGGCCGCCACTAGAGGGCGGCAGCCAACACAGCCGGGCCCCAGGACTTGAACCGCACACTTCTGCACTGCCCCGCCTTTTTATTCCACACCCCTCTACCTTTCCCAGCCCCTAGGGATGTGCAGGCCCCAGCTGTGTGGGTCACTGGGACCACAAAACCAAGCAATTCCTGTCCCTGGCTGTGGGCTCAGTGAAGGTGTAAGTCTGTGAGAATGTGATAAGGGGAGTTAGTGAAGATGCAGGAAGGGACCAGAGGTGACGAGAACCCTAGGTGTATTCATCAGCTCCTCTAAGGATAAAGGTGGAGGGAAAAGAGGGAGAGCCAGAGGATCAGGCAGCCTTTGGGGAGATAAAACAGAATCAAGTCCACTGGCCAAATGGCAGGTGATGACAAGACAGGCAGAATCACTCTCACAACAAAGGCAGGTGACTTTTAAGAGACCAGAGAAAACCATGTGGCTCTGGAGCCAGAATGCCCAGATTCAAACCCTGGCTCTTCCAAGTACTAGCTGTGTGACCGTAGACAAAGTATTCAGCCTTTCTGTGCCTCAATTTCTTATCTGTGAAATGGACATCATAATAACACTATCTCCCGTGCTAGCTATGAACCTTAAGTGGGTTTATACACACAAATCACTTAGGGCAGTGTCTGGCACACACTGAGAACACTATAAATGCTCGCAGTTAGTGTTTTGAGGAAGAGATCCATCTGATGGTGAAAGAGCTGGTCTCCCCTAGAATATCCTCATGAGATGTATGGGAATTGGTCCCCACACACGCCAGCATCAAATGGTAACACATGAGTGTGTGAATTAGGAAAAGTTAAAGGGTTACATGTAACATTGGGATAAGTGTATATACTTACTGTTAGTATGTAGGTCAACAAACTTCTGAATCTACAAACCCTTTCACCCTTGAGGCCCTTGAATTGAGGGTGAGGAGCGCTTCTGGTCCCTCCCAACCCTCCTTCTGGAGAGGCTGGGTTTGCTCTCCCCTGTGACCCCCTGCCTAAGCATGGGTCCCAGAGAGCCTCCCTGAGCCCTGTCCAGCCCTGTTGGGTCATGGGGAGCTGATGGGAGCGAGGGCCTCCTGGCTTGCTTTTCACGGCTCTCAGGAAACCATGGCTTCTCCTGCCTGCTGTGGGAGGAAACACCAGTGCTCAGCCTTTGTTCCTGGGGCCAGTTTTGGCCCCAAGACTGTGGGGAAGTGAAAGTGTCCAGCCCTGCAGAAACAATCCTTCATCGGGTCATCTCAATGCACTTAACCTTTTGGCCCCCAAATTTCTCTTCTCTACAGTTCTGGGAAGAGTGGGGGAATACTTCTACATTCTCCTCCCTCCCCGGGAGGACAATGTCTGGGAAAAAGTAAGAACAATTGAGATTTTATGGTGCCTCTACTCACTGATTCGTCCGTCCATGTCTCAAATTCAAACTCCCCAATGGCCAGGCCACATGATCCAAGGCTGACCACCTTACTACACAGTGGCTTTCCTCACAAAGGGATGGGGTAATAACAAGAAATGTGAGCCATCCCAGCAGATCCAGCATACTATGAATATTTTAATTTTAAACTTAACTTATGAATGGGTAATGTGTTTACATATATTTACGTAGTTCAATGTATTAAGAATATAAAAAGACATACAGTAGAAAGGCTCTCTCTTATTCTTGAACCCTACCCTCTCTTCCTAGGAAGCAAGCAATGTCACCATTTTAGAATGTATCCTTCCAGAGATAGTCTATATAAAGAAATACCTCTATAAAGAATACCTAGTTCTTTCTTCCCAGCCTTTTACTTTTTTCAAAAGGGGGATCCTCTTATATGGAACATCCACAGTTTTTTGTGTTTGTTTTTAATCCTTTCTTAAATGAAAGTATGGTTGACCCACAATGTTACATTAGTTTCAGGTGTACAACACAGTGATTCAGCATCTCTCTATGTTATGCTGTCTTCACCACAGGGTAGCTCCCATTGGTCACCACACAACACTTTAACAATATCATTGACTATATTCCCTGTGCTGTACTTTTTACCCCCATGACTTATTCTGTCCTCATTTATTTTTACAGCTCTGCTCTATGATGTTTCCAAAGGCACTTATCCAGTTTGCTATTAGTGAACTTTCAGGCTGGTTTCAGTGACTCCCCGTGCTGCAGTGAGAAGGCTTGTAGATAAGCCCATAGTCCTCGAAGCTCCCCGTGGCTCCTCATACATATTCCTCAGGAGTTCTTTTTTTTCCCCCCCCTCAGGAATTCGTAAGCAGAGGTTTGGGACCCCTTAGAAGTCAGCAGACAGAGAATTCAGGGAGATAAACTCCAGAACCCTGGAAAATTGGAAGGAAAGAAATTTTCCATCTTTATTTGCACTAACCTCTATTGAACATTTCCCTCCACTGTAAATAGAGGCAACAAACTTCTGGTACTTGTTAGAAGTATCTGTAACTCTCTCCCATGATTAACGATATTTTGAAATATCATCTACATTCGTTCATACCTCGTCATTGTGGTAGTAAAGGAAAACGTTTCTCTACTTAATGACCCTTCTGACACCAAATGTGTGCGTCAACCAATTTTTCAACTCTCTTGACACCAACTTGGTGTTCTGTCATTTTATTCAATTCTGATAGTAACTACCTGGAGTTAGTGTCAGACTCCCCAAGTTTAAGGGCTCAGTCCCACAAGACTGCTCTCACTTCAGATGCCAGTTACAGTCATGGGTCGCCAGGGTGCCTACACTTCTGTCCAACTTGGCTACAACGTGCGGGGTTCCCAACCTCCCTCCTCAGGTTGGGTAATTGGCTAGACAAAACTTGGAAATAATAACTACAAGATAATTGGGTGACAAAACTTGGAAATATTTACTTACACTTACCAGTTTATTACAAAGGATATTATACAGGTACAGATGAACAGCCAGATCAAGGGGCACATAGGGCGAGGTCTGGAAGGCTTCCGAGCCCAGGAGCTTCTGTCCCTGTGGAGTTGGGGTGGGCCACCCTCCAAGCATGTGGATGCATCCGCCAACCTCTGAACCCATAATTTAGAGATTTTTATGGAGACTTCATCACACAGTCATGATTGATTATTAGCTCAATCTCCAGCCCTCTCCCCTCTGTGGAGGATGGGGGATGGGACTGAAAGTTCCAAGCTTCTAATCAGGGCTTGGTCTTTCTGGTGACCAGCCCCCATCCTGATCTATCCAGGAGCCCACCCAGAGTCGCCTCTTTAGACCAAAAATGCTCCTCTCACCTGGAAATTCCAAGGGATTGGGAGTCCTGCAGACACGCCTATCACCTATCCAATCTTTGGGGGGTATCTACCCAGGAGGGGAATCGATGCACTATGTGGTAGTTCTATGTTTAATCTTTGAGGAATATGTATTCGTTTTTATGCACGTAAAGATTATCCCGAGATGAGTAGCACAGCCCAGGCCCGTACAGACACTTTGTTTTGCATGCCTGTCTTGGCCACTAGATGGGGAACTTCTCAACAAGGGCTGCCCTGCGCCTTCCGCCCCCTCAGTGAGTCTCCGGTGGTAGAGTAAATGCATTCAGTGCCCGGTGGGCGGCCTGCGTGCCCGCCACTGGCGATGTGCAGGCGATACAAAGGTGCAGAAGGTACCCTCAAGGAACTCGGCCTAAAGGGAGAGTTACGCCTGAGGATGACTGATTAAAGGCGCCCCAACTCCTGCCTGTGCCGCTTCCTAAATGTATGACCCGAGGCAAGTAACCTTCCTTGGCCCCAGCTTCCCCATCCTGAAATGATTTACAGTCAACTGCCATCACGGAAATACAGCGTAGCCTTTAGCACAGTGCCTGGCCCGCGCTGGGCACGCAACAGTTTTGTTCGGGTCAGCCGCGGTGGCAAACAAGCCCGCTGGGCGACCCGCCTCAGCGCTTCTGGCCAGTGCTTGCTGGGAGCGGTCGGGCGGGCCTCTCGCGCCCCGGACCCCTCCACGCTGACGCGGGAGCGCCCAGGGAGTGCACCGAACGCTGTCCCCCCGGCTGGCGCTTGTCCCCGCCCCCGGGCACCGTCCTGCCTCCCCGGGCTGCGTCGCCGGCCCTCCGCTGGGTGCAGCCCCCGGTGGCCGGAGCTCCGCCAGCGGGGTGCGGGACGAGGCCGCGGCCGCCTGGTCCTCCGCGCCGGCGGGAGGCGCTCGTCCGGATTCGGCCGGGGGCGGCGCTCCGGCCGGGCTCCTCTCGGCGGCGGCGCACGGCCGTCCCTCCGTCCGCAGGGCGGGGACGCGGCGACGGTGGCGGCGGCTCCGTGTCGCCGGAGCCGAAGCGCGCAGGCCCGTCCCGGCGGTCGGGGGGCGGGCGGGGCGAGGGCGCCATGTGGTTCATGTACGTGCTGAGTTGGCTTTCGCTCTTCATCCAGGTGGCCTTCATCACGCTGGCCGTCGGTGAGAGTGCGCGACCCGGGTCCGCGCGGGCTCCTCTCCCGGCATCTGTGCTGGTCGGGGGTCGCATCACGAAGGCGGTCGCATCACGGGGGACTCCTGTCCGGTGCTCCCGGCCTTCGCATCCCTCCCCTTTCCTGTCCCGCCGGATCCTGCCCCCTCTTGCTGACCCCAGCAGCCCCGTGGGACCGCGGGTCCTTCCCCGTGTCACTAAATCCGCCCTGGCACCGCCTGGGAGTGGCTGACTCAAGTGCCCCTTGCCCGAGCTCGCGCACCGCCAACCGCTGCCGTGCCCACCCTCGCGGGCCTATCGCGCTGAACTTTTCCCGGACACTTATCCCCGCCCTTTCGCTTCTGGCCCTTCGTACTGCCTACTCTCTCGGAGTTTGACACGCTTTTCCCTTCTGGCTAGTTCCTACTCTTGCTCTCTGCTGAGATCTCACCTCTTCCGGGAGGCTCTCCTTATGGGGTTTGGTGGTGCCCTGTCCTTTCTCTGAAGTAGCACTTGTCACACTGGGCTCGTCTGACGCCTCTCCCTACCCCCACTTACCCGCGCTGGGTCAGGGAAGGGACCTTGCCTGTCTTACCCTGTTCTCTCTTCACTCAGAGCGGCACTTGGCCCATACCAGGTGCCCAACAGATATTTAGTGAATGAGTGAATGAAATGCCCCTTTATGGACCAGAGGTTAGCATTGTGCTGAGGCATCAGATACAGGTTTCCATTCAGTTTTATGAAATCTTTTTTCAGTTGCCCGGACAAAGTTTTGCTTCTTCAGGCTTGGGAAGACCCCACATGGGTTGTTCGGTTTGTTCCTTAGTGAGGGAGTCCATGAGGGGTTGATGGGGACCCAGCTGCAGAGAGAGAAAGACCAGGATAGTGGGAGTGACTCTGGCTAATGTTCTCCCTGCTTGCTCCTCTTCCCAACCCCCCCAGCGGCTGGACTCTATTACCTGGCAGAACTGATAGAAGAATATACAGTGGCCACCAGCAGGATCATAAAATACATGATCTGGGTAAGTGGCAGTTTTCCCCAGGATTTTCCCCTCTTTTGCCCTGCCTCAAAGGAGGAAGTAGGGGGAGTTTTGCATGAATGGTGAGATCTCTGTCCCTGCTGTTTCCTGAGGGTGCCACCCCTACCTCCTTCACCTGCACCTTGTCTCCTGAGTCTGCTCTCTGGGTCCAGGTGTTCCCTCGCCCCTTCCCCAAGTAGCAGCGCTTCACTGCAGACCCTGTTCTCAGTTCCTTAGGGTGACAGCTGAGTGCACACTCTGTGTTGACAGGACCATGGCTTGGCCTTTGCTTGGTTGTTTCCCGTTGTCTCTAACCCCTACGAAGAACTACGAAGAACCTACCTAAGAACAGTTTTGAGTACTTGAGTTAGAGTACTCATTGTCCTCAGATCAAGTGACTTGTCCTAAGAGGGAGACACCTTCCCTGGCCCAGTCCCTGCCCTCCTGAGGTCTCATGGAAGGCTTCTGTTCCTGAAGACACAATCCTTGCCATTGATGTCAAAGCTCCAGGAGTGCCTGCTGGCGGGTAGATTCCTGCCAGCTGTGGGAAGGGGTGGGGATTGGGACCATTTGGATGGGAGAAGTCCAGTGCCTCTCAAGTCACCTGGTGTCAGCAGCCACTCTGGGCATGGCTTGGGGTAGAGGGTTAGTAGTGGAGACGAGACCATAGCACTCAGCTCTGGGTTCAGAGGCCTGGCCTGAGGGTTTTGGTACAGGAATTAGACCTTTATTCTACCAACTGCCATTTGTTAAGCGCTGACAACTATAAATTCTTCAGAACAGTGTTTTTCAGGTTGTAGGTCTCATTCATTATTGGGTTGTGTCATCAGTTCAGTAGGTCATGGTCAGCATTTTCAAAAAACAGAATAGAATAGAAAAGAATTGAAATTTGAACTTTGATCTTATAACGTTTACTGTGGGTTGCTGTCAAAAATTTTTGAGAATGGCGTTAAAAGATGCTGCCCTTTGGGAGCTGAGAGACAGGTTGGGGAGGACTGTGAAATAGGGAGAGATCGAAGCATGAACCTAGTGTTGCCCAGAGCAGGCTGGGGGTTAGTGAGACCAAGAAGGCTGCCTGGAAGAGGCTCCCTGCACTGTGTACCTCTCGTTGTTTCAGTTCTCCACAGCTGTGCTGATTGGCCTCTACGTGTTTGAGCGTTTCCCCACCTTCATGATTGGCGTGGGCCTCTTCACCAACCTCGTCTACTTTGGCCTCCTCCAGACCTTCCCCTTCATCATGCTGACCTCGCCTAACTTCATCCTTTCCTGCGGTGAGAGGGGGCAGAGTTGGGGAGGCCGTCGAGGTGGTTGCATGTGCCCAGCTCAGTCTGGGGCACTATGGGGATATAGAGAAAAGTGGCAAACCACTAGGGTCCTCCAGGAGGCCAGGCTGATTGGGAACATGGACTTCTTACACTTGAGGAGCCTAGAGTCTCCTTGGCTCTAGTGACTAGTATTTGGGGTGATGAGGGGGTGGGGGTGGGATACTTAGGGAGGTCTTTCCCAGGGCGGTGAATTTGAGAAGGGAAAAAAGGTGGGTTTTCTGTGTAGTTATGGGCTCTAAGAAACCACTTGGCCAGGAAAAGCCCAAAGCCCTACCCTGGGAGGCAGGTAGCTCCCTGTCTAGTCGTCTGGCCCAAAGTCTTGATTAACACAAGCTTCATGGGGCTGTGGGTCCCCCTGCAGGTGCCGGCGCTGGGGTAGACAAATGTGTTTGGAGGACCCTGACCGTTCTGCCTTTAAGCTGGCACTACTTTCTGATCCTGGGAGTCATTTCTCCTCTCTGGCCTTGGGTTCTTGATGATGGACTCAGGTGACACACAGTAGGCGGTTATAGATATCCCCAGAAAAGATTCTGGGAAGTGTTTGGTTACCAGGATTGTTTTTTCTCCCATTAATCGTTACTGGTCATCTAGTCTTTGGGCAGGATATGAGATGTAATTGGGAGTTTCTTAGAGCTACTTTTCTATTTCTGTGGGAGAATCTGGAAAGAGAATATTACCCACAAGGAGGGCACCCAGTTAAAGCTAGGACTAGCCTCTTCCCTGAGTGCCTTGGTGTGATTCTACCAGAGGATGTGTTTGGTGGGGGTTGGTGTGGAGAGTCCTTCCCTGGAGACCAGACCCCTTCTGCATCTTCCCAGGGGATAGAACCCTCCCCCCCCCATCCCCCCAGTAGCAGGCCCTCCTGGCTTCCCTTTGTCATTCCCCCAACCTGCCCTTTAGATGCCTGAGAGACTTTTCCTGAAGATCTGTGGGCATCAGGCACCATCTGTCTTCCAGTTTCCCCAGTCCTAGAGTGTGGCTAGGCACGGCAGAGCTCTGCCTTAGAAGGGGAAAGGCAAGAGGAGGAAAGAAAGACAAGACGTGGCATTGGCTGTGAGGTGGATGTGCGGGGTGTTCAGTTTGAGTGGGGCTTTGTTCTGGTGCCTGCCCTTCACCTCACCATGAGAACAGGCAGGGATGCCTATCTCTGAGCAGCCCATCCCCAGGATCTGCAGGTTGTTTCTCTCCTCCATAAATGTGGCTGCACCCTAAGGAGGTGGGTGTCAGTCCAGAACATACCAGTTTAGACCAGTGAGCCCTACCCTGGGGCAGAATGAGAAAGGACCCTCTCCCCCAGAATTTGGAGGAACCCTAAAACTGCACCCCAAAGCATCTAGCAAACTGTGCCCTTTTTTTTTTTTTTAAAGATTTTATTTATTTATTTCACAGAGAGAGACACAGAGAGAGAGGGAACACAAGCAGGGGGAGTGGGAGAGGGAGAAGCAGGCTTCCCGCAGAGCAGGGAGCCTGATGCGGGGCTCGATCCCAGGACCCTGGGATCATGACCTGAGCCGAAGGCAGACGCTTAATGACTGAGCCACCCAGGTGCCCCAAACTGTGCCCTTTTATTCCTGAGGAGTGAGAGCCTCTTTGTTTGAGGCCCTCTCCCAGCTGCCCAGTTCAGAGTGGAATCTCTTGGGAGTATGTTATCTGCCCTGTGACTTCCTGCGCCCACTGCCCATGGGAGGGCACTCTTCGGGACTCACATCCATTTAAAAGTAGGTTAATGGTCACGGTGCTTTGGATTACCTAACAAATCTCATTTTTATACCATTCAAAGAGCTTTCTTATCTGCCTTCTAATTTTGTTCATAAATGCCTTCTGCAGTGGGCAGGTAGGAGCTAATCCTCCCATTTTCACAGATGGAGAACTGAGTTCTGGAGAGTAGTGTACTTGGCTTATAGCCATACTCCGAGTTGGGTGTAAAATCAGGACTAAGACTCAGGACTCCCAACTCTCAGGGGCCTTTGAAGGTTAAAAGTCCAGCTTTATATTCTTCCCCCCAAACTGACTGACTCTTCATTTCCTCAACAGGGCTAGTGGTGGTGAATCATTACCTAGCATTTCAGTTTTTTGCAGAGGAATATTATCCTTTCTCAGAGGTAAGAAGTGTTCAGTACATCAAACTATTAGCAGGGACAAGGAAGTAAAGGGGACTTGCATGATTTGCTTTGTGAACTTAGCTGGGGTTTGAAATAGTCTGCTCAGGGATAACGCATTTAAAAAAAGAGTATTGATGAGTCTAGAAAGTGATGTGGGGTGAGGAGGAGGGATCTCTTTGGCTGAGGCGGGGAGGTCACTGCTCTCCCCCAGGGAGTCCTTTGGTTCTCCCAAGATCACAGCCTAACACCCTGAGGTCAGGACAGGGCACTGGGGTGGCCTTGTCTGATGCAGACCTCATGGGGCTGGGTGGGTTGCAGCCCTGAAGCCCGGCTCCTCCCAGCAGACTGCCAAGCCTTTTTCCTCTCAGGGGTTCTCCACACCCTGCTGCTCCAGTTCTGACCCCTGGGAAGAACAGGGTCACTTTTGGGGGGAAGATGGGTCAGTCATGGTTTTGCCCTCCATCTGCTTCCTTTAGTTCAGAGGAGTTGTTTGTCCTAGTGCCCAGGATTTGGGGATTGTGGTCATACTCGGTCATCCTCAGCCTCCACCTTTCCCCACTGAATTTTCTCCATGTCTGAGGTTGCCCTGCCTCTGCTTCCTGGGCCCTGGCCTCCTTCAGAGATCAGGTGTGGGGCCTTCTGTGCGTTCTTGACCGCCTCTGTAAGATGCATGGTGGCCGTGTGGGGCCCACCCTTGGCACCTCCGGGGCACCCTCTCTCAGTGTCTCTTGTTGCCAGGTCCTGGCCTATTTCACTTTCTGTCTGTGGATAATCCCGTTTGCGTTCTTTGTGTCACTGTCGGCTGGGGAAAACGTCCTGCCCTCCACCATGCAGCCAGGAGGTGAGAAGGGGCTTGTCAGGGGTCATGGTGGGATCGCCTCAGGAAGGCCTGGGTTGTGTGGGGAGCCCGAGCCCAGCCTTGTGATGGAGACACTTGGGCTCCAGGTGGGGAGATCCATGTTCACATGTAGACACACACACTCATCCCCCTGCCTGTGTCTCCACAGATGACGTGGTCTCCAATTACTTCACCAAAGGCAAGCGGGGCAAACGCTTAGGGATCCTGATTGTCTTCTCCTTCATCAAAGAGGCCGTTCTACCCAGTCGTCAGAAGATATACTGAACCCCTTTGGGAGGGGATGCGGGGGCAAGATCAGGAGAGTCGGGCCCCTGGGCCTCTGCACTAGGCGGGGACCGTGAGCCTGGAAGGCACCTTCCCCCAGCCTTGGCCCTCGTTCCCTTGACTCTCCCTGAAGCCCTCATCCCCACCTTCCTCAAAGGGCTCAGCTTGGCTCAGATCTGACGCTGCTAGAGGCCGTGACCTCAGAGGGCACCAGGAGGATGGCAGAGCCTGCTTAGCCAGGAGGCCATAGGCCACCTGGTTAGGCGGGAGCTGAGCTCCCTATGACCCTCCTGCCCACTTCCGTGGTGGGTCGGGAGGTTCTGGCTCAGCCGGGGCAGGCAGGGCAGGGGCTATGAAGCTGGAGAGCAGACAGGGATAAGTTCTCTGGGCAGATGGCCGTGGGGAGGGGCCATGGCTTGGCACTTCCAGGAGAAATAGTTTTTGCTGTTGAACTGTGATTTCTGTCCCAAGTGCTGATTCCCATTTGAATAAAGATTCTAGGTGGCAGTGTTTGCCTTAATATCCTGAAAGTTCATCTCCCTTTCTTGCTGTTGACCTTCTGCCCTGGACTGGACTGGCTTTTCTGCTCCAGGGGCTTTTTTTCTGGGTTTGGGTCTTGCCCTCCCAGAGGGACTGCTCCCACGGCCCTTCCTGGGAAGTGGGCAGAGATGAGGAGCTGAGCCGGGTCAGGGGGGTTGGGGGTGGAGGCAGCCTTTCTCGTGCCCCTCCCTTTTCTTCCATCTCTTCTTTCCCCAAGGCGCCATGGCTGTGACGCTGGGGGCAGCGGAGGGACGGTTTGGGACTGGGTGGGATTTTTGGAACATCTGCAATATCCTATTTGTAAGCCTTCCCCTGGGGAAAAGGAGTGGTTTCTGGCTGAATTCTATCTTAGGCCCAAGAGGAAAGAAAATAGAAATTGGCTTCCAGGCAGCCTGGGTTACAGCCTATTTTTTAAGAAAGGGGACTGAGGGGAGAAACGGTTTGTCGCTCTAAGAGCACACGAGGGCTGGCCCTCTCTTCTGTGTGCTCTTGGCTCCCGAGGAGCTGACCTCAGTCTTCTAAGAAGGTGGGCCAGATCCTGGCACAGACCAGCATTTGCTGACTTTGCACTCCCAACTACAGTGCCTTGCAAGTACTCAGCAGTACATACGGGAGTGAAGCCCCCATGAGAGCCGTTCCTGCCATGTCCTGTACCTCAGATCGAGAGTGGCAGGTGCGGAGATGGACAGTGCACATGCGGTACCTTTAAGCCGGGGAAGCCCCTGTGCTTGAAATTCTCTATATCCTGCCCCAAGTCCCACCAAGTCATTCACTTGACTGCAGCACTTCCTGTTCTCTTAAAAATCCCAGCCTTTCCCTTTCGCTGAGAGAAGTAGCACACTTTGGTTTCTTCTTGGTGGGAATGAGATGGCCAGGCCTTTTTATCCTATGCAGACAAGGGAAGACAAGGTAGAGGACACAGGAGGCCAATATCATCCTCACTGCTGGGTCAGCAGCTGGCTCAGCTCTCCCTTGCTGTCTCCTTCTTTGTTCCTCACCCCGACGACATGGCTTCTCTCCTAGGGGTTGCCAGTGGCCTTCTCGTGCTAAATCCAGCAGACCCTTTCATATCTTACACTGGATCTCTGCAGCATCTGACAGGGCTGCTCACCCCCAGCTTCTTGAATTGCACTTCCCTGGCACTCCTGTGGCTGGTCTTCCTCCTGCCTCTGCTATTCCTTTCAGTTTCCTGTGCAGGCTTCTCCATTTGCCCCATGCACAATGGGGCTTCTCAGGGTTCTGTTGTGGGCTCCCTGGAGGAGCCCATCCGAGCTGATGGCTTCAAGGACTCTTTGCCGAGGAACTAAGAGTTGACCTCCAGCCCCAGCATCCCTCCTGATCTTCTGAACCATAGTTCCTCTCGCCTTTGGGTGCACAGACAACTCTCATGGCCCAGAGGGCACTTGCTGCTGTCCTTTGCAAACCTGCCTCTTTTGGGTACCTGCCGTGGCCCCAAGACCCCTCAGGAGCCAGACCAGAAACCTGCTTTCTAGCCCTGCTTTCTCTTTCTGCCCCTCCCACTCATCCAATCTCTAAAAACTGTTAAGTTTACCTTCCTAACATCGCTTGATTCGAGCCACACCCACTGTCATCAGCTTACACCTGGATTATTGTGACAGCCTCCTTCTCCTTCTATGTCCCACAGCCAGAGTTGTCTAAAATGTATAGCTGATCAAGTCACTTCCTGGCCTACAACCTTCCATGGCTCCCTACTGCCCTCAGGATAAAGTCCAGACCCCTTAGCATGGTTTGTGAAACTTGTGATGTCTGGTTCCTGCTCGCCTCTCTGGCCTCATCACTTGCCACCTTGCACCCTGTGTCCCCGCCTCCTGTATTCAGAGATGCCACTTTGATTCCCCTTTCTTCTGCCCACCTGGATACCTTCTCTGTCAGTTCTCAGCTTAGATTTCACTTCCTCTGAGCTTTGTCCCCTCTCCCCCCCAGCACACCACACAAATCACTCTAGGCTTGCTGGTCTATCTCCCCACTAGACTGTAAGCTCCTTGAGGGCAGGGACTGTCCTTCAGTTTTTGTATTAACAGTGCCTGGCTTGGTGCCCGGTACATAGAAAGCACTCAATAAACGTTTGTTTAATGAATGATTTGTAGTGATGTGTCCAGGGGATAACAGGGGATCCAGGATAGCTTCCTGGAGGAAGTGCAAGTGCTTGTATAGTTGCAACTGAAGCCACGGGTCCTCCCTCCCTCCCCCCAGGATATGCTGCTTATGCCTCCCTGAACTACAGAAACCTTGAAGGACACAGCATTTTCCTGTGGTTCCCTATCCTGGAAGCCTTGTTCCTGGTGGGCTGGGGCGGGGGGAGGAGAGGTAGTAGGGACACCAAAGCGTCAGTTTCATGATGCAAGGGCCCAGGATAGACTGATGCCCACTCTGAGGCCTCAGCCCTAGCTTAAACCTCTTGGGGATTCCAAGGAATTTCTTTGTGGAGAAAGGAGACCTGGGACCTAGTCTTTTGTTAAGAGAGAAGGGGCTCCGATCTTCAAGCTTGGGAGTGGGAAGTGGGAAGCCTGTGAGTACTCCTCTCCCTCTCTTCCATCCCCAACGTGAATCACCACACCTCAGCCTTCACTGGGCTGTCTCAGGTTGACAACCTACCAAAATAAGTTTATGGGGGGCTTTTGGGGGAGGGCAGAGTGGGGAGCCCTTGATGGGCTTGCACAGCTGCCAGGAAGGCTTCATCAAATGTCTCACGCAGGTTCATGGCCAGAGCGTCAGTCCAGAAGTTGTCACCCGAGAGCCGCTTCCGGGGCACGTGCCTTATGCTGACAGGGCAAAAGCCCTGGGGCACTTTCATCCTGCGTGGCCGCACTGAAGGGTACAGCTCTTGGACTAGCACCTTGAAAGGCAGCTGGGGCACAGGTGCCACCCGGTTGCCGGCCACCGTGCACAGCTGTGCCCCGCCGTGCCGGTCAGACCTCGCCTTAAGGAAGCTGTGGAAGTCGCGCTCCGGGCTGGGGTCTGGATGCACACCCAGGCGGATGCCCTGTGGGTAGCCGATCTGGGTGGTGGGCCATCTGGCAGGATTGTTGCTAACATTCCACCACTTGGGCCGCCTGACCATGGGCTGCGTGTAGATGGGTGTGGGTGTCCCCAAGGACTGCAGCTTGGGTGTTGATGTCTGCCGCAGGCGTGCCTCTGGGGAGGGGTAGAAACTCTTTCGAGGCCCCTGGTGCTTGGGGGTCTGGGGGATGGCAATCGCCTGGGGTGGGGCACAAGGTGCTTGCTTGGCGTTGGGGATCAGGGATTGGCCTTGAAGCAGCTGCTTGCGATGGAGCCACTTCTTGAAATCAGCTTCTCTCAGAATTTGGTGCTCTTTCTGCAACATCAGAGGGTACAAGATAGTCATGGAGGGCTGCCCCTCCTCCCTGCTCCTGTGGAGGGGGGCCTTGTGGCTGTAGCCCTTGGAAACCTCAGGTATCACTGGCTAGATCCAGTTGCACCCCAGGAGGCCTAAGTCTGATGAGAGAAACGCCTGCCTTATGGGAGCCCTTGTTCTGACGGGGAGATAACTATTGCCCGAAGGGAGCCCTTGGGCTGATGGGGCAGGTAGAACCTCTCCGACCTCCAACCTGATACGGCCTCTGCCCTAAGTGAGGTCTCCAGTCCCTGCCCTACGGAAAACCTCAAGTCTCATGGGGGAGACAAGTCTCCACCTCCAGAGAAGTCCCTCGTCTGATAGTGGAGATATGTCCTGCCCTGAGAGAATCTCTGGATTGATGGGGGAGGAAGAAAGCAGAAAGGTTTGGAAGGCCTGGAACTGGGGGTAGCCAGTCTGGATTGGCTTCTGGAAGTGGTGGGCCTTTTATGTTGGGGGATATAGTTGGCTGGCTCTCTGGGCTGGGTGGTCATGACTCGGTCTACCTCTCTGTTTTTGCCTCCACTAGAATTGAACCTTTGGCTTGCCACAGAACTGCCCCTTGTCCACCCCCTTGTTTCAGTGTCTCACCCCCCGGACTGTTGCTAAGCCATCAGGTGGTACGGAGATTGACCCAGCTCGGGAGGTAGGCTCTGATTAGGCTAAGCCAATCATAATAATTCCATCAGCCTTGCCCCAGCCCCAGGTCAGTCAGCACATGGCTTTCCTTTAGCTGTAGGGATTGGCACAAGAATGGACATAGGATCCAACTGAGGCCAATAAGAGATAAGGGGAGATCTGCAAGGGGCTTCTGGGAAAGTTTAGAGCCACGGGAATGGATGAGCTTTGCCTCCTCTGGACACAAGGGGCTATGAGGACTGGGTGACACACTAAAAGAGGACAGCGCTGAGAAAACTGGAGAGAAATGCAGCTGGAACCAAGCTGGAGTACTGGATTTTGCCAGCCCTGAAGCCCTCCCCACTTCTGGATCCACTTAGGATTCCCAGCATCTTCTCTCTGGGTTTTCTGGCTCTTGCATCCTATATCATTATACCTGCTTAAAATCCTTTACTTCCCCATTCTTCCCTAGCCAAGGTCCATCATAGATCTGAGCCCCTCCCAAATCTCTCGCTTGGCAATCTCCAGCTCACATCTGTTCCCCTAGCTGTACTGACTTTGTGCTTCTCGGCATATACCACGTTCTTCTGTACCTCTGTGCCTCTCCACAGGGCTCTCTGTTCCTTCTGCCTGGTCAGCCCTTCCCTTCTTCATACAGCCAACTGCTGCCCATCTTTAAAGATCCTCTTAAGCATTATCTCTCTGGCATCCTCCTGGACCCTTCCTCCTCTGTGGGAATATAACCCACCTCCCATTCTAGATTCTAAGCTCCTTCAGTGAGGGGACCACATCTCATTTGTCTTTGGAGCCTCAGGGTCCAGCAGGTGCCTAGCAGAGAGGAAATGCTCAGTGTCTGTTGGAAAGGATGTATTTTTTTTTAGAAGACTTTATTTTTAAGTGATCTCTACTGCCAACACGGGGCTTGAACTCTCAACCCCGAAATCAAGAGTCATGTACTCCACCAACTAAGCCAGCTACATGCCCCAAAGGATGGATCTTTTTTTCCTTTTTTTAAGATTTTATTTATTTGAGAGAGAGAGAGAGAGCATGAGCAGGGGGAGGGGGAGAGGGAGAAGCAGATTTCCCACTGAGTGGGGAGCCTGATGTGGGGGACCGATGCGGGGCTCCATCCCAGGACCCAGGATAATGACCTGAGCCGAAGTTAAGACACTTAACAGACTGAGCCACCCAGGCGCCCGGAGGATGGATCTTTTTAACCAATGTGAATCCCAATGTAGGCAGGGCCTAGAACTCGCTAGAGATTTTCCTCCTCATCCAGAAGGAGGCAATGCACTAGGAGGGGTGCTGTACTTCTTGCCAATTTAAGCTGTATTTACTCTCTAACACAAAATAAGACTTTTGACCTAGGGGAGTGGCTTTTAAGGGTGGAATTTCAGAGGATGGGGAGAGGGAGGCTTTTTCTGGGTGGGACTGCTACCAGCCACTCCTCTAACTGCCTGTGAGTCACGGCCTCCTGTGCTCACCTGCTTGGAGAGCAGTGCGGGCCCGGCGCCCCTGCCCCCCTTCCCCCTTACTTGATACTCAGTCAGGTAGTCTTGTTCCATGAAGGCCAGCTGGTCCTTGAGCCTCTTCAGTTTCCCCATCTCACGAGCAAAGTCCTTCTTGTCCCGTTTCCACATGGCATCCTTCAAGAACCTGACGCCAAGGGGGGCGGTATGTCATCCCCCAGTGACCGAGCTTCACCCTGGGCTGGGAAGACTGGCTGCTGCTGAGGGCCCGGATGAGGGTGGGAGGAGCCACCAGAGACGCCATTCCCCACTGCCCAAGGCCCCTCCCACTACCTTTGAGGTGAGAGAGGAAAGTGATAGTCTGATCAGCACCCCCTGCTGAGGATCCAAGGCCTCAGGGCAAGGAAGGGCAGTGCTCAACCCAAAGGGGTGAGGCCCTGTGGAAAGCCCTGGAAATAATATCCTGGGGGAGGGGGGGGCCGGGGGGTCTCTTCCGCAGACTTATCTCCCAGCCCAGACCCTCCTGGTAAAGGCTCAGCCTTAGGTGAGGGCCCCAGGGAAAGGGCTGGGAGGGAGGGAAGGGGTGGCAGGCTGTGGGTGGTTCTCACACTCTCACCGGGCACAGTCGCGGTGGTTCCATATTTTGCAGTAGTCGATGGGCTTGCAGCCCGTGGCATCTCGGGCATGGACATTGGCGCCATTTTGCACCAGCACCTTCACGCAGCTCAGCAGGCCCTTGCAGGCTGCCAGATGGAGGGGTGTGGAGCCATTGCATGTCTGACTGTAGAGCGCCCCGCCGGCCGGGAAGAGGGCAGAAAGGAAGGACAAAGGCCATCTGCCCATCAGAGAGGTGGGCAAACCAGCTTCCGCACCTGCTCTGCCACTAGCCCACTGGGTGACTCTGCTATGTCCCTTCTCCTCTCTGAGCTTCAGTTTCCTCAACCGTAGGAGGAGGGTTTGGACTAAATGAATGGTGGGAGCCTGACTATATGGATGTGCAACAGTAAAGATCTGCTGGAAGAAGAGCTGGGTTGGCTGGAGCTCAGAGAGCACTAAACTTATTGGCTCTTAAGTCAGCCAGCCCTCCTGCCCCCTCCCCTGCCTGGCCATGGCGCACAAGGCCTGCGTGACCTGGGCCCTGCCTCCTTCCCACCCTCATCTTCTGACCTTGCCCCACTCTTTCCCAACGTGTGATCTTTGCACATGATGTTCCCTCTGCTTGGGACTCTTTTCCCCAGTTCTGTCCATGGCTGCCTTGCTCTCAGTTTTCAGGCTGCTATTTAAATGTTATTTCCTTAGAGGTGACTTCCCCTTCCAAAATAGGTCCTCTGCCCTACCCCTTTCACTCATCACCTCATTGCCCTGTTTATTTCCTTTGTAACTACTTACTACACTGTCATTTCATTCATTTATTGGTTTGCTAGTTCACCCTCTGCTCCTGCACTAGTTTATCAGCTTCATGAGGGCTGGGACAATTTCCGTGTCTTCACTGCTGTATCCAACTCAGGCTTGGCACCGAGCACACAGGGCTCTGTAAATATGAGCGAGTGCAGTCTCCCATGGGCCATCCGGGCACTTCCATGCATTTCCTCAGTTACCACAATAGTCTCATGTCATCTTCCCACATTTCAGTTGAAGACACTCAGGAAATAATTCCCAAACTTTGCTGCAAATTAGAAACACCTGGGGATCTTTTAGGCCTTCCAAAGTTCAGATGGCACCCCATACCAATTTCAGCCTTTTACTGGAACACAGGCACTGGTATTTCTGAAGCTACATACGGGACTCCAGTGTGCTGACAAGCTTGGGAACCAGAGCACTGAGGCTAATGGTTGAGTGACTTGTCGGAGGTCTTGCTGTTTGCTAGCGGATGGCAAAGCTGGGGTGTGAACTAGGTCTGTCCTCTCCCAGAGCCTGATCTCCTTACTACAGCATGCGGGCTCGCTGACTGCTTTTATGTGGGACCCAATCCTTGTCACCCCACAGCCCTCTGCCTGTCCTGCATGGATCTGCCTACTTGGAAGTGGGGTTCCTATCTGCCCAGGTTCCAAGACACTTTCTGGACACAGGCTGGACTCACGTGTTGAGGGCCGCCCCTTGTTTAAGTAGATAGTGAATGCAGGGGAGGGTCATGGTCTTGTTGTCCCCGTGGATGACCAGGTGCAGGGGTGTCTGGCCATTGTTGGTGGGCAGGTCCACGGGAAACTTGTACTCCTCTACCAAGACCTGCAGGCACGTAAGCTTGCCACTCTGGGCTGCAGAGTGGATGGCAGTGAAGCCCTGTGGGGGCGGGAGGAGGGTAGGAGGAGACTGAGCAGGATTGGGGCCCCAGGGTCCCCAACCTAACCTACAGAGCAGAGTCTGCTCATAGAAGGTGACTACACAGAAAAGGGTATCTGTGGATCTGCCATAGGCAGATCTTTGCCAGGGAACCACTATGTGAGGAACTTTCTGTGCGTACAGAGGACTTCATTTCTTGCCCCCAAGCTCCAAGGCCTTACCTTGTCATCTGCCGGAATTTTGTCACGGTCCCGACTCAGACAGAAGCGCAACCATTCCAGGTTGCCCAGTGCGGCCGCGAACAGCTCGTAGTAGCTCCCAATAGCACTCTGGTCCCACTCATCGTCGGGGTAAGCGTGGGTCCGGAGTGGGCAGGTGAGCAAGAAAGCGGAGTCTGGGTCCGGGCCGTTGGCCCTGCGGAGGGGCGTGCGTGAGGGCGAGGGCTGTCACTGAGCACCAAGGCGCTTCGGGAGGCCAGGCCGGGGCTCGCTGGTCGGCAGGGCAGTGAGGAAGCCACCGTCCCCGGACACCTCTCCGGAGGCGAGCGCGGACCCCAGCCCCGTTCTCCCGGCTCCTCGCGCCACCCAAGGGCTCCATGCTCCGGGCCCTGCCCCTCCAGGGAGTCCCCCCGCAGCCCGGCCACCTCATCCCCGGCCCACCTGGGCTGCTGGGACGCAGCTTCACCCCGGGTGACCTTGTAGGAGGCTTTCTCCGCCGGCTGCATGGCGACACTTGTGTGCAGGGACTGCTCCCCCACCCTCCCCACGGCCTGCCCGCCGGCGGGCCCGCGCCACCCGCCCGCAGGTTCCGGCCGGCGGAAGCTCGAACTGGCCCTGCGGCCAGGGCTGCTCCTCCGCGGACCGCAACACTTCCCCGGCTGAGTAACCGGCCGGCCGCCCCCCCCCCCCCCCCCCCCCCCATCTCCAGGGGCCCGCCCGGCGCCTCCCGGAGATCCTGCCACGGCTAACCCCTCCGCCACCCGGTGAGCCCTGGCCCCCTTGTCCTGGAAACAGCATCGGCCACACACACAAACCACAAGACACTAGGGTTTTGTTTCTGATTATAAAATTGGTAAGTGCTGATTGTAAAAACAGAGAAAGGGACGAGGAAATTAAAAATCGCAATTCCACCAACCGCAGAAATCACGGTCCATTACGATATGTATATACATAGCCTACATTTTTTGTACTTATTTTCATTTAGCGTTTTATTATGAACTAGTATCCATTGTCATGCCATATACTAAACGTACGTTATGACGCCACTGTAGCCCAGCGTCATAATGGACGTACTATCATTTGACATGTGCGGCAGAAAACAAAATGATTCATCTTGGTCGTTTTCTTAGGATGGATTTCCTGAATGTAGAATTACTAGGTGAAAGGGAACGAACATTTTTTAATTGTTAATATGTGTTTACAAACTGCCCACCACCAAGGTTTTATATTCATTTACACTTCTACCCCCAGTGAAGCAGGGACCCTGCACATCAGCCGTGGGACTTTGGGTGAGTTACTTGACCTCTGTGTCTTAGTTTCTGCATCAGCAAACTGGGAATAATACCACCTACTTCACAAGGAGGGAGGGGATTGGAGCAGTGAGACCAGGCCAGCTATCTAGAATTTTCTATTGTTAAAAGAGGACCTACTTGAACCATCACCACCAGCTCTGAATATTGTGATTTTAAATAAACATTTGCTAATAATTTGGTAGTGGAAATGTTCTAATTTGACTCCTTGATGACTACCAAAAGTTAAACAATTAAATATCAGTGTTTTTCTCTTCTGGGAATTATCTGTTTCTTCACATTGTTCTTTGAGGGTCTTCAAAGTGTTTCTTACTGGAGTTGTAAAACTTATTAACTGTAACCCTTTATATATATTTGTCATCAATGTTTTCTTCAGTTTGCCGTTTAAGTTTTTAATATATGGTAGTCAAGCAATCAACGTAGCTTGATTCAGTGTTGAGTGAACCATCCACATTCCATCCCTTCTCAGGGGGAATGACCCCAAGCTTATCAGAGGTTTACTGAGGCCCCAGGGGTCAACTCTAGGTATACCGGACCACACCACTCACTTCTAACTACCTTCTCCCCTCTGGGCCCCATCATTCCTGGTATTTCCCCCAGAGAAATCTAAGGAGTGGGGAGGGTCTCCCAAGACCACTGTGACCTACAGGGAGGGACAAAAATGCAGATTCTTTACCCAAAGCAGTTCTCCCTCATTCCAGGGAAACCTCCTCTGGTAGTCCATTCACCTCCCAACCCCAGTGGTCTGAAGGAGTTAGCACCCCTCCTGAGCACTTTAAAAACTAGCAAATTCTGGGGATCTGCCCCAAGTGGGGCCTTAACACCTGGCTTCAAATTAAGATGAAGTGATAATGCTTTGCAGGGACAAAGCTTGAGGATTTCCTGGCAGTTGGGGGATTCTGTGGGCTGTTGCTTCTGAGGTATTAGGGTCCTAAGAATGACAACAAAACCCTATGTGTATGTCGGGTTGGAGAGTGTCTCAGGACTTCTTCAAGTGCACCCTCATTATCTTTACCTGGGTTATCTTGCAGCCTCTAAACTAGTGGTTGCAACTCCAGCTGTACCTGGGGGAAAAATACCAATGCAGAGGAATTCTGCCTCCAGATTCAGATTAACTGATCTGGTTTGGAGCCTGGGCCTTGGTATTTTGTAAAGTTCTCTAGGTGATTCTCATGTGCTTAATACAGGCGTTAACAACCTTTTGTTCTTTCCCAGTGCGGGGAATCCAGGGAGAGGGATGAAGCGCGGGAGCCCCCTCCCCCCCCCCCACCTCGAGGCGGAGGGGGGGTGTTTGGGGTGGGTAGCTGACAGTGGGCACTCAAGCGGTTGGTTCAGGTGTGTGGGACCTTGGAAGACACGGAGGCGTGCGTAGAATCGGCGTAGAGCAGGGGCTTCCGGGACGAACTACGGGGTCCGCTGTGGGCGGGGCTAGAGCGCAGTGTCGGACGCGGGGTCCTGCGGCGCCCCCTCGCGGGAGTAGAACTCATCGAGCACGCCCTGCGGGATGCGCTTCAGCATCTCCTTGGGGAAGATGCGCAACAGCTTCCAGCCCAGGTCCAAGGACTCAAACACCGAGCGGTTCTCATAGGGGCCTAGGGACGGGGCAGGAGTGTTAGGAGCGTGTGCGCGTATATGTGGCCGGGTAAGGGGGTTACTGCCTGAACGCCCCCAGCGCGCCTCACCCTGGTTGATGAAGTTCTTCTCGAACTTCTGCAGGAATTCCAGATAGAGCAGGTCCTCCGAAGTGAGCGCCTCCTCCCCCACCACTGCTTTCATGGCCTGCACGTCCTTCCCAATGGCGTAGCAAGCATACTGGGTGAAGGGGGGCGGTCCTAGCGGTCACCGCAGGCGGATCACAGGAGCTCAGTGGCCCCCAATTTGGCTGTGTGGGGACCCCAAAAGGGGAGGGATTTCCCAGAGAAAAGCTCGTGGTCCAGGTAGGGCTCAAACCTCTAGCTTCTGAAATTAGCTTACCCACCAGTCCCTGGGCTCTCTCCTTACCAGTTGGTTGGAGACGTCTCCATGGTCTTTTCTCGTCATGCCCTCCCCAATGGCAGACTTCATCAGCCGCGACAGGGAAGGGAGCACGTTGATGGGGGGGTAGATCTGGGCAAGCAGAAGAAGGGAGTGGCAGAAGGCAGGGTCCAGACTTGACTTTCCTTCCTACCCCTACTTGTCTCTCCTCCCCCTGGGGTTCTCAAGAGACTGCTCCTCCCTCCTCCAACAGAGAGGTGGGCTGGTCATGCCCTGCCCTCCTTTATCGCCCACAAATTCTAGAGCTTGGGTATGCACGCGTCTACATGTGTGCTCCTAGACAGGAGGGGGGGCGTGACGTGACATTAGGTAATGAAAGTCACTATTTTAAAACCTTTGATTATTTGGACAAAAACCAGGTTGAAGCTTAATAGTTAATAGCTGTAAAGAAGGAACCTACTGAGCAAAGAGGTAAAAGTCACAGGATTGCCTTTGACATCAGATGGGACAGACACATTTTCTAACCTGTTAGCACATTATTCACCGTCTACTTGTGTCAGTTACCCATTGTTTTGTTCACCAGAGCAAATTACTGGAAAGCAAAGAGAAGTGGTATTTATTGAGTATCTACTATCTGCTGGATGCTCTCTATGTGCCAAATGATTGTATCCTCCACAATGCACTCCACTGAGTGATAAATGCTATTAGTTCTGTTTTATAGGTGAGGAAACCCAGCATCAGAAGGATGAGATGATTTTCACAAGGTTCCCACAGTCAGGTGGTCTGGATTCTAGCCAGACCTGTCTTTGTCTGTGACCACACAGTCTTCCTGGGTCATCTCCTCTTTGGAGTTAGCCTCTCCCGGCCCCTCCTAATTCACAGAGAACTGAAGCACAGCAGGTGAAGGGACATCTGTTAGTGTCTCTGGGGGTGGTGGGGAGAGCACTAAGTTGTAGGAAGGGGACCGTACTTGTCTGTTATGAAGCTGTCTGTCCACGTAGATCTGTCCCTCTGTGATGAAGCCCGTCAGGTCTGGGATTGGGTGGGTGATATCTGCAAGGAAATGCACTGGAGTCAGTGTAGATGGGGCCCACGCCTCCACCCGCTCAGGGCCGCCTGGGCTCTATGGCTCTCATGGGAGTGATGGGGTATGTGGAGCAAGGAAAAGACAGTGAATCCCGTGATGAAGAAACAGAGCTACTGCACATCTACGCACAAAACCACGGGCCCTTTAGGCATCCCGGTGGGAAGGGAGGGCAGGGGGTAGCAGAGGGTAGTGGGCAGCGAAGAGACTCACCGTCATTGGGCATGGTGAGGATGGGGATCTGAGTGATGGACCCTCCCCGGCCCTCCACGCGGCCTGCCCGCTCATAGATGGTGGCCAGGTCTGTGTACATATATCCCGGGAAGCCTCGGCGGCCCGGCACCTCCTCTCTGGCAGCTGAGACCTGCAACGTCAGTGTCGCTGGGGTAAGAAGCGGGGCAAGAGGCTGAGTAGGAGGTTCAGTGACTGAGAAATGGAGTGAGTGGCGGCAGGCTTGGATGGGTGAGTTTTGGGGTGGAAGGACTACGGAGAGGCCGGCATGACCCCGACACCCTTCACCAGCTGCCTCACCTCCCGCAAGGCCTCTGCGTAGGAACTCATGTCGGTCAGTATGACCAGCACGTGCTTCTCACACTGGTAGGCGAGAAATTCAGCAGTGGTCAGTGCCAGGCGTGGGGTGATGATGCGCTCGATCCTGGAGGGACAGCCTGTGTTTAGAGAGCCCAGAGGCCTAGGCCTGTGCTCTGTCTAGCCAAGTGCTGAGTGGATAGTGGACTGCGCATAGCAGCAGGGGGGTGGGTGGGATGAGCCCCAGCTCCCAGGCCCCATGTCGGCTGTGGTTCCTGGGGGCGGGCAGTTCACCACGTCTGGCACTCCTCCCTCCTGCTGTCCTAGGGAGGAAGGGGGGGAGCCTGGAACAGGCCGGGAGTTGGGCAGGAGTGGGACAGGCAGGGCCAGGAGTGTTGATGAGGATGACAGCACCCTGTCCCTGTGGGCCTGAAGGTGCGGGGGGGGGGGGGGGGGGGGGGGGGGGGGGGGGGGGGGGGGGGGGGGGGGGGCGCTGGCCTATCAGAGCGAGGCAGGGGTGGGGCTCCTGCTGCACTTCTCTTCCCCAGCTTCCTCCCCGCCACACTCGGCTCAGGTAGAACACCCTGGATTCCTTCCGGAAGGTTCCCCTCACTGCTCCAGAGCACGGCTAGTGTGCATATTCCATAGGCGTGCCCTGCCCGCCTGGCAGCCCCCTTCCACTCTGAGCTCCCCCGAGTCCCTTCCTCTGGCTCCAGGCTCTCTCAGTCCTTAAGCTCTGTCCTGTGGGTCTTTTCTCTGGTGATGTCATCTTGGCCTCCAGAATTCTGTTACTTCGCTTTTGGAGCCCCTTCAGTACCCAGGACAGTTTTATTAGAATTTTTTTTTCATCCCCCTGACCGACAGATTTAAACTCACATTTCCTGAACTTTAGAAATAGCAGTTTTTCCAAATGAATAAACAAAAAGCAGAATCAGACCTATACATACAGAGAATAAACTGATGGTTGCCAGAGGGAAGGGGTGGGGAGATGGGCAAAAGGGGGGGCAAGGGGCGGAGTCATAGGCTCCCAGTGAGGGAGACAGGCGCAGCAGGGGGAATAGGGTCGGTGGTATGGTGAGAGTGTTACTTGGTGACAGATGGTAGATACACTCGTGGTGAACACAGCACTGACCTACAGAGAAACTGAATCACTACCTTGTACACCTGCAACTAATGTTAACATTGTGTGTCAACTCTATTCAAGTAAAAAAATTAAAAAATAAAACAGCAGTTTCTGTAAATACGTGGTTTAAGTTTTAGTGGTGACTTTGGGGAAGTGACTCAAGAATAAGGAGGTCTGACTGGGGACAGTGGCTGGACACACATGGGAACAACAGAGGTGCTGCAGGTGGCAGGCGGGCTTGTGGTCTGGTCCCCTCCGTCTCTCCCTGGGCTATCCCTACCCCTTACCCAGCCTCAGTTTCTCCATCTGCACAACAAGGGGTTGTTTTCCCATCTCCGGCCCATGGCTATGGTTCTGGGATACTCCTGAGCTCTGGTACTCTGGGTGTTGAGAGGGGACAGGGCTTGCTGCCTGAAGGCAGTCTGGGTACCAGGGGATGGCTCACGTGGGGTCGTTGGCCAAGTTCAGGAAGAGGCAGACATTCCCCATGGTACCGTTCTGCTCGAAGTCAGACTTGAAGAACCTGGCTGTCTCCATGTTCACCTGGACACACAGCAGGGAGAGCTGGAGGGGGCGTCTCTGCAGCCTAAGGGCTGGGGCCCCGGCCCCTCCCATCTCTCCTCAGTAGAGCCTATTGAGTGTCAGTCCCTGGGATGACCCAGCACTTGAGAAGGCAGGGGCTGGGTTTGCACTCCCCAGGCCCCCAAAGAGAAGTTCAGATTTCTTCAGGTTGTGCTCTGCTCATTGCATCCTGACCCCTCATTTAGCCAGCTGCTTCCCTGCTAAACCCCTCCTTGGGCCCCCTGAGGGCCCCGTGGTATCCCCTCCCTGAAGCCGTCTTCCCAAATTCCCTGGCTTCTCCCTCCTCCAGGCCACCCTAGGGCTCATCTTACAGCTGCCATGTCCTTTGGAATGCACGGGGGGACACACTGTACCTAGTCACTGAGCCCCCTTCCCCCTTCAGTCATGCTCTTGCCTCTCCCACCAGATAGGCCTGGACACTGACAGCTTCTCAGGGAGAAGGATTATGCTTCCCTCATCATATCAGGCAGAGCCAGGGTCCAAGAGAGACAAGGCTGCCTGCCCACAGCTTCCAGAATTTGCCAATCTGCCCAGCTTCTCTTACCCCCATGGCCGCAAAGACAATGGCAAAGTTGTCGTCGTGGTAATCCAGCACAGCCTTGGACTTCTTCACCAGCCCAGCCTGGCGGCAGATCTGGGCGGCAATCTGGGGTGGGGTGGATTAGAAGAAGGGTGTCAGAACCAGAGCCCAGAGCCCAGCCCAGTGAGCACCATAGAGGATGATGGATGGAGCAATTTCCAGTCCTTCCTCCTGCCAAGGCCTTTGGTTGGGGGGACGGGGGCGGGGGGATCCTAGGCCAGAAAGATGAAAGGGCTGCCCCAGGTCCTACAGCCTTCCTCAGGGTGAAGGCTTGAAGACCTGCTTAGGGGCACTGAGGAGGTGTTCTGCAGTCCTGAGCCCATGAGTTGCCAGAGGACAGCTACCAGTCTGGACAGCTATGACCCCAGCGTGGCTGGTCCCTGCCTGTTTGATTCAGGAGACCCACTTCACTGGCCCACCAGCCCTGGCCTCTGCCCTGTGCGTTCCTCTTGGTCATGTCTGCAGGACCCTGCAGGCCTCACCTCATTGTGGGGGAGCCCGGCTGCTGAGAAGATGGGGATCTTCTGACCACGGGCAATGCTGTTCATGACGTCGATGGGAGAGATGCCCGTCTGAATCATCTCCTCTGGGTAGATGCGGTCATGGGGGTTGATGGGCTGGCCTGGGAGAGGGCGATCATGGACCCATGCTCAAGGGCTCAAGTCTGTCCCTGCCCTCCCCCAACCCTGCCCCCAACTCCAGAGCAGCACTGTGGAGCAGAATTCTCTGTGATGATGAAAATGTGCTCTAACTACCCTGCCCGGTCCAGTAGCCCTAGTCACATGCGGCTGGTGGGCATGTGACATGAACGTGTATTCCACTTGAATTCATTTGTATCTAAATAGCCACAATCCAGTGCTCCCTTGGACAGTGCTGCCTGGCCCAGCAGAAGTGGCAGGCAGGTGGGAGCTCAGGCTGAGGGCCCCGAGGCTGAGCAGGTGTCGTGCGGGGCTCGAAGGAACAGAGCACAGCCTGGAGAGCTCCTGTCTGAGGGGATGTGTATTCTTTGCTCTGCCCCTGACTTGCTGAGTGGTTTGGGGCAGCTGTGGTCCTCTGTGGTCCTCCACCTATGGGCCTCCATCTCGTCCTCAGAACTGACAGGACTGGAGGACTCAGGATGGCCTCCCACCGGGAAGGGGCTGTGTCTACTGTGGCAAGCCACCCCAGGCAGCTCTGAGGGGCGGGGACAGGGCACTGGGAGGCGGGAGAGTGAGGGTCTTGGGCACCCATGGAACTTTGCACCTGATGATGGCTTTGAAAGGAACAGGACATGAAGTGCCGATGACAGTATTTCAGGCTCTGTGGCAGATTTGGGGACAGAGAGGCCTCTGCAGTTCTCGTCGCACACCCGATCTGTCTGGTAGTCTGACCAGCCTGTGGGTGAGCCCTGGCCCATTGCCCCTGGCCTGTGTCTGGGGCAGAACTTCCAAGGGCAAGGTGTTAGAGGTGGTGGCTGGGTCCCGGAAGCTGTCCAGAGCCTTTCTCTGGTCACTCACCATTGATATCCAGGAAGTCCTCTGCCATGACCACTGGCCCCTTGTCAATGGGCTTGCCAGAGCCGTTGAAGACCCGACCTGAGGGTGGGGGAGGCCATTGGGGGATGCTTAGGGCCAGCCCTGGGTCTCCCTCACTGCTGCTCACCCTCCACACAACCAGCGGCTCCCACCCACCCCTCACGTCCCTCTCCCCTCAGCCCTCAGTTACCCCCCGAGAGAGAGCTGGCTACAGTGACTGTCTCTGTGGGGATCTTCCCTCCTCTCCTGGAAATCTTTACAGGTGAGGCCTTGGCCCAGGAAATGACTCTAATGGAGGGTTTTAGGGCTGGAAAGAGGAGAGGGCCAGGTATGACAGATCTTGGGAGAAAATTGGGGGATGTGCACTCTGTTCCAGCCTAATCCCAAACAGTTGACTACCTACTGTGCCCCCAGTTGATTGAACCAGGCTTCCTCATTTACGGAACATCTGTATGTCCGGCCCCGAGCTGGGGTTGGGGGTCAGAGAGAGAAGACACAACTTCTGACCTCAAAGAACTCACAGGGGAGGCAGACAGGCAAAGAGGCAAGGACAACACAGTGTGCTAAGTGTGAGGTCAGGGAAGCTGGGCCAGGAGGACAGAGGTGCACCGCCCAGCCGCCTCTCCTCCCCCCATCCTCACCCAGCATGTCTTCTGACACTGGAGTCCGTAGGATGTCCCCTGTGAATTCACAGGTGGTCTTCTGGGCATCGATCCCAGAGGTTCCTTCAAACACCTATGGGACAAGAGGTTAGTTACTCTAATAAGGGTCTTGCTGGGGAGAATGGGGCCTTCCATTCTAGGCTCCCTTTGTGCCCAGCTCTGGGCAAGACGCTCTTGGGAAAATAGGACGTTTCCTGCCTTCGGAGCCTATAAGATAGTCAGGAACTTTGTGGGCTCATCCATTTATTCAGCCAGCCAACATCACCCTGACACCACTTACCTGAACAATTGCCTTGGTCCCAGACACCTCCAGCACCTGCCCGCTTCTCTGAGTGCCGTCGGGAAGGGTGAAGTTGACGATCTCAGCATACTGCGCAAACTGGCAGGAGGGGAGAGCAGCGGTGAGACCAAAGGTGAAGTCCCTGTCCCCCCCATCCCTCCTTGACCCAGTCTCAAGCTTCTGTCTCCCCTTTTGTGACCAGGCACTAGTAGAAGTGAACTTGAGGGGCCGGAGGTGGGACATTTGGATTCTGTTTGGGAGGCTGTACACCTGGATGGGCAGGAGCACTGACTTTGGAGTTGGAAGACCAGGGTTAGAACTGAAGCTCTGATGCTTAGAAGCTGTGTGACCATGTGGAAGTTACTTAATGTCTCTGAGCGTTACTTTCCTCATCTTTCAAATGGGAATAATAATAATGCCTACTTCATAGGGCTTCTATGGGGAGAAAGTGATCTATGTGAAGTCATTAGCTGGGGCCCAGGACCTGTAACAGCTCAATAAAATGTAATCATTACTATGGCTGTTTAGGTCCCGTGGACAGCACAGTTGTCCCTGCCCCTGTGGACTAATGGTGAACACATTGGCACAGTGCTCTCTTGGGCGGCCAGGTGTCCCCTCATACCAGTGGCAGTCTTTCCCTAGCCATGGGGCTGGGACTGATTCATGTGTTGTCCTCACAGCTTCAGGAATAAAAAGAATCAGGCAATCACTTCTCTTTTGGCTATGAGCAAGTGTAGTATCTCTTCTTATCCGTTTGAAAAGAACCAGGCTAATATCAGGAATATATACAGAACTCTTACAACTCAACAATAAAAATACAAATACCGTAATTTTAAAAATGGGTGAAGGATCTAAATCGATATTTCTCCAAAGAAGATATTCAAAAGACCAATAAGCACATAAGATGCTCAACATCATTCGCCATTGAAGAAATGCAGATCAAAACCACAATGAGATACCACGTCCCACTCATGAATACGGCTGGAGTCCGAAGGACAGATAACGAGTGTAGTTGAGGGTGTGGACAAATTGGACCCCTCAGACACTGCTGGTGGGAATTTAAAATGGTGCGGCCACTTTGGAAAACACTCTGACGCTTCCTCAAAGGGTTAAACATACAGACACCATATGACCCAGCAATTCCACGGGCCCAACAGAAATGAAAACATGTGACCATACAAAAACTTGTGTATGAATGTATATGAGTGTTCATATACAAGTAGTAGCCTTATTCATAATAGCCCCAAGGTGGAAACAACCCAAATGTCCACAGACAGTGAATGGAGAAATAAAAGATGGTATATCTATACTGTGGAATATTATCAGCCTTAAAAAGGAATGAAATACTGATCCATGCGAAACACGGATGAACCTTGGAAACATGCTAAGTAGGTGAAAGAAGCCAGACTCAACAGGTCACGGATTATATGATTCCACTGATAGGAAGTGTCTGAAATAGTCTGATCCATAAAGACAGAAAGGTTAGAGGTTGCCAGGGGCTGGAAGGAGGGATGATTGGGAGTGACAACTAACAGGTACAAGGGGTTCTTTTGGAGGTGATAAAAATGTTCTGGAATCAAATAGTGGTGATGGCTGCACAACTCTGTGTATATACTTTGGTTGCTTTAATTAATCCCAGCCATTTAAAAATGAAAATGATTTCTGCTTTTTAGTTTTTGCAAGTAGCACTGAAGATAGAAGCTTAGTGAAAGCTAATGTCAGTAAGGGGTGGATAGAATAGTACATTGGGGAGGGATGTGGGAATGGGTTTACATTTGTATAAACCATTGATGTTCTTTCTGTGAAATCAGAGTTGCTGTCTACATTTCATATAAATTTTGAATATTCAAATATTCTGAGAAGGAATATTAAGGATATCTTTGTCCTGTGCTGATTTTTTTTCAAATAAACCTTTTGAATCTTGGAAAAATAAAATAAAAATATATATATATATTTTTAAAAATATATATATACTAAATATATATATAATATAGTATATATATATTTTTAAAAAAAATATATATATATACTAAAAACCACTGAACTATGTGCTTTAAAAGAAGGAAGTTTATGATATGTAAATTATAATTCAATTAAAAAGACAATTAGGCTGTCCTCCAGGACCACAGTAGCAGATTGGGCAGGTGGAGGTCTGCCCCAAGGGAATCCCCTAGCCCTGCAGTCTGTGCATGCTCCGGGAACCAGGGTCCCAGTCTTTCCCCACTTCCAGAAGAGGCTATGAGCTGGGCCAGGAGAGTTGGGCTGGGAGAGCAGACCCTCCCCACTGCCCCTGGCTTCAGCTCTCGTCAGCCCCCAGAGAGCTAAGCCCTGCAACCTGCACCTTCTTCCAGGGGCGGTAATTGAGAGAATGTATTGCATCCTTCAGGCTCCCTCACCTTGCTTCCCTGGTGATTGAGTTATTTCAGGGAGTAAGTGAGAATCGGAATCTAATAAAAATAAAATGGTAAAAAGATGACATCCCTGCCCACGTGTTCCTCATATTCTGAGTTAAAGTACTCCTCTAAATTACTCCTTGGGCATTAGAGGGAATCAGAACTGACATGATAAATGAAATAGAAAACAATGAGAAAGGAGAGCGCCTTGTAGAATAAATCAGGCTGTACCATGTTTTCTGACCATAATCAAAACAAGTTATAAATCAAAAACAAAAAGATGGTTAGACAAACTTCATGTATTTGGAAATTTAAAAACCTAATGTAGAAGACCATAGAATTAGAAAATATTTAGCACTAAGCAATAATGAAAAACTACATATTGACATATATGGATGCATTTAAACTTTATTTTTCTTTTTTTAAAAGATTATTTATTTATTTTAGAGAGAGAGAGAGAGAGCTAGAGCAGGGGGAGGGGCAGAGGGAGAGGGAGAGAGAATCTCAAGCAGACTTCACACTGAGTGCAGAGCCCAATGTGGGGCTTGATCTTATGACCCTGAGATCAGGACCTGAGCTGAAACCAAAAGTCAGATGCTTAACTGACTGCACCACTAGGCGCCCCATATTTAAGCTTTAAATGCTTATATTAGAAAAGAAAAAAAACTAAGTTTAAGAGTATGCAACATGAAAAGTTAGAGAAAAGAACAGCAATAAAACCCCCAATAAAGTAGGATGGGGGATGGGGGGAAGTAGGTGATGGGGATTAAGGAGTACACTTGTGATGAGCACTGGGTGACATATGGAAGTGTGGACATATGGAACTATATTGTACACCTGAAACTAATACAATGCTGTATGTTAACTAACTAGAATTAAAAGAAAAACTTTTTTAAAAAGTCCAATATAGTAGAAGAAATAATAAAAGGTCAGAAATCAACATGGAGAACTAACATATAACAAAGAAGATTAAGCCAAATTGGTTCTTTGAAAAGCCTAATAAAATAGACTGATAAAATAAAACTGATTAAGAGCAAAGACATAAATAAATAATTGTTGGAGTAAAAAAGTCAAAACTAGCTACGCTAATAATATTAAAAAGTAATAAAAAGGAATTATGAACAATTGTATGCAATACAGTTCAGAACTTAGATGAAATGAATAAAGTCTTAGAAGAATACAACTCAAACCAAAACCAATCAAAAACCAAATAGAAAGCTGGAATAGTCCCACAGTCTTTAAGATATTACATAAATAGTGTAAAATCTTTCCATAAAGAAAACACCAGTCCCAGATAGTCTTACAAGTGAGTTCTGACAATGAAAGAACAAATAATTTGAAAATTACTTGAGCTTTTCAGGAGACTGATGGAAAAGGGATGTCTTTAATTAGTTTTATGAGGCAAGGATAACCATGATACAAAATAAGATAATGAAGGGAAAATTATAGGCAATCTCGCTTATGAATATATATGCAAAAGACCTATGTAAAATACTAACAAACCAAATCCAGCAAAGTATAAAAAAGGTCGAGTTACAAACCAAATGATAAAAGAAAAAAGTCAAAAACCAAAAAATAAAAAAGACAAACACACACACAAATAAAAATTAAAAAGACCAAGTTGGAATTATTCTGACAATTCAAGGTTAGTCTAATATTAGAAATCTGGTAATGTAATAAATTTACCTTATTAATGACTTGCAGGATAAAAAAAACTGTTCATCTTAATATACCAGAAAAAGATTTAAAAAACTATCCATGATTAAAACAAAAACTCTGGTGATTAAAGAATCATGATATCCATGGTTAAAGAACAAAACTACTCTTTGAAAACAGAATAAAAGGGAAATTCCTTAACTCCAAAAAGCATCCTCAAAACACCTGCAGAAAACATACTCTGATGTAAAACAATCCCTTTAAAATTAGGAGCAAAACAGGGGTGCCTGGGTGGCTCAGTTGGTTAAGCATCTGCCTTCTGCTCAAGTCATGAACTCAGGGTCTTGGGATGGAGCCCCGCTTTGGGCTCCCTGCTCAGCAGGGGGTCTGCTTCTCCCTCTCCCTCTGCCCCTCTCCCCACCACTTGTGTTCTCTCTTGCTCACTCTGCTCTCTTTCTCTCTGTCAAATAAATTGTTAAAAAATTAGGAGCAAAACAACAATGCCTGCTATCATCATTCTATTCAGCATTACATTGGAAGAATCAGCCAACATAATACGATGAACAGAAAGAAACATTAGAAGGCAAGGAAACTGTAAAATAGAAAACTTTCCAAACCTCAAATGTAGTAAAGATAGGACCCTCCAGGGCACCTGAGGGGCTCAGTCGGTTAAGTGGCTGCCTTTGGCTCACGTCATGATCTCAGGGTCCTGGGATCAAGCCCAACATCAGGCTTCCTGCTCAGCGAAGAGCTTGCTTCTCCCTCTCCCTCTGCTGACCCCCCTGCTTGGGCTCTCTCTCTCTCTGTCAAATAAATAAGAAAATCTAAAAAAAAAAAAAAAAAATAGGACCCTCCAAAAAATGTAGACCAATTTCTCTTATAAATGTAGATACAGAAATTATAAATAAACTATTAGCCAGTCCAATCAGTGTATTAAGTAAACAAACAGGTATGACCAAATAGGATTCATCAAAAGAATGCAAGCCTAGATAAATCAACCTCTGGGAATTTGTCAACATTTCACAATATAATTTGTAATAATAGGGAGGTTTTTTGTAAACACGAATTAAAAGAGAAACCCTACAGGATTATGTAAATAGAAACCCAAAAGGCTTTTGATAACATTCAGCAGTGTTTCTAATACAATCTTACGTAAGACGGGAATGGAAGGCAAAGACTTGAACACTATTTACCAAACCAACATCAACAAGCTTCCCAATGGTGAAACGCTAAATCCACTTTTATTTCTAATAAAATCAGTAATGCGCAGAGATGACTATCGCTGTTGTTACTTAATATTGTTTTGGAAATTATAGTTTATACAATAAGACCCAAAAAAGAGAAATGAAAAAGTATACTAATAAACATAGGTGGAGAAAGCTTTATTTAGAAAAAAAAAAAAAGTAGTGAGAGAGGAAGAGAGGAGACTGTGTTCTTCAGAAATGGCAGAGAAGAAAGGCTGTGGAAATGTTCTAGATTAAAGGAGGCTACAGAGACGTGACCACTAAAGGCGGAACCTGACCCCAGGCTGGGTCTTCTGCTGCAGGGGAGAAAATGCTATAAAAGACTTTATTAGGGCAGCTGGTAAACTGGAATATAGATGGTCGATCAGATAAATGTATCGGTGTAAGTTTCAGAAGTTGGTAACTACTGTTGTTATGTAAGAGAATATCCTTATTCTTTGGAAATAAACACCGGAGTTTTGGGGATAGCTTACCCTTAAAAGATCTAGGAAAAAGTTATGTACACACAAACACACAGAGCAAAAGAGAACAAATGGGGTAAAATGTTAACAACTGGGTGTATGTTCCCCGTACTATTTTTATTTTTTTGAAACTGCTTCAAATCACAAGTAAAATTAAAGTGTGCCAATGGAAAAAGAGACAGAAGTCCCTTCATTGATGATACTGTATATCTAGAAAAACCCAAGAGGCTCTAGCCAAAAAAACAAAACAAAAACAAAGACAGAAGCCCCAGAATTCATGAGAAGTTGGCAGCTGTACACAAGATGCACAAAATCAATCTCTTGTACCACTTGCGTCAATATACTTCAGTTAAAAAAAAAAAAGAATCTCTTTTTTTCTATTCCAGCCATAAATGGACGAGGAAATGGAGAAGAATGGATCCATCCACAATAGGGCCCAAACCCATACAATATCTGGAAATAAATTTGACAAGAGAGGCACGAGAGAATAATAAAATCTTATTGAAGGACATCGAACAAGCCCCGAACAAATGGAAAACAATACTGTTGTCCAAGGCAGAATGACTGTCATAAAAATATCAATCCTTTTCAGAAGTATATAAATTAAATGCATTCCCAATGGATTCTTGTTTCTTCTGGAATTTAATAAGATCATTTTAAAATTCATGTAAGTGTCTGACAATATCCAAAAATAGTTACGGAAAAGATCAGCGTGGAGGACTTGCCTTAGCAGACATGAAAACATGCTCTAAAGCTACTGAAGTCAAACGGTTAAGTGTTGGTGTGGGGCAGACAGATGGATCAGGGGGGCAGATCAGAGTCCAGAAACAAATCCCAGATTTTAGGAGACTGTTGAAGAACAAATGTGGCACATTACTTCACAGGAAAAACAGAATTTATTGAATAAATGGTGCTAACATAACCAGGTATCTACTTAGAAGATCCCCACATCATAAACACACATACGTTCCAGGCATATAAAACCTTTACATATAAAGCTAAGATGAACAAAATACAAGAGCCTTTCTTCTTTCCTTTTCTTAGCTTTTCTAGAAAAGTTGGGTGAGAGAGATGTCTTTAAGATAAGAAATCTGGAAGCCATAAATGCAAAAATAGAGATATTTGATTGTAGGGGTGCCTGGGTGGCTCAGTCGGTTAAGCAGTTAAGCGTTTGCCTTCGGCCCAGGTGACGGTCCCAGGGTCCTGGGATCGAGCCCCACATCAGGATTCTCTGCTCAGCGGGAGCCTGCTTCTCCCTCTCCCCCTGCTCATGCTCTCTCTCAGTATCCTTCTCTCTCTCTCGCAAATAAATGAAATCTTAATGAAAAAATGTGAACAATAAACAAAGCTCCCACAACTCAAAACGTACACCTCCATATGTAGGAAGATTTCACAGAGGAGAAAGTGAAATCCAAACGCATAAAAAGATACTCATATGTAAATAAAAAACAAGGTAGTATTATTCTCATTGATCAGACAGGCAAAATTCCAGGAGAGAACATGTTTGGGGCTGGCAAGGATGCTGGAAAGTGGGTCCTCCAACACATGGCTGATGGGAATGTGAATCCCCACAACCTTGCTGGGCTAGCAATGTTGCCCCCAAATCATCCATATCTATTTAAAATCTACTTTAAAACCAATATACAGGGCACCTGGGTGGCTCAGTCGTTAAGCGTCTGCCTTCGGCTCAGGTCGTGATCCCGGGGTCCTGGGATCGAGCCCTGCATCGGGCTACCTGCTCGGCGGGGAGCCTGCTTCTCCCTCTCCTCCCTGCTCATGCTCTCTCACGCTATCTCTGTCGCTATCTCTGTCTGTCTCAAATAAATAAATAAAATCTTAAAAAAAAAAAAAAAACCAATATACACTTTGAAGCAGCAATTTCATTTTGGGGGATCTACCCTATAGCAATAAAGGCACCAGTATGAAAGGGATATATTTTGCTGTACTACTTGTAATAACAAAGCCTGGAAACACACCGAATGTCTGCCCGTAATGAAACCACCGAATCAATCACAGAACATCCAGGCTACCGCACTGCTATCAAGAAGAATGCTACCGACATGAGGGAATCAGGTTTTTAAGAGACTGACACCAATGTAAACCCTTCAACGTGCACCTTATTTGCCTCTTTACATCAGGATCTTTACCTTGGTTATCTCAAGAGGCTGGGAATAAAGAGGTTAGGGACAAACAGTTAACTTGTCTTTTCTTTCACTAGTTACAAGGAACATGTTTTTTATTTTTATTTTTTGGTAATTAAAATGTAATTTGGGATGTTCAAGTACAGCGCGACTGGTTATCACCATCCTCACTATATTAAATACCCCGCTCTACCTAACATAGTGACGTTAAGGGTCTGGGGGTGGGGGGTGGGGGGCGGTGTGTGGATGGCTCAATTTCCTAACGGAGAGTGAGGAGGGGGGACACTCCCCTAGGGCACCCCTGCGGGCGTGGGAGGGTGGAACTTGAGACCAGAGCGTTTGCAGCTCTGACGGTCACTGGAGAAAGCTCGGCGCAGGCCCCTCCTCGGAGGCCAGGAAAGCGCCCTCGTTCTCCCCCAAACCATCCCTCGGAGCCGGGCTGCTGGGAGAGCAGGGCCTGCCCCTGGAGGAAGGAGCTGAGGTCCGCGCGGCAGCTCAAGTCTAGCGGTCTTTGGCTCGTCGACCACAAGAGGGCGCCCAAGAGCAAGGGCTGGGAGGCCCCGGGCCCGACGTTGACTGCAAGTCCTCGGCTTTCGGCGGCCGCTCTGCGGGCCCGTCTCTCTCTCCGAGGCAGCCGCCGGCCTCCTTGCCGGGTGGGCTGTGGACCTCGGGAGGAAAGCTGCCCGACAGAGCGCAGGCCATGGGCCCGATAAAAACCAGGCAGCCGGCTGATAAAGTCCTCCTTTTTTATGTGGGTTTATGTGGGTGAGGGAGGGCAGAGGAAAGGGGAACGGAGAGGAGATGGCGCCCTGTGTGTCCCTGAAAGATGAAATCAGTGAAATCAGAGGAAACGAACTGTGCATAGCAGAGAGATTGCAGTCTGACGCCGGGAAGAACGGGCAGAACCAGGTCAGAACCACCACACCCCGTCATGGAGGGTGTGGTCTGGAACCCTCTAGGAAGAGAGTACCAGGCTCTTCTGTGTGTGTCTGCGTGAGGGGGCAGGGGTGGTCACAGCCAGTTACAACGGGGAGTGCTGGGGGAGAATTCCAGGGTGCGACAATGAGCTTATCCTCAGAGGAACACCATTTCAGAGCCTGATTCTCTCAACTCCCACCCTGGGTCCCTAGGAGGACCGCAGGGGGTGGGGATGGTTCAGTGACACTCGCGTCCTCCGCTGGGGATTCTGCTGAGTTCTCAGCCAGCCAGGGGTCAGGCAGAGAGGAGCTGCTGCCCGCACTCGTGCACTCGGCCGACTAGAAAGTTCTTAGCAAGCCTGGCAGGACTCCTCTGAGGAAGCACTGGCCTCGAGTCCTTTCCTTCTGACAATGCCCAGGGCAGTTTGGGAAGCCCCCTTTGGAAATTGTCTTCAGAGCTGATATACATGCTTCTGAAAGCTTTTTCTTTTAAAAGTTTGAAGTAGCCACAGACATTTGGAACCAAGTCTGGTGGATAAGGTGAGTGCTATCTTCAAGTCTCAATAAGGCGTTGGTGGTATAGTGGTTAGCATAGCTGCCTTCAAGTCTCAATAAGGACTGGTCTGCATCAAAACACAGCAGTTGGAAGAAGATCTAGAGCAGTGAATCTTCAAGTGTGGTCCCCAGCCCAGCAGCAGCACCTGGGAACTTGCCGGAAATGCATATTCTTGGGCCTCAACCTCAGACTGCTGAATCAGAACTTTGGGTTGGGACCCAAAGAATCCTTCCAGGGGATTCTCATGCGTGCTCAAGTTTAAAAACCGCTGCTCTAGTGAAATCTCTCTAATATATCCCAGGCAGGTGGCTGTCCACTAACCGGACTCCTCTTTAATGCTTGCACAACCTGTGTGTGACCATTTGTGAGATCAGGGCTGGGAGTGTGGATGTTTAATAATCTAGCGGGGCCATTTTTACAGTCTACACTCAGGGGTTTAGCATTTAGCATTTTACAGCCTACACTCACACCTCCAAAAATCAGATGGAACTGTGGAAACTACCTCTAGAAAAATGCACAGGCACACAGATATATGGCTTCAAAGGTTTGCGTACAACCTCGAGGCCCTTATTCCCTGGGCTAAGAACTTCCAGTCTGCACAAAATTCTTCCCCCTAAGCATTTTTCCATTTGAGAAAGATGGAAGCAGGAAGCGTAATTGCTGGTGTGGTTCGATTTGGGCAGAAGGTGGCGCTGTAGAGGAGGAATTGTGGCATTTTGCCCAAGCAACTCCGGAAGAGGGAAGTGGTTGTGGGATGGGGAGAGGGGTACGTAAAGCTGTCTTCTCCATCTCCTGAACTTATGAGACTATACGTAACTGATTTTTTTTTCCCTCTGCAAGTTCAGGGTGTCTCCATCAACCACTCAGTCTGTTCTAAGAGAGTTACAGATGCATCTAATAGTCACAGAGCCACAGGTCTGAGGATCTCTCTCGTTTCCTAGTCTAGCCCCATTTAGTAGTCGGGAGAGCGGATGTCTGTGAAGGCACTGACTCCATACCACACGAGGGGGCAGCAGATGGCACCAACTGTTAATCAGGCGCATTAGCACTTCTGCATTCCAAGCAGAGCGAGTGCTAACCGTTCTCAAGGAGGACTCATAAAAATACATTTATCTGATTTGATCCTCACAACAACTCTCTGATCATTTACTAGATGAGGAAACTAGAGTTTGCAAGCCTAAATAGATGCTTCTCAAACTTCAGGGAGCATCACAGCCCCTGAAGGGCTTTTAAAGACTGACTTTTGCATCCTCCCCCCACCCCACATCCCCCCACCCCAGAGTTTCTGATTCTGTCGGTCTGGGGTAGGAGCCCTAGAATCCGTATTTCTAACAAGTTCTCAGGTAGTACTGATACTGCCAATCTGGAATTGACAGGTAGCTAGTGGGAAGGAGTCAGACTGCGTGACCCGTGCACCCACACACGCATAAACCTCCATCACGCTCCTTCCCAGTGCCTCCCCAGGGCTAGTGGGTCAAACGGGAAGGTCTGTATGAATTCGGAATCTGGTTTCCAGGAATGAGGGGGTTGGATTTAGTCATTCTAACACTTATTCATTCATGCCTCTCATTCATTTACACACCCTTCCTCTGAACAAACTGAGCACCCACAATGGACTGGGTGTTCAGTAGAAGTGCAGTGTGAGGCTCCGGGGGCTCAGGAGTAATGTGCAATTGGAGGGACACTGGGGGGGGCAGGGAGGGGACATGTGGCCAGGTGGTGATCAAATGGCTTGATGGAGCTGCCAACGGGACAGTACGGAAGAGGGAGAGGAGGGACAGGCTCATTGCCCAGGGGCCTGGGCGAAACTTCTAGAAGTGACCTCTCAGCTAGCCCTGGGGGTGAGTCAGAGGAAGGTATGGGGGAAAGGTAGTGGGAGAGGCAGAGGGAAAATATGAGCAAAGGCCTAGAGACATCAAATGGCAGCTCTACGCAGAGGCAGCGTGGATTTCCACGTAGGGAGGGGAGAGGATGTGGCATGAGAGTGGGGAGGTGCACACGAGCCCTTACAGAATGTAGGGCCTGTAAGGTGAAGGTGCTGGGAGTACTAGGTGAGTTTGAAGCAGGGAAGCGAAGGGGTTCAGGTTGCAGGGGGGCAGCAGGGAGAGGACGGCCCCAGTCTGGGGGCCCCGAGGCCATGGCCATAATCAGGGAGCAGTGGGGTGGGAGATTGCTCGTAGATCATTGGCACTGATGGCCTGGGGTCGAGGAAGGGATGACTCCAGGGTGGCACCAGTTTTCCAGTCTGGGTGGGAGCCTGGGGGTGAAACCGTTTGGTGGCAGGAGGACAGCAGAGTGACCTCATACTTTTGCAGGGCCCTTTATGCCTTAAGAATCCCCAACCACAGACTCAAAATGCTGTCAATCTCTGCCACGGTCCTGTGGTTCCCCAGGGGACACAAAGGAGCCCACATCCCATTTCTTTCTGCGAGGCCCACTTTACTTCCTGCCCATGCTGCTGGTTCCCAGGTTGAAATATTCCAAAAACCTCTGAAAACCTTGAGCTCTGGAGAAGAGTTAGCTGACGTTGCTCTTCTGCCTTCCCTTCCTTTGAAAAGAAGCAGCTGGGGGCGCCTGGGTGGCTCAGTCGGTTAAGCGACTGCCTTCCGCTCAGGTCATGATCCTGGAGTCCCGGGATCGAGTCCCGGGATCGGGTCCCGGGATCGAGTCCCGCATTGGGCTCCCTGCTCGGCAGGGAGTCTGCTTCTCCCTCTGACCCTCCCCCCTCTCATGTGCTCTCTCTCATTCTCTCTCAAATAAATAAATAAAATCTTAAAAAAAAAAAAAAAGAAAAGAAGCAGCTGATGGAAGAGTCCAGCCTTGTAAGCAAGTTCAATACAACCATCCCACTGATAAAGAGGCACAACAGCCTGGATTCCCCAGGTCCTTGGTGGTAGGTGTGGGTCCCGGAAGGCCCAGAGCGGGAGTGAGCGGGAGTGAGCGGGGGCACTGAAAATGCAGGAAGGGAAACCGGGGGTGGCTGGGGAGACAGCTGGGGAGGAAGAACGTGGGGATGGGTGACAGGGAATTACAAGGGATGGGTGGGCCCATGGGAGACAGCTAGGGGCAGGGCAATTTAGAAGAAATCCCGTACAGGGGCTGGGGAGCCCTGGGAAGAAGTGGAAATCTTACCTTGACCTGGTCCAGCACCACCAGGGGCCCATTGACACTGCACACCGTCCTGTAGGCTGGGGGAGGGGTGGAGGTAGGTGAGGGTCTCTCACACACACACACTCACACACACACACAGAGGAATCCTCCGCTTTCCCTCCCTGTAAGCACCACCCCCACCCCCTTCCCAGTCTGGGCTGTCAGGGTCATTAGCTGTGACAGGGCCAGCCACCATTGCTGCAAGGGTCATGCCCCTGCCCGCAGGGCCACCTGCTGGCTTGGACACCTGCAGGAGGCAGGGGAGGGCCAGGGTGAGGGCAGAGGCCCCTCAGAGTCCTCTCCTCCCCCTCAGCCACGAAGAAGTCTTTCTTATCTTGAGGCTGCTTCCCCTCTGGCCTCAACCCCCATCTTACCCACTCCCTCCTCTCTGACCCACAACATTTTCCAAAAGCTTCTGGCCCCCAGCTAGAGATGATGAGAGAACTGCCCTCCCTCTGTGGCCCTCCGGGGTCACTCGACACTGACTGAGCACTGTGTCTGTGCACATGTGCACCTGTTGGGGGAGGGGGGGGTCAGGCACCAGTGAGAAAAACCAGCCAGGGTCCATGCCTTGTCATGAGGCCTTGCCAGGGGGCATCCTGGACGACCTGGGCTCCCTGAGTGCCTGTGGGGGAGGGGAAAGAATGACAAGGAAGGAGGAAGAAGAAGAATGCCCTAGTCCTAGTCGCTGGAGAGACCCACAAATGGAGAAATGAGCTCAGCTTACAGAGAGCCTCTAACTCCAGTCTTGGGGACCCCAGCAGGAAAGCCATGGACTGCAGACAGGAAGCCTATCTTGGTTCTGCTGGAGGCTAGCTGGGAGACCGTGGAACTCTCCCTGACCCATGACCCTGGGATATACAGCTCTTCCCTGGGGTCCCTGTGGAGCACCAGTGGGACGGCTGAGATGAGGCGCCCTGACAAGGCAGGATGGTCAGAGTGTCTCTAAGGTCACTGGGTCGGTCACTCACAGGTTGGAAGAACATCAGAGGGAAGAGTGGTCTAACCCTCTTTGCAAAAGCGGAGGAGAATGGGGATGAAAACGCTAGCCCAGGGTCACCCAGCATGCTTGTGGCAGAGCTGGGGCTGGGATCTCAGCCACTTGCCCTCGTGCTTCCGTGCAAGCCTGGTGCCAAGTCACCCTGCACTAAGAGAAACTAAATGCCCCCAGCTCACGTCTTCCCCAGTCTGGGGCTCAGTGGTCAAACCCCTCGTCTGATCTATGTTCTTTTCACTGAGACTTGGGCTAGGAAGACCGACTGGGCAAGGCGATCCTTGTGGGGATGTCTGCAAGGCTCTTCTGAGCTTATGGACTGCTAGGGAAACTCAAGAACAAGAGGGCACGAGGAGACCCGTCCTTTTGGGCTTGGACCTGGATCAGGGGAACTCCTTCAGCTTCCTTCAGAGGATGGGAGGAGGTATCTATCCAACCTTCCCTCTTAGGCCAACCTTTCCTCCCCACTGGGGCCATCCCCAGAGATGACTGCTCTCTGGGGCAGAGGGCCAGCATCTCCCCTTCTGTTGGCCCTCCCATCAAGCAAGCTCTGATAGCTTCCATCTTGTTTTGTTTTTTAAGATTTTAGTTATTTGAGAGAGAGACACAGCAAGAGAGGGAACACAAGCAGGGGGAGTGGGAGAGGGAGAAGCAGGCTTCCCGCGGAGCAGGGAGCCCAATGCGGGGCTCGATCCCAGGACCCCGGGACCATGACCTGAGCCGAAGGCAGACGCTTAACGACTGAGCCACCCAGGCGCCCCTGGTATCTCCCATCTCAAAAACCACCCCCTCAGCCCCAGTCCTTGCACAGCTGCTGCCCTTCACAACCCACTTTCTGGCAAGTACGCTCCACTGCTGACTTCCTTTGCTCACCTTCCACCCTCTCCTGCCGTTCTCCACTGTGGCTTCTCTCTAGGCCACCCCAAGGGATCAGGCACAGTGGAACAGAGCCTCATTTTAAAAAGCCCTGGGAAGAGCTGGCCTCTTGCTGGCCCTATAGAGAAAATACCAGACTGGCCAAAAGGGCTGAGATGACCAAAGCAACATGCCGAGTGGGTGGGCTGGGGGGGGGCAGTTGGGGCTCAAGGTCCACAAAGCCCCAGGGAACTCTTTCCAATTCTGCCTCAGAGTCAGTCAAGTCTTTCAACTTCTCCCTTCCTTCACAGCAGGCTTCCCCCATTTCACAGCTTCTTTCTGCGAAACCTGTTACCTGGAAATCCCCACAGCTGCCTTGGGGAGGGCACCTGAGGTGGGGGGAGCAGTGGTGAGCAGCTGGGGGCAGCCCAGAGGCCAGGAGGAAGGCTGCCTGCAGCAGGGCCCTCAGGCTGGGCGCCCAGCGTGTGGTCTGTGAGCCCCCAGTCCATCCCACCAGCCTCAGCCATAAGCCGGCTTTCTGGGTTTCCAGAAGCACAGGCCTGGCTCTCTCTCCTGGGCTTCCTAAATGAGTCGTCACTCCATAGCCTGGGCCCTTCACTGCAGATAATCCACTCTGGCTGTTTCTGTTCAGCATCCGGCTTTTCATATCCTTCAACACCCTGCCCTTGACTGAGTCCTGCAGCCCCCTGGCTCTGCTCCCCCCTGACGTCCCACAGCCCCCAGGCGGGCACCCTAGAGGTGTCTTCCCCAGCCTGTGGTCCTTAATGAGATGGATTATGTCTCCCCCCTCAGACCAGAGCTCTGTGTCTCCCCGGTCAGACTAGAGAACATCTTTTCTTCGAGGCTGTCTCGTTTGGACACAGCCAAGGTGGTGGCTGAGCAACAAAGATGTCCTTGTCGGGAAGCCAGGCTTTTTGTGTGTACCCACCCCCAACTGATTGTGTCCATCGCATGCAGCGGCCAACTGAGGCCCAGAAGTTGGCTGATTTCTCCTGGGGCACCCACAAGTCAGTCAGCACCCTGTGGCACTCCCCCAGCCTTGGGACCTACTGGTCAACCCTGGTGAGGTGAAGTGGGGGAGGGTCATGCCGGAGGCAGGAGGCTGGCCCAGAAGACCTCTGAGGGGCACTCCCTCAATAGGCCTTCCTGAGACTTTGCAGACACTCCCTCCCTCTGCTCTGCCCCCTCCCCTTTTCCATTGTCCTAGCTGACACTCTGGGTTGCACTTAGGGCTGCAGGCCTGGCGCCCCTCCCTGCCCCCATCTCCCCCGCTGCCTTCCCCTGTCAAAGGCTCAGCGGGGCTCCGCGCAGCCCACTAATTAGGGCCTGCCCAGCCACACCTGCAGCGTCCTGGGAGAGGGCTGAGCCGGCTGCCCAGGCGTGAGGCCGGGGTGGGGGCAAGCCGGGGGCCAGTAGGTCTCCCACCTCCTTCCTTATCCCCTCCGGACGGATTAGGGGAGGGAGGGCCAAGGCTGGAAGCCCAGGCTTCTTAGAATCAGCCCAAGACCTGCCGGGTGGAACTCTCTGGCCTTCCGGTGGAGGAAACCAAGGCAGGCAGCAAAGCTGGGGGTTTGGCATTCCAGCCCCCGGGTGATCTGACCTGGCTCTGCCCCTCCAGCCTGGCTGACAGCCTGTGGGTGCAACCTTTGCTCCCGCTGCACCCTGCCCTCCCTCCTCCCACTGCCTCCCCCCTGCCCCCGCCAAGCGCCTTCTGCCCCACACAACAGATAAAGCTCCATGCCACCTCCTTCCCCTGGGGAAAGAGCTCTAGCTCTGAGGGAGGCAGCCGGGTCCCTTCTTAACCAGGGCAGATATTGCTGGGATTCACCCCCATCCTATTCTACCCTGCCCCCTCCTTTCTGGCTTATTCCCTCAGCCACTGCAGTGAGATCACCCTTAAGGCCTTAGGCCTGTTGGTCCACCTCCTCCTCCAGGAAGCCTTCTGTTCGACTCACCCCAGCCAGGGCTGAGGAAGCCCTGGGGCTGGGAGCCAGTTGCCCCATCCCTGTCCCTCTGGTCCCGCAGCTCTCCTCCTAGACTTTCTGTCTCTACTTAAAAGTTCTCCTGCCCAGCAATCCGTAGAGTCCATGGAGTCCTCCAGTCGGAGGGCAGAGAGAGACTCAGGAGTCCTGCCTCTCCTGACCTGACTGCGCAGCTCTAGTTTTGCACACACTCCCCCCACCCCCATCCTCACCCCTCAGGCCCCCCAGAGGAGGAAGGGGGTGGGAACCGGAGGATGCCGTGGGTGCAGAAGCACACTGAGGAATCCGATCTGCTCCTGGGTGGGGGAGGCTGTCGGCGGGGCTGGGGCTGGCCCCTGGGGGTACCCTATGAGGGCACTGGTGTGCAGCAGAGGCGGTAGCCTTTGTCCCTGCGGGAACGAACGTCTTTAATGCAGGTCCGGAGAAGAGTCGGGGTGGAGGGGCTCCCCATCTGCGGAACCTTGTCTCGGGGTCAGCTGTTGGGTGTGACACATTCACCTGAGTGAGGGCCCCATGAAGTGACACAGAGGCAGACACGAGGGCGCTGCCACCCCTGGGTTCCAGCCTGGGTCACATCTCCTGGGTGTTTCCCTGTACCAGGGCTTGTTGACTTTAAATAAGGTGCTGGCTAGAGGCAACCGGCTGGAGGGGGCCCTGGGGTGAGGTGCCACCCGGCAGGGTCCTGGGGAGGGCACGCTGCAGGGGGCGTGGGGGAAGAGCCTGCCAGGGTGGGCTCAGATCTCCACCAGGCCTGGGCTCTGGGCCCAAGTGGGGGGGCCAGTCACGGGGTATTTCTGGGCCTTCATGACCCCTGCTTTGCCCCAGGGGAGGATCTGGGCCTCAGCGCTTCCCCCATGCCTCCATGGCGCTGGGCCTGCAGGGCCTCCTTGCTAAATCTGATCCCATTCAGTTCCTCCTCAGCTGGAATGTGCTCCACCCCTCAGTCCCTGCCTCAGGCCTCTGGAGGTGCCTCACACCCCCTGCTCCGTTCCTCTGCACCCCGGGCCTGCCCACTTTGCACTTGGTCCATTCTGGGCGGATGCCAGCCCCATTCAATGCAGACCCGGCTCTCTGGGCTGCCCCGCCAGCCGGCTCCTCCCCCTATGGTCTGGGTAGCAACAGACCGAGGGCGGAGGGCGGGGTGGCTGTTCTAGGCCAGCTTCTCTCCACACACGCGCTGTTAGGAGCCTCAGGCTCTACTTGGCCTGTGCTGGCCAGGCCGGTTTAGTCCAGTGAGCCGGGCTGCCCGAGAATCCGAGATTTGGAGAATGACCTTGGCAAGGAGAGATGGAGGGGGTACTCTCTTCGGTCCCCAGAGCCTTACTGGTTTCTGTGCCCCAGATACCTGGACACACCTCAGGATGGTCCCCTCTGAATTCTGAATTCTCCCCGTGCCAGGCACTCCCCCTGCCCCCAGCTGTAGAGACACAAACATATGACATCACCTGACCACGTACCCACATTCTCCCCATGAGCACGCATGCTCGTGCACGGAACCACACACTCACCCTGACTGTACAAGCATGCACATATATTGTTACACATTTCCTCCCTCTGATCATACACACTTGAAAGCTGTCACGCACATATTTACACCTGTCCTCACCCAAGTGAAGGTGGGAGCACGCACGTACCCAGGCACGCTCCTTCCCCTGGGTTATACACACAGACACCTTCCCCCAAAGGCACGCATGACATGGACCCATTGACGTGACACACAGTGGCGTGTCTGTCCCCATCCTGAGAATGCACACATGGTCCACCTTGCCGCACGCATTCCCTGAGAACTCCTGATCATACATTTCCTCGCACACGCACACACACCCCCAACACACACACATTCACACAGAGCATGTATCACAAACACACACCCTTGGGGCAGTGGGGAACTCTCTCTGGACTTGGGGCCTCAGGGCAGGGTAAGGGTGATGACCGAGAGGTTCCCGCAAGGAACTCCCCCGCCTTCTCCTCTGGGGTAGCCTGGGCTGGGGACCCCATCCCCCCATCTGCAGAGGTGGCCCCTTGTCTGGGCGGTCCATTGCCTCACTCTGATGGACCGAGAGCCCCCTAGATCTTCCTCCGCCTCAGAGCCTCCTCTTTCCCTGAGCCTAAGAAGCTCGAGCCACCCAGCAGCCCCCACCCTCACCCACTGCGGGGACTGTACTCACTGACACGGGGGTGGGTGATGTAGTTTCGGGTGACCGCTTGCATGTGTTCCCGGGCTCTGCCCAGATCACAGCCACTGCCGGGGAGCCCCCCGGGCCTACTGCCTACCCTTGTGTCCATGGCGAGGCGGCAGCCTGGGAGCTGAGGAACTGAGCGGGCTGGTGGCGAGCGCAAACTCTTCAAGCCAGGCGGGAGCTGGAGAGAACTGATCAGACCGCCCCGGTGGCCACCCCTCCCCTCGCCACTCCCGTCCTCCCTGAGTTGACTGTAAACAGGGAAATCGGGTCCTGGAGCTCTTCCAGATCTGGGAGGGGCCCTAAGCCACCTGCCGCAGCAGCAGAGGGGAGGGGAGGTGCGCAGGGGTAAGGCTGGCCCTCTAACCTCTGAATTTGGCTTTTCGTTAGCCCCCAGCCTGCAGCCAGTATGAACTCAGCTCCTCCCCCTGGAACTCCAGGTGCTCTCACAGCCCCTTGCTCCAGACCACATCTCTTCCTGGTCTCCGCACCACATGCACTTTCTGGCAGGCTGCCCTCTCTTCACGTCGCTTCCTCACTGTCTCCCCTGACCTGCCCTCACCCTGCACCCCTTGCCCTGATCATACCCGGGTACTTCTTCCCCTGCACCATTCCATCATCATCTTTTTTTGAACATCTATAGAGGATCATTCTTCTGCCAGCTTCAGGGCCACCTCCTACAGGAAGCCTTCCCTGCATCCTCCAGCACTCTGGATTCACCACACATCTGGTGTCTTCCCTTTGTCATGCCCTTTTGGAGCATTGCCTCTTGTCACTGCCCCTAGACTCTGAGCCCCCACAGAGCTGAGCTTATGTCTCCTCCATCAAACTTGGGTCTCTTTAAGCCTTTCAATCTCATCATACTGAGAGCTTCCTGGAAACCAGGGTAGGTCTCCCTCTATCCGATCCTAGGACCCTGTCTTACCTTTTTATATTTTACCTCTAGGGTGTCATGCAGCAGGTCTGCCCTGAAAGTTTTCAGCTCGGAGCAGAAAGTACAAATGGAGGAACCCTCCTGTGTCAAGTGGCTAAAGGAGTCATGGAGCACAGGTCTGCTGGACAAGGCAAGGTGGGCACTAGGTGGTGGCTCGACCCACTGAACCCAAGGTCTGCCCTGGTCACCCCCATGTTTCATTCCAGACTCAGGATGGCAGGGCATTTCCAAGCACCTCGCCAAATGATACCAGCAGCACAGAGGGAGGGGAGGAAGCACAACTGTATGGGGAACCCCTGTCTGGGTGACTCAGGACAGCCAGTCTGAAACCAAATATGTCTTTCCCGGAGCAGACTGGAGGGACGTGCTTGTCTTTTCTTCCCCAGAGAGTTGAAATCTCACCTCCAACCTCTGGCCTGAGGACCCATTTCCGGTCCCTGGTCCCTCTCTCAGGATTTCCATTCTTTCAAAGAAGCCTCCAGGGTGGGGGGGGGTGACCATGAAGGGGGAGCTTTGTGGTAACTGGAGGCACTGCACCTTGACCGCAGTGTGGCGGGTGCACAGATCTCACATGGGTGACAAAATGACAGGGAACCACGCACACACGGTACCCATGTCCACTTCCTGCTTCTGATATCAAGCTTCGGTGTTGGAAAATGCAAGGGGGACACTGGGTGGAGGGTACAGGATTTCTCTACAGTATCTTTGCAACCTGCTATAAATCCACAGTCATGGCCCAACAAAAAGTTAAATACAAGCGTCTTACTTGAACAAAAAGACAAAAACAGAACACTTTTTAAAAAGTGCTTTGTGGGGTGGTGCTCGCGACAGGCGTGCTTTCTAAGGCGTGTGGGATCTTGCCTGGATTTACCCTCTCTGGCTCTCTGGATTCTGATCTGACCTTTCATCCTTTACCCCTCTTGAAGGATTTAACATTGCTACCTCTCAAGTATTTTTGTTTCAAAGAGGAGCTTGCAAGAGCAATGTTTAACCAACAAAAGCATCAATGTTGCCACCACGGGCTTTGCAATGTGCAGGTGGAAGCTCTAATTGGGAGTAGGAGTCAGGTGTCTGTCAGCCCCCACACGTGTGAAACCCCGATCCCCAACCCGCAACTGTGACTGTGGCTGTCGGGGCTCTCGTTTCTGCCCTTTAGAGCGTCCCTGGCTCAGCGCGTCCTCCTTCCCAGTGAGGAGGAGAGAGGGGGTTGAGGGCAGTGGTGGTGCTGTGGGGACTCTGTTTCCCTTCTTGTCAGTGTTTTCCTTTTATTTCAGTGAGCGGCACACACGCACACTGCACTCACACACACAAGCTGCGGGACCAAGGCCTTCCGGTGGACAGTCTCTGAGCTGGGGGGGCGGCCGGGCCGGCGTGCGCTGCTCCCCGCGCTCTGCGAGCCGGCTCCGGGCGGTCCACGGGGCAGGGGAGGCGGGGGCGTGAGGTGCCTGGGGACTCAGTGTCACGGGGCGGGGCGGGGGGGGGGGAGCGGTGGAGGCTTACAAGTTGGCTTTCTTGCCACCGCCAGGGCTGCCTGCTCTCCGGCTGTAGGGCTCGAAGGCCGAGGAGCCGAGTTCATAGCAGGCAGGCAGGTCCAGGAGCGCGGCAGCGGAAAAGCAGAGGGCTGGCCGTGGGGGTGGCAGCGGCGGGGACGCCGAGGCCGAGGTCACTGGGTTGAGGCACGGGGAGGAGTTCCTGGGGTCACCCAGTGAGGTGCCCCTGTGGTCGGCAGGCGGGCCCAGCAGGCCAGGGGTCAGCGCCAGGAGGCTGGGGGCCCTGGGCACGGACAGCAGGCGGCCCTGCTCCAGCAGCCGCAGGATGTTGGAGGTGGCAAAGGCCTCGGAGGCTGAGGAGGACGCCCGCTTCTCCAGGTCTCTGCTCTGGTCTTTCTTCTGCTTGGTGCGGCGGTTCTGGAACCAGACCTTCACCTTGGGGCAGAGGGTGGGGAGGGGTGTCAGGAAGGGCGAAGCAAAGTGGGGGCAGGTGGGAGGAGAAAAGGAGAGGGAGGACATGGGGGGTAAGGGAGTGGGGAGTGGGGGAGCAAGGGTGGAGCGAAAGGGGGAAGAAGAGCATTCAGAGCGTCATTAAGGCCTTCCCACACCAGCCTGCTCTGGGTGAGCCAATGAGGGACCCTGCCCTCCAGATCACGGACATGGGGTGTGTTCTAGAAGGCAGGCACAGACTCCTGGTGGGCAGCATCCTCGGCCTCGCAGAGCGCTCACCCCATAGGGAGGGGCAAGGCCCGAGAAGGGCCAAAGCAGGGCCCTCTAAAGCATGCGGCCTCGGGCAGCCGCCCCTGCCCGGTGTGAGGACCATCCCACGGCTCCTGGTCTTGACCCCCACACTGCCTCTGAAGTGAGCTTTCTGTCCCCATCTGTTTGAACCTTTCAGCAGCCACCTCCCACCTCATCCCCTACAACATGACAGGTCTCTTCACATGACACCAGGTGTGACAGCATACAGCAGCATGTTGAGGGGGGGCTTCCAAGGGCGACACTCTCAAACCTGGGGACAAAGAGGTGCCAAGTCCTCCACATCTTAAGTGAAGCCACCAACAAAAGGGCAGAGAGAGCCCCTTTTCCAGGTCTATGAGAGGAGGCAGGACCAACCTCTACCATCACCCAGCGCCTGGTGCTCCAAGCCCTGCCCTGGTCTGTAGAAGAAACCGGAGGCTGGGAGGGAAGCTCAGTGGTCAGCCCTCATGGTGCCGGGATTTCCTCCCCACTGTGAGAAGGACAGCGTGCCCCCTTCACGGACAGCCAGGAGCAGGCTCTGGAAGAACCATGTGTAGGGACTAGAAAGGCCTGAGAGGAGAGTCTGACGTAGCTCCCCAGCTGGAACACTTGTCAAACCCAGCCCTGCTGCGCCCAGATTTGTGTCCCAGGAGTACAGAGGCTGGGCTTGCTTCTGGCCTGGAGGTTTCAGGAGGCTGGCAGCTGGCTGGGACAGTGTGTGCCCTCAGGACAAGGGGGGATGCCGCAGAGTGGAGGGCGCACAAAGATAAAGGACGGGAGGGGCTTGCTGGTGGCCTCCAGCTTTGGGAGGGTGTAAGGGAGGTCAGCCACTCCTATGGCTCCGGTGAAGGAGCTCAGAGACAAGGAGGAGGAGGCAGGAGTGGGAGGGCTGCCTGGGTGAGGATGAGGGCTCCCTAGGGCGATGCCTCAGGACCCCACCTCCTAGGAGCAACCACCCCTCCAGCGCCCTCAACAGTGAGTCAGACCTGTTCTGAGTGGGGAAGGGGAAGAAGGGATTTGAAACAGACATGAGTTTGGTGTTTTAAATTGGACTGGATTGAGTTTCAATGACAGAAGTTAACCAGAAGGTTATGGGATCTACTTGAGATTGATTGATTCGTTCATTCGCTCAATCATTCATTCAGCGGATGTGTGCTGAGTGCCTACTACCTTCTGGGCGCTGCCCTCAACGTGGGGAATCAGCAGTGAGGAAAGCAGAGCAAATCTTTGGTGTGGAGGGGACAGCATGGAGGGGGAGCCGGATGAAGAGGGCAAATGAGAACAGTTGCGACTGTCAGGCGGCGCGAAGGGCTTCGAGCAGTGTCTCTCAAATTGTTCTCGCTGAGGAACCACTTTTTAAAGTTTCCAGTCTGTCATAGACCAATGTTTTTGTCAAATACAGTTAAAACGAATTACACTTACTCTCCATTTCTGCACTTAACCGGTCCTGGACAGATAACAGTTTGCGGGGGACACCAGCCCGAGAACACCACTTGGAGAGACGCTGGTTTGGAAAAAAGGGGGAGAGGGAGCAGAGGGGACTAGCTTATTCCTGGATGGCAAACACAGCCTCTCTGAAAAGGTGACATTTGAAGGAGATATCAGCAAGGGAAGGCCAAGAAGCACTCGACCAAATATAGTTGAAGGAAGCGACTGGAAAGAAGAAAACCTTTCTAAGTTTGTCACTCCCGGAAACTCCAGGAAAGGGTCCCACCAGACCCTCGGGGGAAGTGGCTCTGTATGTCACTGGATTCCTCTCCCCTGCTGGGAAGTCCCCTGGCTTCTCTGCCCTGGTTAGCAGCCACCCCGGTAGGCCCTAGGCACCACCCCAAGACCATCCCAGCCTCAGTTTCTCATCTCAAAAATGGGGACAAAAATACCTGGACTGTTGCAGGGATCAGATAAGGAAGTCCATGTAGATGGCTCCGCATGGTGCCTGGCCCACCCTCCTGTGAGCTCCTGGCTCTGAACTCAGGGCAGAGGACAGACCCAAAAGTCAGGATTCCTGTCCTGGGGAAGCTGAGGGTCTAGGGGGAGGGTGGCATTGACCCACTCCCAGCAACAAAGGGAGTGGCAGTAACAAGAATGTGATCCATGGGGCGCCTGGGTGGCTCAGACGGTTAAGCGTCTGCCTTCGGCTCAGGTCATGATCCCAGGGTCCTGGGATCGAGCCCCACATCGGGCTCCCTGCTCCTTGGGAGCCTGCTTCTCCCTCTGCCTCTCTCTCTGTCTCTCTCTTCTCTGTCTCTCATGAATAAATAAATAAAATCTTTAAGGAAAAAAAAAAGAATGTGATCCATAAGGACGGACAAAGATTTTACAGGGGGTCTCGTCCTGCAGGGGCAGCAGGGAGGACATGTAGGCTGGCCCTGGGTGGGGGAGTCTCCTGGGGAGGAGGGTAAGGGAGGCAGGGGCTGGGGTCTGGCATGCCCATTTCTTGGGCCCTTATGGGCCCCATCGGGGGTTGTCAGTCTGGGCTGCACTTTGAGATTATATGGAGTCATTTTCTTATAAAGCCTGATGCCCATGCCCCATCCCAGCTCACTAAATCAAAATCTCTGCGGGATGGGGCCTAGGCGTCCATATTTTTAAAATATTTCTGGGTGTGATTCTAACGTGTGAACTGTGGTAGAAGGTCCTGGAGCTGCAAAGGTGGGAGAGAAGCACCCTGCCCGTCTACTTCCTACCATCAGTCCCACAGTGCCTAAAGGGTGAATTTATAAGGCTCAGCAAACAAGTAAGAGACAGGCTCAGAGCCTCTGGGCTCATCCACCCCTTTCTTCCAGGAAGCTTTTGATTCTACCAAGGGGCCACCCTCTCTCAGGGTTAAATCTGGATACAGGTCCTTTAAGGCCCAATTCAGTTGCATACTGGATAGGCCTGGGTCCTGTGCAGAAGCATACTTCCTGAGGTGCTGGCCCCCCCTTGCCTTCCTGGTGCCCTGCTGTGGTCTCCCTGCAGGCTGCCATCTTGCCTCCTCCCTCTCCTCGTTCCTCTGGAACTCAGTGAATGCTTGGGGCCTTCATGCCCTCATCCCTTGCTGGACCACACTGTGAGCCACACACCAGGGGAGGGGCATGGTTTCCAGCTGGCTGCCAAGACTAGGGAGGTGTTTTCTGGGAGATCATCTATCCTCCTCTCTGGGCTCATGGTTGGTGTTACATCCCAAGCCTCACTGTGGATTTGGAAATGGCATTAATCTTTAAGAGGCTGCTTCCTGTGACTGTGGGCACATTCCTATGAACGGTACTTGCGTATCTGGGATGGCCCTGGTTTTTGTAACCTGGGAGGTACCACCTACTCTGCTGTTCTAGACGAAGTCATCTGGGGCAGAGGTGATGGGTATGGGGCTGAGGTAATTGTCGAAGAGCCAGAGCTGCTCTTATCCAAGCTAAGTGGTGATCAAGTCAGTATTGGGACTTGGCAGTTTGTTTTCAGCCTAGAGCCTGGGGCCCCGGCCTTGAAAAAGTCCCCCAGGTCAGCCGAGTGAGGGGAGTCCTGAAGCCAGCCTCCCACCTTCCCTTTCTCCACAGCCATGTTTCTTGTTTCCTGCTCTGCCTCTGGTCATTCATTCATACAACACATAAACAGCAAGCATCCAGTCCATGTCAGCATTGCCAGGTGCTGAGAAAAAAGGAATACCTAAAACTTTATCTGCACCCATTTAGTTCTCAGACACCAGCAGTGGGGGAGGTGGACAGGTCAGCAAGTGTTACAAGACAGTAAATGTTTTGGTAGAAGCAGCAAACAAGATAGTGGAGAAGATCCTGGGGTCAGACAGACCTGGATTCAATTCCAGTTCTCTCCTTGATTAGTGAGAATGGCATGGGGCAAGTTACTTAAACTCTCTGTGCCTCAGTTTCCTTATCTGTAAAATGGGATTGTAATAATGCTTCCTCATAGATTTGCTGTGATAACTCAATGAGCTAATACTAGTGGATTTAGTAAAATGTCTGGCAGATGCTGAAGTCTTTCCAGTAGGGTGGTACCACATTAGCTGAAAAACATAGAGGTTGTCCGGTCTTTCCTAGAAATTCTGACTTGGAAACTGTGGGCCGAGCATGGAATCTGAGTCAGGAATCTGTATTTTAATGAGAACCTCAGGGGTTCTCCATAAAGGTGGTCTGCAGACCATACTTTGAGAAACACTGGTTTAACCACGCGCTACATACTCTCCTTGAAACAAAGCATGGTGACAAGGTGTATCAGGGGGTTTCTAAACACAGGGAGAACTGGGCTAAGTGGGACTGTCCTAGTTCTCTGATGTGGGGAAGAGCACATGCCACTCTAGGGGGATGGGGGGTGGAGGTGATTCTGATGGTTCTGAGAAATAGCTCTCTCTGAGACCCCCTCCTGCTCTCTAGCCCTGGGGTCTCGGCAAGCCCAGGGCCAGAGGTCAGTTGTGTTCTGCCTGGTTCGCTGTCCCAAGCTCTGAAGAACACTTCAGCCTGCAGAACTCTGTAGGTGGTGGGGGGGGGAAGGCTTCACTGTTCTGTCCACCAGGTCCTGTAAGGGGGTTCTCATTAAAAGTGCAGACAACTGAACTGGGCACATAGAGGTTAAGGAAGAGATAGGGAATGAGAATGGGCCCTGAGTGAGCCCACATTCTCTCTGCCTGAATTAGGACCCTACTGATATCCAGGAAGGGGGTAAAGATGCTGGTTGGCAGGAGGAAGAGAAGTGGACAGAGGCAATTGCTCGGAAGCAGTTGGGGGCATAGTCAGGGGAGCGCCAGAGGGGAGGGCTGCACGTGGCACTGAAGTCCTTGGGTCCAAAATGACTTTCAGCTTCCGCTGTCTACTAGGCCTGGCTACACCATGGTTCCTGTTCTTGGATTTCCACAAGATTGTGTCTCCTGTTTTACCCCTTCGGAGTCCATCTGTCATTTGAGCACACTTGAAGGAATCTCTTATCCTTTCCCCCAGAAGAGCCCAGACCAAGACACTTAGGTAAATCAGAGAAACACCAACCCCCAGAGAAAACTCTGACATATCTTCCTGACATCTCCCCTTGGATCTCAAACTGAACTGATCCAAAACAAAACTCTAGGTTCTTCTCCCACTGTCCTGCTCCTCCCCAGCTTTCTCAACCTGTTGACGTGGCATCAGTGACCATTTTTCACCATATAGCTGTTCCAGCCCCAGCCACTTCTCTCTCCCTTGCCCTGTGCACGTAATTCATGATGAGCAAGTCCTAACGGGTTCTCCAAATTCGAGTACGTCTCAAATCAGTTCACTTCTCTCCTCCACCATCACTCAGAGTCTGAGACAACACGGCACTGGCCCCACCTCGTCCTCTCGTCCCCATTCTCCAGATGTCAGAGTGACCTCTGTAAAATGCCAGCAGACCTCCCTTCAACACCTCACCAGGGCCTCTAGACACTATCTGCTCTGCCCCACCTACCTTCCTATTACCTTCCAACTCCAGCCACACTGGCCTTCGGACACTTCCAGAACATTCCATGCTAGTTCTCACCTCCAGGTCTTCACAGTTACCCTGAGTCTTGACTCCCCTTCTTCTGGCTCTTCCTCTGGCTGACTCTTCCCTGTCATTCACACCTCAGCCCACTGTCATTCATCTCCTCAAAGATCTCAAAAGATACTATGTCTCTCCTGGCACATAGTAGGCATTCAGCAATAATTTTGAACAGAGGTATGGGTGAATATACAGAGAATTCCACCAAATTTTAGCTGTATATCCTAGGGCAAGTTACTAACCTCTCTGAGTTTCCTGAAATGGGGATAGTATTACCCATAAAACCATCTTTTTATAGATTAGATGAGCTAATGAATGTGCCTTCTTGATTTTTAATTTTTTTTTTTTTTTTTAAAGATTTTATTTATTTATTTGACAGAGAGAGAGAGAGCCAGAGCAGGAACACAAGCAGGGGGAGCGGGAGAGGGAGAAGCAGGCTTCCCGCAGAGCAGGGAGCCCGATGCGGGGCTCGTTCCCGGACCCTGGGATCATGACCTGAGCTGAAGGCAGACGCTTAACGACTGAGCCACCCAGCCGCCCCGATTTTTAATTTTTTTAAGGATTTTTTTTTTCTTAAGTAGGCTCGATGCTGGGCTTGAACTCATGACCCTGAGATCAAGACCTAAGATGAGATTAAGAGCCGATGCTAACGAACTGAGCCACCCAGTGGCCCCTATAATATTTTATTTTTAAATAATCTCTATACCCAGTGTGGGCCTTGAACTTATGACCCCGAGATCAAGAGTCGCATTCTCCACTGACTGAGCTAGCCAGGTGCCCCACATATGCCTGCCTTAAATTTTGAGCATGTTATTTAATTGCTTTGTGCCTCAGTTTCCCTCTCTTTAAAGCAGAAATAATAAAGGCCTATTCTGGTATTTAAAAAGTGTACATATTTGACCTTTGTCCCTGGTTCTTGATACAGAGCCCCTAAAACCCTTGGAACTCCTTGAGTGAGAGGAGTGTCTTCTGTCATTGATAACAGGCCCCTTTAAGCCACACCTGAGTTTATGCTAACAAGGTGACTCAGTGGGCCTTGCACAGTTTCAGGAGCACTGGTCCCAGAAAGACCACACCTGTGATTAGAGGTTTGGCGCCCCCACCCCTGCCCTCCTGGGAGGGAATGGGGCTGGCTTATAAAAACTCTTCAACAGTAGGATTCAGAGAGCTTCTGGGTTGATGAGCATGTTGGGGGGGGTGGTGGCACACCCAGAAACGGTATAGAAGCTCCTCGAACACCCCCACCCCAACATGTTGCTCTATGCATCTCTTCCATTTGGCTCTATCTCCCCTGCCACCAAATTGGGCTATTTCTGAGTTCTATCCTTTACAATAAACCTGTAAATGAAAGGAAAATGTGGGACGCCTGGGTGGCTCAGATGGTTAAGCATCTGCCTTTGGCTCAGGTCATGATCCCAGGGTCCTGGGATCGAGCCCCACATCGGGCTCTATGCTCAGCAGGGAGCCTGCTTCTCCCTCTCCCTCTGCCTGCCTGTCTGCCTACTTGTGATCTCTCTCTCTCTCTCTCTCTCTCTCTGTCAAATAAATAAATAAAATCTTAAAAAAAAAAAAAAAAGAAAGGAAAATGTTTTCCTGAGTTCTGCGAGTCATTCCAACACATTGCCAAACCTGAGGAGGGAGATGTGGGAGCCCCCAATTTTAGAGCTGGCCAGTCAGAAGTACAGGTGGCCCCTGGGGACTTGCATCTGGCACCTGATGGGAGACTGTCCTGTGGGACTGAGGCTTACGCCGCGTCGTCTGTGCTCACAGCAGGAGTTGGCATCAGAATTGCATTGACTAGTTTGACACCCAGCTGGTGAGAGAGAATGGCAGAATTGGTTGCTGTTGGTGTTGGGAAACACCACACATTGGGTGTCAGAAGTGTGGTCAGAAGAAAAACCTCACTCCCCTCCCACGAGGTCTTGGTGAGGACTACATAATTTAGGCCACGTCAAGTATGTAGAGCCTGGTACAGAGGAAGGTCTCCATAAAGGTTAACTGTGCCTTATAGTATCTGCAAGACCTGGGGCTGGGGACAGAGAAAGGACGGGGGTAAGCAAGAGTCAGTAAGTTGAGGATTCACTGAGGGGTCTCTGTTTGCCCAGTTGTGTGCTAAGCTCCCCAAGGAGACCTGAAAAGGAGATGTGGCTTTCAAACACATTCTCGTCCTTGGGAAGTTGGGCACTAGCTGGTGCCCACCACACCACACACACACACACACACACACACACATATATACACACACACTTTACCAAGCCATGTGGAAGGGTCTCTCAGAATGAGGTCTTACGGAAGTCTTCCTGGAAGAGGAGGGGTTTGACCTTGACCATCAAGGGCAGGTACACGTAGGGTGTCTAGGAGGCAGAGCAGGGGAAGGATGAGGACTGAGAAGGAGCCTGGGCATCTGAGGTGCCCTTGGAGAGCAGAGCTTTAGGGTAGAGTGTGCGGGAAAAACTAGGCCAGGCAGAGGGCAGTTAGGACAGGGAGGGGCAGGTATCAAGGGGTGACTCTATGCCTGACTTTCCCCCCAGGAGCTCTGGCCTGGTCCAGCCACCACAGCCCTCTGTCTGGCAGGACCCGGCTTTCCAGCCTCCAGACCAAGCATAGCTGCAGCGAGGGCCCCTGCTGGCCCAGGCCGTCTGCAGGGTTGCTCTCGGGACTCAGCAACTGGCAGCAGCAGGGCAAGAGGTCCAGGCGGAGATGGCCCAGGCCCGCAGGACCTCAGCCACCTCTGACGTCGCTGCAGGGTGCCAGGCACTGCAGGGCCTCCCTTATCCGCCCGCGCCTTCCCCAGGCAGCGCCCCCTTCCAGACTGTCTGCCTGCTCACTCCTCTCCTTCTTGGCCTCTTCCCGCTCTAAGTCCTGCTTTGGCCGTTGTCATACATTTATTGACTGAGCTCCCTCATATATGACATTAACCTACCAGAGCTCTTGCTCAGCTAAGGGTCCCCGAGTCATTCCTTAAAAGCTCCAGGATGGTTGCCGGTTTATAGGTAGCATGAAGATGCCAGACTGCTTGCCCAAGTCCTAGCCCTGGGGCTTATTAGTTGTATGACCTTGGGCATAACCTCTCCTCCTCTGTAAAATGGGATAATACAGGGAGCTACATCACTGGGTTGCTGGGAGGCATTGGTGAATTACCATATGCGGAGCCCTCAGAGCAGCTCCTGGGCACACTGAGTACTCGGTGGTCTTATTATCACTATCGTTATCCTGAATCTCTGTTACCAGCTTGAAATGCCTCCATTCACACAGAGTGCAAACGCTTTTCCTTTGGCTTAAGCTTATTATTGTTAAAATGCTAAGCCCTTCCTGGGTGAAGGGGGTGTTCAGACTCCTTCTCTCCAGCAAGAACTTCTGAGGCACAGTGGGATCAAGGGTATGTGTGGAGGGTGGGGAAAGGCCCAGAATGGGGAAATGAGAAGTCCTCAACCCAATTCTGTAATGTTTCTTCTCGTCCCTGGAATCTTTGCTCCTGGCAAGCCAACCCCTCCCCATCGTTTACTGCAGGGTCCCTCCCGCACCAACACCTCCCTGAGTCACTCCCTGCATCCTGGATGCCCCTCCTTCCTATTTCTCTGGCCGTTTCCCATATTCCACCCCAAAGTGCCTGATGAAGTCGCGGGGCCCCCTGTTGGCCTACGCCAGCGCTCTCTTGTCCGCACTATATTTACTACTCTGGTTTACCTCTAAGCTTTTCCCTAACGCATGTCTGAACTCCTCCAAAGCTGGGTCTCCCTTTAGCAGCCCACAGGTCCCATACCCCACAAAGTCCCCAGGCTGCAGGGCAGGGGTGGAGCGGCCTGGCCCTACCGGCTTACCTGGGTCTCGGAGAGGTTCAGCTGGCGGGCCAGCTTGGTGCGCTCCCGGCCCACCACGTACTGACAGCGCTGGAACTCCATTTCCAGGTGGTAGAGCTGCTCGGCCGTGAAGGATGTGCGGGTCCGCTTGGGCCGGTCCAGGTCCAGACCCTTAGGCAGGATGATCTCCCGGATGGTCCCTTTGGCATCTGCAGGGCCATGAAAAGAGGCTGGTTAGTTCACTAGGTAAGGAGTTAGGCCACCAACAATCATCTTCACAAGAGGTAGTGTGATCTAATGGGGAGCTCTTTAGGCCTGGGTCTGGCTCTGTGACCTCTGACAAGTGGCTTACCCTCTCTGGGCCTAGCTTCCTTAATCACTCAACGCAGTATGTTGTATCTATTCGGCATATATATGTGAATGGGCCTCATTACAAATTTCAAGTCCACTGCCATAGTCTGGGCAGAAAGGATTTGCTCTGACCCAGCCAGGATTCTATTCCCTCAGCAGAGTAAAAGGACAAATGGAAAGAGATATACCAAGTCCTCAAGTATAGAGGAGAGGATGGGTTAGAATTGGGTCTGATGAGTCAGGTAAGGCTTACTGGAGGACATGTCCAGAGCCAGGTCCTGAGCCCTGTGGACAGGTGTGCATGCATGGGTGAGCACTCAGTCCACAGACCCTCCTGGGGTCCGCGAAGAGGCTAGCTAGTATGGGGTGGAGGGCAGCCTGGGGAGCTGGGATCCCCAGGAAAGAGCCCAAGGACCACTGCCACCAATCAAGCTGCTGGGGTGCCTTCCAGAGGGGAGATTTCTACCACTTGCCATGTACCTAGTTCTGAGCAATAGGACCACCCTCCTGGGTCCTAACCCAATACCATCCATGCATAGAGTCTCCAATATTTTGAAGCCTACTTAAGAGAGGTTGAAAACCTTGCAGCCTATATTCACCGGATATTCCCACTCAAAGAACGGAGAAACAAAAACAAAATGTTCGCAAAAGTAAAATATGAGTTGGAGGGGGGGGCTTCTGTATATACATCAGCTTTAACTATAGGGGCAGAGATGATCCATGTTCACCCTCTAGAAGCGTATGGCAGGGCTGCTCATGTTTTAGGCATAATAAAAGCTGACACCTCTGCTGTGTTTGCTCTGGGCCAGGCACTGTTTTCAGCACTCGAACCCTCCCAATGTCTCAGTGAAGCTGGATTATTATTAGTCCCATTCTACAGATAGGGAAGTGAAGGAACACATTTTAAGTAACTCAACCGAGGCCACACTGACAGTGTTCCATCAGCTGTATAAACACCTTTACTTTACTTTATGAATACCATCTTTTGGTAATACTTAATGATTCAATGGATAGGTTATAATGAAGAGAACTTGGGTCATGGGTATAAAAAAAATGGAATCTTCTGGACAGGTTCCTCAGTGCCCTGGAAGGCAGAGGAAAAGACTTGCATTTGGGATGTGCCATCTGTCAGGGGACTCCTGTGAGCCTCACCACTGTGGATTCTGCTTTTAGAATCCCTGCTCTAGAGGGTGACCCTGACCCCTGTCCCTCTGAATCCTCCACCATATGGTTTATGAGATGGTTCTTCCTGGCTCCTGCCAGGGCCTGCTCACATTTCCTCCTCCAGGGTATGTGTTAGCTCCTTGTAGGCTCCTGGCTCGCAGGTCCTGCCCCTGCCCTCAGAGGTGCTCAGTCGAGCCCGGGGAGAAGCTGTGTCTGGGTCAGGGAATACAGTCACTCTCAGAGGTGGTCTTCCCCTCACTAGGCGTGTCTTGTGAGGGGACTGGGCAGAGCTCATCAGATGGACATGGGCCCTGCTCTTGAGGTGGTGGTGAGAACCACAGGCCTTTTGGGACAACTCAAACTTTCCCTCTCTGATACTTTCTACATTCCGAAAAGGTGGGGAGGTAGTATTTGCAACCCCATTGACTGGGTTCCCTTTGCTCAGGTCCTATTATTTCCAATTGCAAGATCTGTCTCAGAACTTCCTCACAACAACCAAGTGACTCCATCTCTAAAGGCCTTGATTTTTTTTTTAAGATTTTATTTATTTATTTATTTATTTGACAGAGAAAGACCTGAGAGAGGGAACACAAGCAGGGGGAGTGGGAGAGGGAGAAGCAGGCTTCCCGCCGAGCAGGGAGCCCGATGTGGGGCTCGATCCCAGGACCCTGGGACCATGACCTGAGCCGAAGGCAGACGCTTAATGACTGAGCCACCCAGGCGCCCCTAAAGGCCTTGATTTTATTAAAAGTGTTTTGGGGGGTGTAGACTGGAGGAAGGGTGGTGGGTGTCATATGTGGTGATAGCAGTTTCACATCTCCTCAGTGAGCCTCTGGAGACCACTGGAGCCTGCGTTCCCGACCACTGGGGTCAAATCACACATGTCCCCCGTCCTTTCCTCTTTGTAGAAGAGCTGAGACAAGCATTCCTGCCTCAGGGAACAGACAAGGTCAGCTCTTCCTCTCAGGTTTAGGGAAGGCAGGAATCATATAAGAAAGGCAACTCGCCCGCCAGATATCAAAACCTGCCATAAAAATAAGCATAGGAAAAGATATTCAACATCGCTAGCCATTGGGGAAGGCAAGTTAAAACCACAAGAGACACATATTAGAATAGCTAAAATAAAAAATACTGAGAGTGTCAAAGGCTGGTGAGGATGCAGAGAAACTCGATCTCTCATACACTGCCAGTGGGAATGTACATGGTGCAGCCACTCTGGAAAATGACCTGGCAGTTTCTTAAAGGGTTAAACATACACTTACCATAGAACCCAGTGACCACGCTCCTAGGCCTTTATCTGAGAGAAACAAAATCTTAGGTTCACGGCAAAACCTGCACATGAATGTTCACAGCTGCTTTATTTATAATAGCTCCCACATGGAAACAAGCCAAATGTCCTTCAATGGGTGAATGGTTAAGCAAACTGGGGTAGAGCTATACCATGGGATATTAGCAATAAAAAGGAATGACTATTGACAGACACGATAATTTGGATGAATCTCCAGGGAATTCTACTGAGTAAGAAAACCAAAGTCGGTCCCCAAGATTATATAACAATGATCACAATGACAAAGTTATAGAAGAAGAGAACAGATCCATGGTTGCCAGAGGTTAGGTAAGGGAGGGTGTGACTATCAAGGGGTAGCATGAGGAAGTTCCTTGATGGTGACAGAACAGTTCTCGATTTGTGGTGGTGGATATACAGATCTATAAATGTGGTAAAGTGTCATAGAACTATATATAAAGACAAAAAAATGAGTGCATGTAAAAATGGGTGAAATTTGAGGAAGGTCTGTAGTCTAGTCAATTATATTGTACTGATGTCAATTTCCTGCTTTTGATAATGTCTTATAGAGGGACGCCTGGGTGGCTGAGTCCATTAAAGTCTGCCTTCGGCTCAGGTCATGATCCCAGGGTCCTGGGATCGAGTCCCACATGGGGCCCCTTGTTCAGCAGGGAGTCTACTTCTCCCTCTGCCTGCCGCTCTCCCTGCTTGTGCTCTCTCTCTCTGAAAAATAAGTAAATAAAATCTAAAAACAAACCAAAACTAATTGATAATGTTTTATAGATATGTAAAATGTCACTTTTGGGAGAAGGTGGGTGATGGATACATAGGACCTCTCTGTCAGAACCTCTCTGTACTATTTTTACAACTTCTTTTGAGTCAAAAATTATTTCAAAATAAGACATTAACAACAGCAACAAAACATGCCATGAAGCTACAATGAGGTTTTGTCCCCGATGAGGACAAATCCATCGGTGCGAAAAATACAGTAGCATTTCCCCAAAATGCCTCCACATTCCACTTGTGATTTGTAAGGTGATTTTAAATGGTACATAAATAAACATTTGTCATTTTGAAAGTTATGTACTTATTTTAATGTTTACTAGAAAAAATTTAAACCTATGATTTTATGTGCTTAGGATAAGGCAGAAGTAGGTATTTAATCTTAAAATGTATTATGCTAAAATATTAAGTAAGTAAACAGAATATAAATATAACAGAAATGGTGAAGATGATATTCAAATGACTGAAAATCAGAGAACAATGGAATCAAGAGTGCACAAGAAGACCCACATATACATAGTGGTAGAGTTTATGATAATGGGAGCATTCTAAATGGAAAAAGGTGGATCTGGTCAATAAATGGAGTTAAGTAGATGGGTGACCATAAATCATCTATTTGGAATAAAATTAAGTTAAATTCCTATCTTTCATCATAAATGACAATAATTTTCAAATGGATTAGAGAGAAAATCGTAGACTATAAAATGATAAAAGTACTAAAAGGAAATATAGGATGATATTTTTATAATCCTGAGCTTGGGAAGAGCAAGATATAAAACTAGAGCTGTAAAGGAAAGACAAAGGATATATCCGACTATATTAAAGCTAACACCTTTTGTAGGACAAAAGGATCAAGATCAAGGTAAAATTAAAAAAAAAATTGAAGAAAAAACTTTTTAAAATGGTAAAAAAAATTATATATAATGCAATAATAAATGATTTTTTAAAAAGGAAATAGTCTATTAGAAAAAAATGGTCAAGTAATTTATCTGGGCCATTTACAGAAAAAGATGTCAAATGACCAATAAACATAAGAAAAACGAGCACAGCTTCACAGAAATCAGGATGATGCAAATTCACACAACAATGGAAAATCATTTATCTCCCATAGGACTGGAAAGACATTAATGAATGGTTAATAAATCAGTGATGAACTGTAGAGGATGCCACACTCCCATTCAATGTTGGTAGGACTGTAAATTGTCACCCCCTTTTAAGGCTGCATTTGTCAAGATTAAAGATGCACATAACTTTTGCCCTAGCAATTTTATTTTAGTATGTATTTATCCAGAAAAGCATACACTCATGTGCTCCAGAGCATATATAAGGGTGTTTGCTGCAGCATTGTTCAAAATATTGAAAATTTGAAAGCAACCTCAAGGTTCCCCACAAGAGAAATGGCTGAACAAATCATGGTAATTCATACTACAAAATAGATTGCAGCAATTTAAAAGAATGACAAAGTATCTATATGAACTGACATTAAGTGAAAGAAAGTTATAGAATAACGTATGCAGTAATATCCCACTTATGTAAACGAAACAACTATGCATATTCAACCATTCAACATATATTTAATGACCACCTACTATGTGCCAAATACTATTCCAGGGTCTGGAGATATAGAAATGAGCAAAATAAACAAAGTCTTTGTTTCCTTAGATCTTGTACTGTGGACAGAGAAAAATAATAAATTTTAAAAATGAATATGTATGTAATGGCAAATGTTGGGAGGACAATAAAACAAGATAAGAGGATATTACTGACCCTCTCCCCATAACTGAAACCCAATAACCATAGTGTGTGTGTGTGTGTGTGTGTGTGTGTGTGCGTGGTTGCTATTTTAGCTATAATAGAGAAGGCCACTCATCAAAGTTAAGTTAGTGGATAAATCGTGAACGCTGTTCACCAGTGTTTCCAACTCCTCCCAAGCACATGGTAGGGTTGCACTAGTTTTCTACACTTTGAGATTAGATATGACCATATGACTTACTTTAGCCAAAAGGAAAAGGTGAAGTCACCTTCAGATGAACACTCATAATTTGCCACACCCCTTTCCTCTCACTGGGATGGTCCTGGAAGCAGGAGTCAAAATGGACTGTCATAGCCTGGATCTCGGAGTACCAAGCTGAGCCCGTGCCCACTTGTGATGGACTTATAATGTGAGTGAGAAGTACAGTTGTGTTTTATTAAAACTCAAAGATTTGGGGTTGTCTTGGACGCAAAACCTAGCCCCCTGGACAGAGCCCCCTTCCCTGAATTGTTCCTTTTCTGGGTGGAGTTTGGGGGAAGCACCTGGAAGGAGGGACAGCTTTAATTCCAGGGCCTCCTTGTGGGTAGGGACTCCTTAGGGTGAAAATGCATGAGTCTAAAGGGAATGACTCCTGAGGCTTCCTGCCTTTCTGGTCTCCTCAAAGAGGGGTGAGCCCGAGGGGGATGGGAGAGGGTGATTCTGTCCCAGGAGCCTTTGCCTTGGGAGAGGTGGTCATTCCTGTCTGATAATGGCTAGCCAATGCCCCTGACCTCTAGGACCAAATATTACCCACTCCTGGTCCCTCTCCCAGTAGACTCCCACAAAGCCCTACCTGATTCCATCTCCTACCACCTGGGTAGTTCCTTTGCATGACAAGCTGGTAATGTGCTGATTTTTAAGTGTGACAAGGTCCTTCCTGCCTAATCTACAATGTGATTATTATAAAAATTCCTTATGGAAAATTCATCCTCAAGTTGATTGGGAAAATTGAAAATGGAAGAATAGTGAAGAAACAATGTGAAAGAATGAGGAGAAACTGCTTGCATTACCACCCAGCAGAACATATTACAAATCTACAGCAACTAAAATGGTGTGATGCCGGCGCAAGAGACTGGAAGCAAATCCATGCATATTTGAGGATTTCTATAAAGAAGACATTTCAAATTAGTGGGAGGAAAGAGAGGATTATTAAAGACCTGGCCTTTGGACAATTAGCTCATTATTTGGAATAAAGTAATTTATCTCACACTGTGTGCAAAAGTCAACACAAGATAGATGAACATTTTTCACATAAAAATAAGCTCCAAAAATTGAAGAAAAACATACACAATTTTTAAAAAGGAAAATAAATGACAGATTTGAGTACCTAGAAATAAAAACTTTTGCAGGATGAGAGACAGTTAAAAGACAAACAACAGATTAGGAGAAAATATTTATAATACATGCATAGCAGAGTCCTAATATCTGGTACAAACAGCCTCTAGAGACTGAGATGAGTAAAGTCAAGCGGTGGGAAACTGAGCAAATTTATGAAAGGGTTATTCAGAGAAGAAGAAATGCAAGTGTCTAATAACTATGAAAAAATACTCAAGCTCAGAGGGAATCAGAGAAAATCAAAGTTGGAACAGCAAATGAGATCGTTTTTTTCTTTTTCCAGATGCCATATTTTATCTATCAGCCTGGAGAAAATGTGCTGGCAAAAATGAGGGAACATATAGGTTCTCTCAAGCTCCATTGTTAAGAATATTTGTAGAGATGGGGCGCCTGGGTGGCTCAGTCGTTAAGAGTCTGCCTTCGGCTCAGGTCATGATCCCAGGGTCCTGGGATCGAGTCCCACATTGTGCTCCCTGCTCAGCAGGGAGCCTGCTTCTCCCTCTCCCACTCCCCCTGCTTGTGTTCCCTCTCTCGCTGTGTCTCTCTCTGTCAAATAAATAAATAAAATCTTTAATTAAAAAAAAGAATATTTGTAGAGGACAATTTCACAATGCCTAGCTAAATTAAAAACCACCTAATTCCATTGTCCTAGAAATCTGATGGAGGTTTCTACTCCAGAGAAATATTGATACACTTTGATAAAGACAGACTCACTGTGGCATAGTCTGTAAGAGAAAAATAAAGGAAAAAGTTCAATGTTTATCACCGGAAATATTGTTAATAAAATCACAGGATTAGTCATGCCTTTGGCTTTTTTGTAGACATTAACAAGAATGAGGAACATCCCCATACACTGACCTGGATGGATGTCCCTTATATACTACTATATAAAAACAGCAAGTATGTACAAACCTATTTTTATAAAGAACAAAAAGTAAGACTAAGACTACACTCTGTGTGTGTGTGTGTGTACTTGTGTCCACATAGGATCAAGTCTGCAGGATAAACACCTCTCTTCTGTCCACTGTTCAAGAGTGGAAGCTGGTGAGGGAGGAAAAACTTTCCCTAATCTTACCTTGTGTACTTTTTTGTTTGGTTTGTTGCAAAGACTAGGTAACAAAATTGAGTTTTATCTTTGGTTGGAGAAGAACTTTCTAACAGAGAACTAAAAGCCCCAAGACAAATGACCATTAGATATGATTACAATTTAAATTTGAGTTCAGAAAAAAAAACCTCACAGCAAAAAAAAAATTTTTTTAACCTCACAGCAAATTTTTTAAAAAGAGAAAGATTTGGGCATATTTGCAACACATGTCACAGAAAAAGGGATTATTTCTTTAGTATAAAAATAGCATTCACAACTATAAGAAAATAATAAACCAATACGGAAATAGCTAAGCACATGAATAAAAAATTCACAGAAGAGGAAATTAAAATGAAGAATAAATATATGAATATAGGCTTAATCTCACTAGTAATGAAAAATGCTAATAAAAATATTTTTTTTTTCACTTGAAAAGACCTCACTCTAAAAGATCCAGTATAGGGGCGCCTGGGTGGCTCAGTCGTTAAGTGTCTGCCTTCGGCTCAGGTCATGATCCCAGGGTCCTGGGATCGAACCCCACATCGGGCTCCCTGCTCCGCGGGAAGCCTGCTTCTCCCTCTCCCATTCCCCCTGCTTGTGTTCCCTCTCTCGCTGTGTCTCTCTCTGTCAAATAAATAAGTAAAATTAAAAAAAAAAAAAAAAAAAAGATCCAGTATACCTAGGTTGGAAGGATGAGGAAAATGGCACTTTTATACACAATTGCTGGGAGTATACATTTTTGGCATGAAATTTGGAAATATCTATCACAATTTTAATATGATATATGTGAAATAATGCTTATTATTTTAAACATTTTATTATGAGAAATTTCAAACATATACAAAATTGGAGAGAATAGTGTCATAAGCTCTGATATACCTATCCCCCAACTGCAACAATTACAAATTCAGGAACAATCCTGTTTCTTCTCTATCCTCATAATTTTAAGTAAATCTCAGACATCATTTCATCCAGAAATATTTCTATATGTATCTCTAAAAAAGACTTCCTTTAAAAAAATAACCACAGTACTACTGTCACAACCAAAATCATTACCAATCATTCCTTAATATAAAAAAAGTCCTACATGTTTCCACATTTTTCAGATTGTCTCATAAATGAGACCTTAAAAAACCATCTGTCCAAACTAGGATACAAAGATGCTCACTGATGCATTGTTTGTAGTAGTGGAAAAGTGGAACCAACCTAAATATCCATCAGTAGGGGACTGGTTAAATTAATTATATCTGCAGAATGGAATATCATGCAGCTGTTACAAAGAACAAGTCAGTTCTAGACAGCAAGATGTTGACAAATGTTTATAAAATGGAAAAAATTTTGCAAAAAAAAATCCCACTCTTGTAATATATAACTTATATATTTATATTTTTCATTTAGTAGAGAAAGTTTGGGAGGTTACATCCTGGGAGTGTACATGCTTTATGGAGGGGAAAATGAAGAAGTTTCAATTTATACATGATATAGCAAAACAGCACGGTTGGTTTTGTAATTGGAAAGTTATTTTATACATCAGAAAATAAAAGACATCAGAAACAAATTAGAAGGAAATTATAAACTTAAAAAAACTGCAACACATATTGAAAGCAATGAGCTACTATCCTTAATTCTGAGTTTCTACAAATCAATAAGGAAAGAAATATTTGAAAATTAAAAATGGTCAAAGGAAATCAGTTAATAGATAACACCAGAAGAAATATACTGGCCAATAAATATGAAAAGATAGTTAACTACATTAATAATAAATGAAATAAAAATTAGAATGCCAATGAGGTACTACTTATCACCTATACCATTAACAAAGATAAAAAAGATATGTAATGCCCAATATGGGCAGAGGGAAAAGATGAGGTTATAAACTACAAAGAACAAGATGACGATATGAGGGTGTAAATTGCAAAGAACAATTTGACAATATCTATCAAGATATACAGTACAAACTGATGGCAAGATTTGGAGATACAAGCACTTTCAGGCATTGCTACCTACTGGGGCTGGGACAGGGGTGGGTGGGGAGTGGAGTGGTATATACCATCTATGGAGGGCAATTTGGCATTATCTTCCAAATTACAAACACACCCAAGTAACCTGCTTTTGGGAACTTCCCTGACATATACCTACACACGTGCAAATGACCAAGAAGGAGTTTACTTATTGCAGCATTGCATATAATAGCAACATATAAGAAAAAAGCTAAATGTCCACCAATAGGACATGAATTATACAACACACATTATGGTCCACCCAGTCCATATAAATGGAATACTATGCATCTGTGAAAAACCTAAAAAGAAATTCTTTACATCCCCAAATATACTGGTAAGTGAAAACAGCAAGGTGCTGAAAAATATAGAGAGATGTCACCATATGGGTTTAAAAAAAAAAAAAAAGGCAAGACAAAATAATATAGCGGCCCTGACTTGCATAAGCATGAAATGGTTTTGGAAGGAGAAATTAAAAAGTAAAAAAATGGCTGCCTTGGAGCTGGGTGGGAACTGGAAGACGGAGGGCAGGGATGGGAGAGATTTTTCACTCTGTATGTAAAACAACACAACGTTTTGAAGTTCGAATCATAGGAGCAAATTACTATTTTCGACTTAAACAAAACACGTTTTTAAAAACTGTCGTGTGTGTAAACCTTTTGAAGCAGCAATTGCACTGCTAGGAATTTATCTCACGGAAACACTCAAGTGCGCAAAGACCCGTGCCTTGGGAGTTTATTCCACAGTGTTTCCATTAGAGATAAACAACCGGAGCATCCCTCCAGAGGTTGGGAGAATTCGGGCTTTCCCCAACCAAAGGGATGCTTTCGGTTCCGTCACGGAACAGCGCGAAATGGTTGACCCGAAAAGATGACCCCTAGGGAAGTTGCAAAACAGCTTCTGTAATAGGATTCGGCTTTTGCTAACGTTTGTACGCAAGAGTGGGAAAATCTCCTGGAAGGACACACCTGAAACGGGGCACCGCGGCCATCTCGGGGAGCCTTCTACCGCTTCGGGCTTGGTTTGGTTCGGTTTACGTTGAGCCCGGATGGCTTTTTGAAATTCAGTCTTCTGTCTACCGTGCGAGTGTGGCCGGGGCTGCCCGCAGCCGCACCAGTCCACGCGGTGCGCGGTAGCAGGGGCAACACCGAGCGAACACAGGCTTTGGTCACCCAGTGATTTTAAACTCCAGCGGATGGTTGGAGGCCTGTGGATTGAGCGCGGAGGAGGGGCGCGGATTTAGCTAGCTATTTCTTCCTCGCCCCCTGGCTGGCTCTGCGGGCGGAACCTCCAGCTAACAGCCACAGAGAGGCGGGAGACTCACTACCGACCTCACCGCCCTGCGCCTCACACGACCTCCTGCTCCGGCCCGGACCGGCCTCTAGGCGGCCTCCCCAGCTGGCCCTGGGGACCCAGCTACGAGTCAAAGAAACGTATTTGAGGTTTTCCAAGTTTTCTATTTCGGTGGTTCCCAAAGTACAGGGCTCCACAAAATTCCAAAAATATGGCATTGGCAATCTTATGTTTTAACAATTATCCTGTGTTCTGGCACCATCACCGTTTCATAGAAGGAACAGTATTGTAACGTCAAAAAATGAGGATGTCATCTCAGAACGAACGTTGTTCCCGGGGAAGGGCGTTGCAGTCTTCTTCCTAATGAAATACGCGACGTTGACAGTTTTGTCTCCTTTCATTCACTCGACAAATATTGACTGTGTACTGTGTGCTAGGAACACATCTGGGGAGATCGTGGATTTGGCGGGCGCGGGGACCTCTTCCGTGGTCCTGGCGCGGCATCAGGACCCGGGCTCCGGGCACCTGCCTCGCTCGATGAATTTATCGCAGGCCTCGCTTCCCCGCTGGGGCGGGTCGGGAACCCCGCACTTCCCAGTGCCTGAGACAGTCTCTTGTTTGGGAAGCTGAGCGCTAGCAGCTCCTGGCACTTAGTAGGTATTGACTGATGTTTGTGTAAAGAATCAACAAGTGAAGGGCAAGATCGCAGGAGAACGTGGGAGAGAGAGATGGTTCGAGAAGCCTTTGCGGGCCCCAACTAGCACCTAACAGCCGACCCCACCCACCTCCCCGGCTGCGCTCGAGGTCCTGGCTTTCCCACATCCGTCCACTCATCTGCTTTGTGGACCAGATCCGGTCCGGCGCTGCCACTTCTTTCCGCAGTGTTCGATGCCACCCTGGCACCCTCACGCCCTCCAAACTCCCTCCTGGATGCTGTGGAGGACGAACCAGACGCCTACGCCACCCAGCTCCCAGGGATTCCTAGGCAGGCCCACTCAGCCTCGGTGTCCTCTATCAGAATTTCTCAAACTGGGGTAGGGAACTCGGCGGGATACACTGCTGTGCAACCCGCTACCGACGTTATGAGGAGTAAGGCCAATCTTTTATTTTTTAAAAAATTTATTTATTTATTTTTAGAGAGAGGAGAGGGAGAGGGAGACAGTATCAAGCGGACTCTGTGCTGAGCGGGGAGCCCAAAGCGCGTCTCAATCTCATGACCCTAAGATGGCGACCTGAGTGGAAACCAAGAGTGGGATGCTTAACCAACTGCCTCACCCAGGCACCCCAGAGCAATCTTTATTTTATATTAAGCAAACAGGAAATAGAAGAATAATTAATATGCTTCCTGTGCCCCCCCCCAATGCAAATCAAAGAGATATAGGGAGGGATCTCGGGGCCACTATGGCCCCAGGCTCAGTCAGGGGTAATTGAGAAAATGGCCCAGAGCCAACAGGACGCCTAAAGGCTCTCTCTCCCTACAGATGGTGCACAATGGGCCAATGCCCCAAACCGGAGCCATCCCTTGACCTGTATCAGCCCAAGGACAAACATCCCCATGGTCCCCTCCCTCCCCTCCAGTGCAGGTACTCACTCACAGTCCCAGCCTCCTGGCCCTGCAGGGTGAAGGGGCTGGAGGTGGAGGGGGTGGGGGAGCACCTAGAAGCTCTGACTCTGCAGGTGCACGTGTGTGTTTGCACGTGGGCGTGGCGCACACGCTGGAGACGTGGCAGTGGGGCCCCAGGCCCTGGAATCCAAGCTATGGCCCAGAACAACAAAAATAGCATGAGAACACAAGGAGCCTTGCATAGTTCCCTGAAAATGCAAACAGTGCACGCAAGACACATCAACAAGACGACACATTTGGTTGCGGGGGCTGCTTCTGTGTGTGTGGTGGGGGGGGGGGGGGGGCACGTGTATATAAAGGGAAAAATAAAGACCAAAAGGATAGCACTGGGTCCAGACCCTTGATGAGAATGTGGGTCCTTCTGCCAAAACAAAGCAAAAGGAAAAACATAATAAACATAAAACAAAAGAATCCCAGGGAAATAAAAAAAGAAACCTAATACATCTGCACAGGCCCCCAAACTAAAAATTAAAATAAAACCAAAATTCCAAAGTGCGGTCCCCTGCATGAACCATTCAAACCTTTCAACTGCAGCCTGGGGCCTGGTCCTGGGTAACCGTGTCTATTAACAGACTCTCGTGGAGGCTAGGGTCCTGAGGTCCACCGAAGGCCCAAGAGCTGGGACTCAAAATCCGGTGTTCATTTAGATACAACGATCTGCCCCATCTGCTCCGTCTTCTCCGTTGCCAAAATGCCCTCTGGGCAAGCGGGCAGGTGTGCCCTTGCGGAGCTGCTGCAACTTGCAGGGTGGGGCCTGCAAGGTCAGGGCTGAGCCGCTGTATGTCCAGGGGCTTCTGTAAATCCAAGTAGAAAGCGAGCAGATTCGAAGTGAAGCTGAGCCCAGATCTGGCTGCTGGAGGGGGGAGTCTGTTCCCCCCCAGGCCGCTCTCAGCTCAAGCCCCAGAAGCCTTGGCCCCTTGCCCAGCGTCTTCGGATGAGTCTGGCAGCCAGGGCCCTGCCTGGTGTACGCTACTGTGCCCTCTGTAAGCGTCCAGAGTTTCCTTGTTCTGGACCACACCAGCACTGCCCGCACTAAATTCAATGCCTCCCTTCCCCACACCCACATCCGAAGCAAGAATTGCCAGAAAGAGCCAGAGGCTCTGGTCTTCCTGGGTTTTCTTATGTCCTTAGCCACCAGGTGCATCCATCAACTTCCCAGGTGAAAGCACCTCAGCTAGTGAATGGTGGTGTAGGGGCCAGTTGTTCACTCAGTCAACGGATCTCTAACTTTTCCTGTCCTCCTGCTCCCAGAAAGAGAAGTGTAGAAATGAGGAGGGGAGCTCCCCAGTTATCACAGCAGGGGAGCGCTCTGGGGGCAGCCATGATCCTGTTTCACCGGGGCCAAGGTGCTCACACTGGGTCGAGGACAGAGGATGCAGCCAGAATGGGGTTTTGACACCCAGAGGCGTAAGGGACCACTTGGGATGAGCAGGTAGCGGCGCTGAGCATTGTTCGTAAAAGTTGGTGACACTAGCGGGCGACCCTGCCGGCTCTATCCAGAAGGGTTGTTGAATTTGCGTCTGGATTAATCTGGGAATCACGCAGGCGCATTCCAGTGCGCGGGTGTGAGCACAGATTGTGAGGTTGCTGAAAGTTTCGGGTGAAAGTTGGTCCACGTCTTCTAACTGCCGGCATCCCTGCTCCACCGAAAAGGCCACTGCATCTGGTCTGCAAGTGCGGTCAGAGCCACGGCTGGGAGGCGGTCTGTCCAGCTGCCTCCAGCTCGTGGTTGGCGCGCCCTTTCCAAATACAAAACAAAAGGATCCCCCATCCGTGCTCCTCACTGACCTACGGGCTGTGCATGCAGAGGTGTGCGGTGGCCTACGCCGGCGGTCTGGTACCGTAGAACCGTGGCTGGGTACGCCGGGGGGTGTGCGGGCATGCCTGTTGGGCACACACGCCTCACATCCTTGCCGAGTTGTTTGCGTCCATGTGCGGCTTGAAGCGGCCTCCATTTTGAGGTGGGGATGCAGCAAGGTCGGCCTCCCTGGCTCCCTGACCTGCATTTCGCAGAGGGAGCAGGAAACTTGAGAGATGGGTGGAGTGAGGGTTCCTCGAAGGGGATTGGGGAAGGCCACACCTCGTGGTCTGCAAGGTGGCACTAATCCTCCTTTCCACAGCCGGCTCTCAACCCCTTGGCTGCTCACCTCCCAACTCAGGCGCAGCATTTTGCCAAAGCAAAAAGACACCAAGTCCCCTGTAGGGGGGTGAGCTGAGCTGGGAGAGGCTTCTGAGGAAGGAGGCCCATTTCCTGAGTGGTTTGTGGGTCACCTCAGAGCGGGCCCCTTTCATTCAACAGAATATTTTTGGAGATACCGCCGGGTGTTTGCAATTTTATAGACATCACCTCTGACCTTTAGCACTGACTTTCAAAGTGACAGCTGTGGGTTTCTGTGTACAATGAGGAAACTGAGGCACAGAGGGGCAAAGAAACTGGCTCAAATTTAAAGGACTCTAAGGCCGGTATTCCAAACCAACTTCATTTAATTCCAGTACACATACTTTCCTTCTATTCCGCTGTGCCTTGGAACTCCCCCCAACAGATCAGCGTGGAAAAGAAACAGAAAGAAGTGCAAAGACCCAGAGGAAGTGGGGTTCTTTTCCAGAATTCTCACCCCATCAGCAACCTAACGGTCTGCGATGGCAAACACCTCCCTTCCACCTTTTTATGATTTGCTCCAAAAGTACTTTGGGAGGTTGTGTCCTGGGAGGTCAAGGGCAAAATGGACTCTCTGCTTAAAGCACACTGGAGGACATTCATCCTGAGGCCAAGGCACTACAGACTCCCCTTGACCAGTGCCAGGACTTCCATCTGTTAGAGCCCCTACCCTGAGCCCCGGTGGGGCCAGGAGTGACGCAGGTGACCCTGGCTAGGAGGAATTAGGGCTAAATGACATGCCAGGTATCTCAGGCCTGAAATAACCTCTTTTTCATTAAATGAGAAAGGGCAGAGGGATTTATGAGGGTCTTGTTTACCTTTCATTTCTTTTAGGTGTGTAAATACACCCTCTATGCTGTATTTCGATTTTATTGTACAAATATAATGACATTGCTGTATGTGCATACATGCATTTATGAAACTATATTTCCTGACCATGCACACAAGCTGCCCCACGTACAGTGTGTGTGTGTGGGGGGGTGCCCATCTCTGTCCAGCTGTGGACTGCTCCTAGCATGGGTGGCCTCCATGCTACATCACTCCTACCTTCTTTGAGTCTACACCTGGGAGTTCTTAAACTGGCCATCTGTACACAGAATTTATTTATTCTACATGCAGAGTCAGTAGAGTGGAAGGGATGATAGGTGGGCATAGAACTCACAATTGTCCAGAACTCACAAATACCCACAGATGGGGTTTGAGGTGGTGAGTGTCACAGGCAGGGACTTGAGAATCTTAATCTGGGAGTGTGGGCTTAAGGAGATGATTTCTTCATTTCTGGAAGCCCTGCAGATTTTCTCAATGGAACTCCAAGCTAGCTGCTGACCTCTTGCATTCAGGACACCCTACAGTCTATGAGAAGGGATATAATTTAATCCCAGGTGCCCAACAAGTCCACACACCTGCTGGAATTGCTGCTGGGTGGGGACCATCCTCATACACAGTCCTGTAACTGCCTGACCCAAGCCTGCCCTCAGAACAGCACCTAGTGCCCCATCTTTAGGTGACCACACCTGACACCAGGAGTGTTTCCAGAAGACCAAGGTCCTTGAGTCTGTGTCCAGACAGTCATCAGTCGACTTTACATTGGACTGCCTCCATGCTCAACACTGGCCCTGTCCCCCATTCCCAGAGCCACCCAAACCCAACCACTGTGGGGAGGCTGTGCGAAACCAGGCCAACCTGTCCTAGTCTGTGTGTGGGTGGCCTAGGTCAGATCAGACAAAGTCGGGATCCTGGCGCTGGAGTGTCCTGGGGCCAGCGTGAAGCTGGTTACCCTTCCCCAGGCCCTGGTGGCGGGGGAAATCAGCTCTGGCCGGTGGGCTCCTAAAGCCTCCTGGCTTGCAAGAGGGCGGTCAGGAAGCAGAGGCAGTAAAAGGGCAGCGGGAGGAAGCCGGGCCAGGGAGTTGGAGAAGGAGGTCGGGGGTGTGTGGGGGGGGGGCCGTTACCCGCGTGTGGCCTCTTCTGGGCGCTCGGTCTGCGGGTGCCGGCGCTCCAGACCTTAGGCTCCTAGGGACGGGCTAACCTCGAGACCCCGGAATCCCCTTTCTCCTCCCATCTCTCTGGGCGAGGCCCGGATCCGGCGAAAGCTGAGCCTAAAGCTTCGCGTGAGGCTGTCTTTGGGGGTCGGGAAGTCTCAGCCTCGCAGTGAGGAGGCCAGGCAGAGCTGGGTACTCGGGAGCAGTCCAGAAGCGCTGGCACGAAAAGGGGGCTGAGGAGAGCTCGGCAGAGAGAAAAGGCCAGGAAAGAAGAGAGGAGGGCGAAGGGCGAGGGAGAAAGGGAGAGCCGCGAAAGGCCAGGCCGGGAGAAGGCCGCGCCGAGAGCCGGCTGGGCCCAGGCGCCGCGAGGAAGTGGGAGCCGAAAGAGCGAAGCCCAGGCGGGCAAGCGCCGCGCACGCCGCCCTCCGTGTCCCGGTGCCCTCTCCCGGGAGCAACCGGTGCGGTCTGCGTCGCTGGGAATGGGAAACGAGGCTGGCCAGGCGGCGGGGAAGCGCCGGCCTTTTCCTCCCGTGGTTCCGGACGCTGGTCCCACCTCGTCCTGACCCCGCCGAGCGCTAGTGACGCTTTTCTCCGCACCCGCCGTTAGGGACGCGGGGCGGGGACTGGCTCTCGGCATCCCGCACTCGCGTCTGTGCCCCCGCCAACGTAATCGGCTGGGATGGGCCTAGGGTGAGCGGCCGGCCCGAGAGGCTGAGAACTGTAAGGCAGTGACACGGGGATCTCTTTGGTCCCATTCGCCGCTTTGTCCCCTGCACTCAGCTCAAGGTTCAGCACACAATAGACGCTCAGAATAATATTTGCTGAATGAATGACTGAGCGATGACTGATTGGTTGAGTATATGAATTGGGAGGTGGAGGCAGCAGAAGGGGTAGGGTGGGGGTCCGGTGGGCCAGGGCCGCGAGCTGTCCGCTTACCTCGCACCAGGATGCGGCGGTAGTGGTCTGCCTCACCGAGCCCGGGGTGGCCGTCGCTGTCGGCGCCGCTCTCCCTGGAGCCCTCGGGGCTAGAAGCAGAGGTCCCTCCAATCTCCCTTGGGCTGCGGAGGCCAGCATCAGCACCCGAGTCCTCCGCTCCGCCTCTGTCCCCGCCGCCCCCGCCGCGCGCCTCCCGGCGTGCGGGACCGCGGTCGCGCTCGGCGCCCCCATCGCCCATGCCGGCTGCCACCGCCGCCTTCGCCACCGCCTGGCCAGCCTACGCTAGCCCAGCCCGCGGCTCCCCGCCCCTCGCAACCCCCGCCCGACTCCTCCTCCTCCGGCCCCGCCCCCGCCCCCGCCCGGCTGCTCCACCCGTCCCTGCTGATTGGGCGGGAGTCGGGGTTCTCCGACTCCCAGCCGCTCCCGAGGGAGGTGCGCGGGGCGGGTGGGAGGGTGGCCCCACTCCTCTACCCCTAGTCTAGCCCCACACCCAGCTCGGCAGAGGGAGGCTGGAGCGGCCCTGGGGTGCTGTCCTACGTCCTCCCCTAAAGTTTATCAACTCCCTCCTCCAACCCTCGCCTACTCTCCTCCCCACTCCCTTCGTCCCTGGGGGAGCGCCGGCTCCGCGCTCTGGCTCTTTCAGAGGGATCAATAACCATAGTGCTCCAGGAAGGCCACTTCCTGGAGAGACCTAGACCTCACTAGAGAGACCAAGCAGAAAGGAGGTTGGCCTTGCTCCGGCGCTTGGCGGGGTCGGGGGCTGGAGGCAGGGACTCGGGCTTGGGGTTCAGTGCTCCACCCCCGCCCCCAGACTCATACCTCCACCCACACTCACGAACGCCGACCGCAGGCCAGTCCTGGCGCTCCTGGGAGAGCAAGGCCTGGAATGTGGTCAGTGAACCTGAGTGAGGCCAGGGGAGTGACGGAGTGACCCGCACTCGCCGGGGCAGAGAAAACACGTGCAGATAGACTGCCGGGGCCAGGAGCCAAGAGGGTCGAGTGAGGCCGAGACTGGTAGGCAGAGAACGCGGGGTTCCCCTGCGGCTCGGAGGCCCTCACGCGGGGCCCGCCTCCTCAGACTAGGGTAGCAGGTGGGCGTTTCCTTGTGCCACCCCCACCCCGCCGCCGCCGTGGAGCTGCCCCCTACCCCAGCCCTGGGGTGGGAGAAGCGAAGCGCGGAGGTGAGCGCTGCTAGAAGCCGACTGCGCTGGGAAGCCAAGCGGTGGGGGGCTCTGGGCAGAGCCCTCGGCCTTCCGAGGCGTCCCGGTTCCCAGCACTTTCTAAGGAGCCCGTGCTCGCCCGACTCTAGCTTCTCCTTTGACAGCACCAGGACAGGACAGGCCCTTCGTTCCCTTCGTTTGACTCAGAAAGGGGCTCGAAGAGAGATTGAGAGACCTCAGCGAAGATGTGTGTACAAGGTGTGTGTGCGCGGGAGGGCCGGTGACCCCTCCGCTAAAGCGCCATTACAGACTTTGCTTCCTTTTCCGGCCCGCAGGTTCGGGTGAGCGAGGGTGCTCCAGTCTGTCCGGGCGTCTGAATGAGTGTCTTCGGGGGCAGGGCCCATGGATGTGCTGGGGTAAGCGGCTGTGGCGCGGCTGAGTGTGTGGCTGGTGCCTCCTCCATGACTCGGCGAGCCGTTATGTGACTGCGTGTGTCGGTGCCTTAGCGTGTGTCCAGTGTGCGTGTGCTTCTGTCCAATCTCAAATGTCCTCAGCAGAAGGCAAGGTGGGCTGGACGCCCCAATTGCGTAATTGAGTGACTAACAGTGCCTTGGTGAAGGGTTTGAGAGGTAGGAAGAGGGGAGGGTAAAGGGTGCAGGGGAGGAGGACTGCTGCTCTGTACTAACAGAAAGGAAGATAGTAAAGAAAGAAACTTGGCCACTAGGTACTTTGGGTAGGGCAGGGGAGCGCAGGACGGTGTGGGGGTGCTGGACAGGGTGTGCAGAGGGGAGAGCAGCGTGGACCAGCTCTGCGTGCTGACGGTTGGTGGCCCCTGGGGCTCTGGGGGGAAGGAAGTTTGTACTTACAGGAGGACCTAGGCAGTGCGACCCCGCAGATCCGAGCTCGGTTGGAAGGACCCAGGCGGCGCGCGCTGGAGGGGCGGCAGAACTCTTCAGTGACCCCCACATGGGCCAGGGTGCCCTCCACCCCTGCCCAGTCGGACGCTGGTCGCCTTCGCTCTGCATTTCAGTCTTTCTCCTCTCTAACTCTTTCAAGTTTACTTATTTTTATTATTCATGTAAGAAGCAGAAAGTAAACACTAGGCTCCAACCTTCCCGGCCCCCAAGCCCTCGATTTTCTGCCGGCCACAGGGCGACCCCAGTTTCTGTTCAAAGAAAAATAGAACAGCCCCTGCTGAACCCTGGCGGGTTTTGTTTTCACCCTTTCAATTTTCATTCCACAAATAACGTCTCTCAGTGCCAATAACTCCGGGTCTCTGTCCCGCGAACTTTTCCGAGGTCCACGGATGGGCTTCCGGACGCCCGCACGCTCCTGGGGGATCCGGGCGGGTCTACAGGGAGAGGTAGAATCCCGCGGACCCAGGACCCAGGCAGTTGCGGCCGCCTCCCCACCCCTAGCTTCGGGCAGCTCCGCAGGGAGCAAGGGAGGAGGGTTAATTCTTGGGAGGTCCCACTCTTCCTCTTTCTCCCGCCCTTTATTTATTTATTTTTTCCTCCCGTTCCCTCTTTGCGGGATGGGATTTGGCGTCCCGGGGGCGTCGGGCTCTTTCAGCTCCCCAGGCCTGGAGGTGGGGCCCCGGCCGGGAGATCGTGCCCGCTCCTACCGAGTGAGGAACTCAGGGCTTCTGCGCGCTGAGGCGGAGAGTATGTCCCATGCGTGTGTGGATGTGTGTGTGTGTTGGGGGAAGGCAGTGCTGAATCTACTCTCCCATCCGGGCTCTGGCCCAGCCAAGATGCCTGCCAGGCCATCCGGGCTCCTGGGCGGCCCAGTGCCTAGCCCAGAAGGCAGATTGTGCCCGGCCACTCCCACCCATATTCTTTCCTCTCTGGAGACCTTGTCCTGTCGTTCTGTCTCCTGAGCTTGCTGGGTGAGGAAAGCTGGGTGCCCCTGTACCCAGGTACAGCCATGTGGCAGGGGTGTGCAGGGTTGGCCTTGCTGAGTGTGTGTGCACGCTCACATGTTGGGATGCCGTTTGGTTCTGGGAGATCCTCCTGCCCAGGCTAAGCAGGACATGCAGAGCTCCGGATGTTGAGCCCGCCTGGCACAAACTCACTGTGATCTGGGATTCCTCACTCAGCAGTGAACCGATGACCTATGTGTCCTATGCCATATGCTCTCACTGCCAGTCTACACTCGCCGTCTCACTGTCATCTCAACCGGGTCAAGATCCTAGGAACGTGGAAAATCCTCTGTCTTTCTACACAACCTTGTAAAGTGATTCAGGAACCTTAGTGGGAGGGATGTGTATGGGGGAGAGGGGAGGGGAGTCCCAGCTGACAGGGGCAGGGCCATGGCCTAAACTGCTTTCCCTGTGGCCTGACCCTGCCAGGGCTCCAGTGCAGACAAACCCCAGGTGTTGATCTGCTCCTTTTTGGGTCCCACAGAGCCTCCACAGCTCACAGCCCAGGTTCCATCCCTGCCATCAGTCTCTGTCCTGGCCTCAGCTGGTCCCAGGGAATTAGTGGGCTTCGGCTTTGCAGGATGAGCAGGTCTGGTTACAGTGAGCTGCTGTGTCCTGGGCTGGAGTCCCATGATGCTCTGCCACAAGGAGCTCCCTGGCCACATAGTGGTCCATGTCCTCTGCTCAGCTGTAGGAGTGGGGAGACGGCCAGTCAGGAAAGGGCTCCACCAACCCAGCTTTCTTCAGATGCTCCTTAGCACTAGGTCACCAGAGGATTTCTCCAAAATGGCCTGAGTTGGGGAAAGAAGACTGTCCTCCCCCTAGTCTCACCTTGTTTAGCACCTTGCTTAACTACCATCTCTAATTCTTGCTGATTTTTCTCCTGGTATGGGCTTGATCCAGTCTTTCTCCAGGGACCCTCCAGGCTCTCCCCATCCACCCTCACCAGGCCTTCTAGCGACTCAGCGAGTGAGACTGACTTGTTGAGCCCTGTCCTTCTGAGAGCTAGGTACCACCCCCCTCAACAACTTGTATGGGTAAAGAGTCTCCCTACCCCCACTCTGCTGGGCAGCAGGCCCTTTAGGATCAGAAGTGTGTCGCCTGTCCTGGGTTCTAGGGGAGCCAAGGTGTGCCTATGGTTGGGTGGGAGTTGGAATTCAGGTCCCCCAGCAGCTCCCTGTATCTCAAAGCCAAGCCCTTGGGTCCTCTACTCACAGTGGTCCTGCAGCTCTGGCAGGAGCTTCAGCATCCCCTTTGGTGTTCAGAACCTGGAAAGTTGGAGCCCCATCCTGTATCTGGTTATTCTTCCTTGTTCTGTATTCCTAGGGTGCTCAGGCAAGCACTTCAGGCCGCTCTCCAGACCTGGACCCCTGAGCTCAGCTCAGCCCTGCTCCTTCTGGTGCCTGGGCCAAGTTTGCAGCCTTTTCAGGTGCCTTCCCCAGCTGGCTTCCTTCCTGCACTTCTCCTCCGCCTCTCTACCTCCCTGCTCCCCTCTCTCAGCCAGTGCTTCTCCCCAGTCCTTTCCCTGAGGCCTGGAGGCTCAGGAGGTCTGGGTTCCTCTGCCCTGCCTCACCCCCTTTTTGTTTGGGTCTCCTGTCCATCATTCTTCTTGCTGGTTTTGGGGTCCCACACAAAGGTCCCTGGGAGACCCTGGGTGGCATTCTTCGGGCCCCCAGCTGTTACTCCTGGGATAGGGAATTCTGCTGCACTTGAAGGGAGCTAGGGATTTGGTGAATAGGGAAGGACACTCCTTGAAGAATCAGCTGGGGAACACAAGACCTAGGTGGCAGAAAAAATCTGTGCATCACTTCCTTCCTCGACATTGTCTATACCCCACCCCCATGTGCCTGGGAGCCAGACTTCTGTACTGGCACATTGGAGAGGGACCCCGTGTCCCACTCTCTGGTAGGAAGGAATTGACATTTTAAAAGTAGATGGGGTGCTGCTGGAGTTTTTTTTACAACGAGCATTGCTATTTTTGTAAAAAAACAATAAAATGTATTGATTTCTGAGAAGAGAAGCAATGCTGCAACCCAAGGAGGGCTGCTCTCTTGGTGAGACACGCTGTTCCTGGGGTGCTGGGGCACAATGAGGCTCCTCAAATTCCGGGGTGTAGACTCCTCCTAGATAGATAGCTGCCTGCAGGTTCAGACACTGCACTCAGTCACTGACTCATTTCAGGCAACACAAGATGCCCGAGGCCTGTCTGTGCTGGATGCCAGTGTTGGCCTCTGAGGATTCTGCAGGGAGCAGACCCTCTGGACCCTAGAGGTGCCCAACATGAGGGTGGAGGTCACTTCTGGGGGAAGGCAGAGAACCCAAGTTAGCTGGGCTGGGGTGGGCTGGTGCAGGGTGAGGTGGGGAAGGCCCAGCTCCTGCCCCACTTCTTTGCCTCTCAAGGCAACACCCCCCCACTTTGCTTTGTCCCCTCTTCTGCGTAGGCAGGGATCCCAGCCGGGCAGCCTTGACTCTGGCCTAGGACCAGTGCCAGGAAGGTTTAAAGGAGGAGGCAAAGGATTTCTCAACTTGCCACTATTAAATCATCTGGATAACTTAGAAAAAAATAATAGTGCTGGGCTGCAGACCAAATGGCTTCAGTTCAGGTCCAATGACTTCAAATCAGATCCCCAGTGCATTCTTGATATTTGAAAGGCTTCCAGGAGAAGCCTGGCTGGGAACCCCTGCATTGGGCTAAGGGTAGGGGAAGCAGACACTGCTGGATGAAAGCCAGGAGCAAAGGTCTTGGGTGGTCTGTATGCAGTAATCCAGGGAATGACAAATGCTTATTTCAGTCAGGACTTTAGGTGGGTGGGGGAGGAGGGAAGCCAGCAGAGGTCTGGAAGGTGGGGGCAATTTGGGGGTAGGAGGATGAGAGAGGGTGAACAGACCTGGCCAGGATACAGCTGGACCCAACCCCCGCAGGTGTCCAACACGATCTGAAAAGCTCCCCCCATCCACAGGACTCAGGGATTCTCTTGAGGAGAGGCCACCCAAGGGTGAGAGACGAGGCGACTGGCTGGGCAGGGTGGGAGGGAGAGTCAGCCACTAACACAGGCATGGGTGTCCTCAGGTTCTAGGACAGTGGCTTGGTGGTGGTGGTGGGGGGGATTCTTGATTTGCTGATCTTCTTCTCTGCTTTCCTCTAGACAGATTTCCCCCAAAGCTTTCTTGGCTTCCTAGTCCTCTTCCCTGGTAGTGCTCTGTGATTTTTCTTCCTTGATCCTTCTCTGATGATTTGCTACTTCACCCTCCTTCTGCCTCCTTTCACCTTCTGGTTCTCCAGGTTTCCTCCCTTCCCTGGTGTGGTCTTGCCCACCCAGCCCCTGAGCCTCTATAGCTCTTTCTCTCCCTCCCCTCTCCCAAATTCCCCCACTTTCCATCAGCCTTCTCCTTGCCAGGGCAGAAGCACCCACTTTTACTCATCTTTCTTCAGAAATTACCATCCCTGCCACGTGCGGAGTTTAAACCACCAAAAAAACCTGAGACTTGAGAGTATCTTCTAAAAATATTTCCTTCTTTCTTAACAAACAAAATTCACTCACTCCTACCACTCTGATTTTGTCTGGATCATTCTCTAAATCAATTGACATGTTATTTGTCTTCTAGTGAGAGATACAGCGCTAAGTGCCCCAAAATGTGCAACACTAATACTATCATGAATGAGTCAGGACACCCCTTAGGGTGGAACTTGGTTGCTCCCTTCTGCAGAGAAGGAAATGGACCGAGGTCACATACCTAGTTTGTATGGCTTCAACCCTTAGTGTGGGAACCCAGGGCCCTGCTAAGGCAAAAATCTCTTCCCTTGTCTCTCACTTCACTCTGAGAACTGGGCTCCCCACAAACTCACACACTGGACTCCCCCAGGCTGGCACTACTTGGTGGCTGGGGTGGGGACTTTCAGATTGAGTGACACAGTGCCTTGACAGCTTCAGGGAGAGCTGTGGCCTCTCCAGAGACCAGAAGAAACCTGGAGTGTGAGGGTGCAGACTCTCAAAGAGCAGAAGCTGAGTTGACTCTGGTTGGCTTTACTATGTGTTGCTTTGTTTTTGTTGTTTTAGTAACGGCTTAACTGAGATATAACTTAAATATCATACAGTTCACACACTGTACAATTCAATAGTTTTTAGTATTTTCACAGATATACTCAAATACATAGTTTATGTCCAGATGTATAGTGCAACTGTCACCACAAAGTAGGGGAGGAACAAATGAGCAGCTGTCCTAGATGGAGGCCTTGAAACAAAACACCTCTTCAGACTTATTCTAACAACACTTAAAAGATTGTTTTACTAGATTCGTTTGAATTACAACAACCCACAAATTCAAAGGGTGTGAAAGGATATAAAAGCCACCATTGCTGGCCTCCAGGCTGCTCCCCAAAGGTAGCCCAAGGAGCCACTCCTGCTTTTTCCGGGCCAGGCCTGGTGCTAAATGCCTGGGAAAGGGTGGGGGAGCCAGGACACCACCTGCAGGGATCACCTTGCTTTTGATTTTAGGACATTTTCATGACCTCAAAAGGAAACCTGTACCCTTTAGCTATCACTCCAACTTTCTACCACCACCCCCACCCCCAGCCCTAAGCAACCACCAATCTACTTTGTTTCTATGGATTTGCCTATTCTGGATTTTTCACATAAATGGAATCATCTAATAATTGACCTTTGTGTCTGGCTTCTTTCACTTAGCATACTGTTTCAAGATTCATTCATATTATAGCATATATGAGTACTTTATTCCTTTTATGGCTGAATAACATTCCATTGTATGGTTATACCATATTTGTTTATCCATTCATTACTGATAGACATTTGGGTGGTTTCTACCTTACCTGTGTGAGAGTATGGGTACACTCCTGGCTCGAGGTGTTCCACTGGCAGCTCAGAAGAGGTAGGAAGTTTTCTGGGAGCAGCTGGAGGAGCATAGTGAGGCTCAGGGATGGGCCATGGATTGGCTGTATGTCCCAAGCTAATGGGTCACCTTCCAGAAACTTCCTTTCCATTCCTGTCCAGTAAGGAGGGGATGGCAAGACTGGGAGGCTTGTAGGAATTTTAGGCTCTGTAGTAAAGATTCAGAGCTTTGACTCTTAACTAGGTTGGGTTAGAATCCTGGTTCTACCAGTACCTGGTTGCTAATAGGTTGTTTACCCTCTCTGTGCCTCAGTGTCCTCATCCATTAAATGGGGATAATGTTAGTACCAAACTCCTGGAGTTGTTATGAAGGGTAAGTTAATCTGTGTAGAGCACTTTGTCTGGTACCTGGCACTCAGTGGGTGCTGGAGGGAATTTAAGTGATAAAGGCTCTAAGCCTTTATCACTTAAGGCTTAGAGCCAGAGCACATAGGTAGCAGGAGTTCGTCCACCTTTCCCTTCCTCCTGGATGGATGAAAGAACTAAGAGGTTAGCCATGCCCAAAGAGACAGGGGGAGGTTGTCTGACCTGGGGTTTGGGAGCCCAGATTCCAGGCCCTCAACCCCAGCTGCCTAGGTAAAGTCAGGATGGGGGTGCTGGAGAAATACAACTCACCGCCAAGGCCTCTAGATAGCAAATCTGCTGCTCTCATCCAACCTCGTGTTTCTCAAAAGCAAACCTTGAGCTCAGAGAAGACAGTGGGCTGTGCAACCTGGACTTGAACCTCGCTTTCAGTCATGAAATGGATGGACACTGCTGAGCGTTCAGTGTTTAAAGAACCACTCTTGCCTCTGCCGTCAAGCTAGATTTTTCTCTTCCCTGTTGGGGAACCCCAGCCAGCCCACAGCCCTTCCCAAGGCCCAGGTCCATGGCTCAGGTGAGGAAGGAATGGCAATGTGAGCCCCAGAACGATCTGAGCCCCACAGCCTGGAGACAGGGGGATCCCCGCAGGTGGTGTCCTGGCTCCCCCACCCTTTCCCAGGCATTTAGCACCAGGCCTGGCCCGGAAAAAGCAGGAGTGGCTCCTTGGGCTACCTTTGGGGAGCAGCCTGGAGGCCAGCAATGGTGGCTTTTATATCCTTTCACACCCTTTGAATTTGTGGGTTGTTGTAATTCAAACGAATCTAGTAAAACAATCTTTTAAGTGTTGTTAGAATAAGTCTGAAGAGGTGTTTTGTTTCAAGGCCTCCATCTAGGACAGCTGCTCATTTGTTCCTCCCCTACTTTGTGCCTCAGGGAGCTTGCCCATAGTGACTTACCCTGTAGACATGGTTCCTTTTTGTCTTTGCTATGCTTGCTGCCACGCTGCACATTCAGGGTCACCAACCACCCCAGTCCCAAGTCGCAGCACCAGGGAACACGCTAGTCTTGAACCTTGTCCCAAGAAGAGATCGTTTGCCATCAGCATCACCTGAGGGTGGGTTCCAGGCTACCCTGGGGAAAGGGAAGCTGAGGAAGCATGATGCCTGGTACCCCTTCAGCAGTTACCCTGGTTCTGGGGACTCCCTTACCTCTCCACCTGAAGCTTCCTTGCTCTCTGGGTCAGGCAGGTCCAGATTAGAGCATCTGAGCATACATTGGATGACTGTTGGGCCTTTGTTGGAATCTTGGGAACACCCTGACCGCTAGCCAGGGCCCCCTCCAGATAGTCCGTTAGGGCACCTGTCCTATTACCAGCCCCCCCCAGCCCCGCATGTTGCTAAGAATTTATATCCACTGGGAGCGATTCTCTAGGAGCTGCTGCACACTCTTTGGAATATCCCTCCTCCAACAAATATTTATTGAGCTACTACTATTTCTGGACAGAATGCCAGGCACTAGGGGGCATTTTTGAACTGAACAGACCTAAATCTCCACAGTCGGGGAGTCTACATTATTGGAGACGGCTAACCTTCCCTTGGATAGTGAAACCCAAAGTGGAGTCATGGTAGGGGACCTCTGAAGTTGATCTTGAGGGGTCACTTCCCCTGGTTGATGGTTTGCTGAGATGCACAGACCAGCCAATGACTAAGCACAGGTTTGTTTTGGTGACTAGAAAATGGCCTCTGAAAATAACTCCCGTTAAAGAGGTGCTTTCGGGCAGCCATAGTGGTTGTGTAATAAAGGAAAATCCAAGAAGGGGAACACAATTTCTCCTGTTCAGTTGGCTAAAAAAAAAAAAAAAAAAAGGCAAAACAAACATACAAACAAAACACGCCAAACAAACATGCAGCCCCTTGCCTTGGCTGTGTGCGCACTCGCGGTCGCGCGGGTGTGTGGGGGCTTTTGTTCATAAGTGTCTATGTTGTGCACTAATTTCATTAACTTTTAACAGTTTTAATTTTTTTTAAAGGAAAACATTCGTGTGAGGGGGAAAAAAGCCCTCTAACCAGCACAAAAGCTTATAAAATGACAAGCAGGTGTCTCTCCAGATCCTCAGCCCCATCCCAGAAGCCCCAAATTCTTGCCCCATCTTAGACATACCCGCCCCAACCTAAAAACAGGAATGAGGTCACACTGTCCCTCTGTTCTTCCTCCTGCCTCTTCCCGCCTTCACTCGCGCTAGGCGCTTGCTCCGTGGTAGTCCGACTCCTGCTTACCCTTTCTGCGGCCTCGTCGCTTGCCAGCCTCTTGCGAAAGTGTCCGCTTCCCCACAGCCTCGGCAGTTCAGTATGTTACCTAAAATTTTTATCTCTGTGGATCTGATAGGTTTCTTAAAGAAACGAATTAAACTAAGGGGAAACAAGAGAAAGCAAAGAAAAAGGAGAGAATGTTTGCAACAGAAGACTGCTTGCTTTGGTCCGAGGGCGTGAATGTGGGTTGGAGCAAGGGCGATCCTAACCCGCACCGCATCGCACCGTACTCCGAGGCCGAAGCCCTCGCCGACGCCCTCGCCGCCCTTCAAAGCTTGGAGAGTGGAGAGAGGCGGCGGGGCGCGGGGTTAGTGGGAATTAGCGCGCCGGGCCGCGGCGAAGGATCGCCGCGGGGCGAGAGTTCGGACAGGATTAGCGGGTTCAAAAGCAGGTCAGGGAGAGCTAAAGGAGGCGACGAGGTCCGCGCGAGGTCAAGGTCCTTGGTATGGCGGGCCGGGCGTGGGGACGGCAGCGGGGGGATTGCGATCTCGGGGAGGCTGGACGCAGAAGCCTGAGTTCCGAGCGCGTGGATGGCCTTGGCAGGCTCTGGAGGGCAGGTTCCCGCGTCCGCGGGACTAGGACACCTCCGGAATCTGGGCCTTGGCCACACGAAATGAGGGGCGGCGAAGTGAGCCCAGAGATGAGTCCGAGGCAATTTCAAGGACTAAAGAGCAAATATGCCCGAGCTCCCGATGCGCGTCCGTGTGCCTGTGTGTCTGAGGAACAGGGTTTACCTATTTTTCTTCTAGATCTTAATCCCATTTCCTTTTCTTTATTTTTAATATATATATTTTTTCTTTCTGGCAAGGTAAAATACCTCTTAGGCAAACATATAGTTCAACAGACTGCACCAAACGGTGCAAAGGAATTTTTTGCCAAGAACTCGTCTCTCTCCCTTCCCTTGGCACACATCTGCGGCCTCCGCTGCGGGACAATCGCGGAATGTCACACCATTTGTGTAAAAATAATCACGAGCCACACGTTACACGTTTCTGAGTCTTGTACCTATATGGAGGGACAGCTGGACGGACAGCTGAGAGAGCTAGCTCTTCCCCGAAAGAAGTGAGGGTTGGCGGAGTGTGTGTCATTTTGGAGCCCCTGACCTGACGTTTTTTTAAGGAGAATAAGAATGTATTGATATATTCCTTGATCTCGTTCTCTCCCACCTCCCCCTGACACTCATGGAGAACAAACTTGGGGATATCGAGGGATGCGAATTGGGCTCTCCACTCTGAAATCCTAGCCTTGGTGGATGATCCCCAAATCCCAATAAACGGACGGATAGACGACGGAGAGCGCTCAACCTCTCTAAGTGGAGGCGGCCGCACTCTGGTCGCCATCTCTAGTGTCCTCACACTCGGTCATTCCTTTTCCAGGGACCTGCCTCTCCCTTCCCCAGCCTCGGCCTTTCGCCTTCCCTTCCCCAGGGGCGAGGGCTGCGCCCTCTGGAGTGATGGAGCCGAGACGCTCAGGCCGGCGTCCTGATCTCCACGAAAGCCGCCCCCTCGGGATTGGGTCCTACTCATTTTCCGCAGAGACCCCTTCTTTAGAGTCCGTTCGTCTGGGGCAAAAATTGCAAATCCTTGGGAAGATGGTGGTGGTGAAGGCAGTGCTGGAGGTCCTGATGGGGGAGAGGTGTGAGTGTGTGTGTGTGTGTTGGGGGGCGGAGAGGTGATGGCAGAAAGGGAAAGAGAGTGGGAAGGAGGAGGCCGGGGATGGGGGATAGAAGCTGTGTGAGCCGGGTGCGCGGAGCCCAGGAGCGAGAGCTGGGGTCAGGGACAGGGGGCGGGAGAGTGGGAAGGGGCGGGGCCGGAAGCGCGGAGGCTGCGCGCGACCCAAACAAAGCGCCGCGGGGTCTCCGCAGAGAGTGATCCGCCTTTCTGCCAATTTCTCTCGATTCCTTAGGTTTGGTCAGCAGGCCGGCTGGTCTCAGTGGGAACGTGCAGGTTGCTAATGGAGAAGGTAGTCTAAAGGGACGGATCGCTGGAGAAATACATGCCCTCAACCAACGCGGGCAATCGGCGCCGCTCAGCCTGACCCGAGTCGCGGGTGTGGAGTGGCTGGCTAGTGGGCGAGGGGGTCCTTTTCGTACCTATTCTTCCAGGTGCACTTGGTGGTCGTGGCTTTGTTCTAAAAGACCCTGGGAGTCCTGTTCCCGGCCCCCAGCCCCCACTGGCCGGTCAAGGTGCCGGAATCCCTCCATTAGAAATGCAGTCCTTGGGGCCCCTGGGTGGCTCAGTCCTTAAGCGTCTGCCTTTGGCTCAGGTCATGATCCCAGGGTCCCGGGATTGAGCCCCGCATCAGGCTCCCTGCTCAGCGGGAAGCCTACTTCTCCCTCTCCCACTCCCCCTGCTTGTGTTCCCTCTCTGGCTGTCTTTCTCTCTGTCAAATAAATAAAATCTTTAAAAAAAAAAAAAAAAGAAAAAAAGGGGCGCCTGGGTGGCTCAGTTGGTTAAGCAACTGCCTTCGGCTCAGGTCATGATCCCAGCGTTCTGGGATCGAGTCCCACATTGGGCTCCCTGCTCCTTGGGAGCCTGCTTCTCCCTCTGCCTCTCTCTCTCTCTCTGTCTCTCATGAATAAATAAATAAAAATCTTAAAAAAAATAAAAATAAAAAAAAAATAAAAAAAAAAGAAATGCAGTCCTCTTGCTGAAAATACCTCTGTTTCCAAATCGTATAGACAATGTTGAGACTCCTTTTAACGCCGCTTCCAGCCTCTGCGTACTAGTCATACAGTTAGAACAATAATAATAGAATTGAAAGAAGGAAAAAAAAAAGAATCCCAGTGCCCAAACCTAAATTCATCACCTTCTTTCTTAAGAAAGAAGAAGAAAAAAAAAACCCCACTCTTCTTTTCACTGCACACTTAATTTGCATCGTTTTAGTCATGGTGAACATGCAGTTTTATATTTTGCATTTTCTACTTGAGGTCTCAACTAAGTATTTGTCCTGTGCTATGGTCCTCATACGTAATTTTCAATGGCCAAGAGATATTCTGTTTCCGGTAATTTACTTTAACCATTCAATTGTTAAATGTTCTGGTGTGTCCAGTTTTTCAGCATTAAAATGATGCTCAAACCAAAATCTTCAAATAGATAGTTTTCTCCTTTGGGGAGGATTATTTCATTAGGATCCTTACTAGGTCAACAGGATAGGGACCTTTTCATTGCTCTTAATACAGTGCCAAACTGCCTGAAAGCATTTTCCCCACACCTTAAGCCTCTGCTAAGACAGGTCCCCCAAGCGAGAGTTAGTGCGCAAAGTGATGAGCCCTCTAGGTAGAGGGAAGATGAGATAATGGAAACGTGGTGAAGGTGGGGAGGGTATGGGGATGGTAGGGTGGAGTGCTGAGGCTAGGGTAGAGGAGGACTGGGGATTCCTTCTCCTGCCTGGAGAAAGGTAAGACTTTCCAGTGGAGGTGATGCCCTGACATCCCCAGGCAGGAGTTTGTCAGGTAGAAACTAAGGGACCGATGAGGGGACCTTCCTGTGCACAGGTTGGGTAGCAGAAGGGCTTTGTGGATTTGGAGGGGCACGTCGTGACTTATACTTTGAGGGAGTGTCTAGCGTGTGTGGGAAAGTCGGGCAAGGTGAGACTCTCACCTTCCATTCAACGGAATTGGAAACTGACAACCTCCTCATTGGGCGTATGCACTATTTTAAACTGTTGCTATATTAATAGAGGTATAATTACATAATCGTTGTTTTAAGTAGTGTTTTGCTTAAAAGGAATTTACATTTCCTTTAAAAAAATACCAATTGTTCTTTAAGAAACAATTCCTTACCTTAGCTACAGTGATATGTATCTTAAAACCATACATATATTACTTGATTTTTTAAAAAATGAGAATATATTCATGCATTATGTGGTTAAAAATTATGTTAATACAAGCTCATTGTAAAATAACCAGGCTGAAATGTATGTAAGTCCTTCTCCTTAATCCTCCCTCCATAAGTAGCATAGCTGATAGTTACAACGTTGCATGTGCAAACTATACGTTTTTCATCAACGGGTTATACTATTCCTGCTACTCTGCAAATTGCCATTGAAAAAAAAAAGTTTAACAATAGGCCATGACATTCTTACATATCAGTGGATGTAGCTCTACCTCAGTTTTTAAAAAAAAATATTTTATTTATTTGAGAGAGGGCACGAGGGGGGAGAGGGCGAAGAGAGGGAGAAGCAGACTCCCTGTGGAGTGGGGAGCCCCATGCCAGGCTCCATCCCAGGACCCCTGGGATCATGACCCCAGCGGAAGACAGATGCTTAACAGACTGAGCCACTAGGGCACTCCTCTATCTCAGTTTTAATAGCTCCTCTAGATAACATTTTATGGATGTTCCATTTTTCCTCTATTTCAAAAATTACATAAATAATACATGAATATATTTTATATCACAAAACAATTCAAACAATGCAAAACATAAAGATAAAACACAAAACAGCGTGTGTTTGTATGATGTTTCCCCTCTCCCCTCTTCATGCTTGCCTCCATTCTTTTTTTTTTTTTTTTAAAGATTTTATTTATTTATTTGAGAGAGAGAGCACACGAGAGTGGGGAGGGTCAGAGGGAGAAGCAGACTCCCCGCCGAGCAGGGAGCCCGATGCGGGACTCGATCCCAGGACTCCAGGATCATGACCTGAGCCGAAGGCAGACGCTTAACGACTGAGCCACCCAGGCGCCCCGCTTGCCTCCATTCTTATCCCACCTTATTCTTCAGAAGTTTGAAGTCAGAAATTTGGCTTTTGTTCCTCTAGACACCCCCAGTCCAGTCTTTAAAAAATTGTTTTATTTGTTCTCTTTAGCCACACGCTCCCATTTTCCTCCCCACCCTGCCCCCCCAATAAGGAACCATTGAATTGTGTTTAGTGTATATGTCTTTGTTGTTATACTTTCTCACAAAATATGCATTATTTTTTGTGCATGTGCTTTTCATTCATGTGCATCAGGTTTTAGATTTCATCTTGTTTTTTATTTACTTTATTTATTTTATTTTTGTAAATATTTTATTTATTTATTTGACAGAGAGAGACACAGCGAGAGAGGGAACACAAGCAGGGGGAGTGGGAGAGGGAGAAGCAGGCTCCTTGCTGAGCAGGGAGTCCAACACAGGGCTCCATCCCAGGACCCTGGGATCATGACCTGAGCCAAAGGCAGATGCTTAATGACTGGTGCCGCTCATCTTGTTTTTTAAACATTATTTTGAAAAACTTTAGTTTTAAATACTTTTAAATTTATGGAAAAGGTACAAGAATAGTACAAAGAACTCCAGTAAACCTATTTCTTAGCTACATTTGCTTTATCATTCTCTTTCCCTATATATTTAGAAAATTATTGTTATAGGCACATGGGAGAATAAGTGGCAGACACCGTGTGCCCTTATATTCTCAAAGAAGGACGTCCTTCATCTGCATGACCATAGTGCAATGATCAAAATCAGGACATCTAACATGCTATTATATAATCTTCAGATTTTATTCAAAATTTGCCACTTGTGTCAATTATGTCCTTTCTTATTTTTTTCTGGTCCAGGATCTAATCCAGTATTACTCGTTGTGTTTAGTTTTTGAGTTCTTATTAGTCTCCGTTAGCTGGGAACAGTTCATCAAATTTTCTTTGCCTTTTTGTAACATAGACATTTTTTGAAGAACATGGGCCAGTTACTTTTTTTTTTTTTTAAAGATTTTATTTATTTATTTGCGAGAGAGAGAATGAGAGACAGAGAGCACGAGAGGGAGGAGGGTCAGAGGGAGAAGCAGACTCCCCGCTGAGCAGGGAGCCCGATGCGGGACTCGATCCTGGGACTCCAGGATCATGACCTGAGCCGAAGGCAGTCGCTTAACCAACTGAGCCACCCAGGCGCCCCGGCCAGTTACTTTTTATGTATTATGGTTTCTTGCTTTATTTTAAGCAATCTGAAACTTACGGAAAAGTTGTCAGGTATAAAGAACTCACCCTGCCCTGGACCCATTTGAGCATAAATTGCTGACATATGCTTTGTTTTGTATTTCCCTCATAATCATAATGCAATCGTCAAAATAATAAAATCAACATTATTGCCGTGGACAACTCAGACCTCATTAAGGTTTGCCAGTTGTCCTGACAGTATCTCTATAGCAAAAAGATCCAGTCAAGATTATATGCTGTATTTAGTTGTCATTGTCTTCTTATTTATCTTCAGTCTGCAATAGTTCCAGTCTTTTCTTGACTTCCATGGCCAGTTATTATATATAATATCCTGACAGATATATATATATATATATGGGTTTGCCTGATATTTCCTCATGGTTCAATTTAGATTATGCATCTGTGGCAGGAATACCACTGAACTGGTGCTGAATTCTCTCACTGTATCCTATCAGATGGGACCTGATATTTTTTTATCCAGATACGGGTGATGTTAATTTTGATCATTTGAGTGAGGTGGTGTCTGTTAAGTTTCTCTCTGTAAAGTTAGTATTTTTTCCTTTGTAATTAATAAATATTTTTAGGGAGGAACTCTGAGACTATGTATATATCCTATTACTTGTCAAATTTTCTATGCATTGTTTATAACAATAAGTACAATGGATTCATGTTTTAGTCAATGGGTTATAACATGTTACTATCATTATTTACTTAATTTGCAAATTATCCCAAATGTAGTCAGTGGGACTCCCTTCAGCTGGCTCCTGAGGTCGTTTCTTTCTTTCTTTCTTTCTTTCTTTCTTTCTTTGTGACAGCTTTGTTGAGATATAATTCACATACCAATCAATTCACCTATTTAAAGTATATAATTCAATGGTTTTTAGTCTGTTCACAGAGTTGTGCAATGTCCCCACAATCAATTTTAGAACATTTTCATCACTCCAATGAGAAGGCTTTAGCTCTTCTACTTTCAATCTCCCATGCCTCCAGGCCCTAGGCAATTATTAATCTACTTTCTGGGTCTATAGCTTTACCTATCCTGGAATTTCATGTAAATGGAATTGTATAACATGCAGTTTTTTGTGACTAGCTTTTCTCATTTCTCGTCATGTTTTCAAGATTCATCCGCCTTGTAGCATGTAGCAGTCCTTTATTCCCTACTAATGCCAAAGAATGTTCCATTATATGGTTGTACCACATTTTATCCATTCATCAGTTGATGGACATTTGGGTTGTTTCCACTGTTTTACTGTTACTAATAATGTTGTTGTGAATATTCTTGTAAAAGTTTTTGTGTGGTCATATGTTTTCCTTTCTCTTGGGTATATACCCAAGAGAGTGGAATTGCTGGGTTGAAGAGTTAACTCTGTGTTTAACTTTCTGAGAAACTGCCACACTGTTTTCCAAATGGCTGCACCATTTTATGTTCCTACCAGCAATATGTGAGGGTTCCAGTTTCCCCTACATTTTTGTTGTTATTTGTTATTACCTGTCTTTTTGATTATAGCCATCCTAGTAGGTGTGAAGTGGTATCTTATTATGGTTTTGACTTGCACTTCTCTGATGATTAATGATGTTGACTATCTTTAGGTGTCTTTTGGCCATCTGTATATCTTTTGAGAAATGTCTGTTCAGATCCTTTGCCCATTTTTAATTGGGTTACTTGTCTTTATATTATTGAGTTTAAGGGTTGTTTGTATATTCTAGATACAAGTCCCTTATCGGATATATGATTTGCAAATATATCTCCCATTTGTGGGTTGTCTTGTCACTTTCCTGATAGTATTCTTTGAAGTACAAAAGTATTTACTTTTGATGAAGTCCAATTTCTCTGTGTCTTTGGTTGCTTGTACTTTGGTATTATATCTAAGAAACCATTGCCAAGTCAAAGGTCGTGAAGACCAGGAACTCAGTCAGAGACAAGAGTTTGGGAAGAAAGAAGGCATCACTGAGAGGGACTCCTGGTTTTAGAAATATAAAAAGAGCATTGCATGTCTAGTTAGGCGGTGAGGACTGTCCCCAGGAGCAGAGCTGAGCACAGAGGAGTAGTCAACCATCTTGGCCAGGACATGCCAGACTGTAGGGGAAGAGGCCACAGGCTTCCCGAAGCTACCCTGTAGATTCCATTAGTTTCAGAGTCAGAGGCTTTGGAGGGACGCACAAGGAGTTGTGGGTTCCCTGATGGGAGTAAGAAGTGTTATGTTCTTTTTTTTTTTTTTTAAAGATTTTATTTATTTATTTGACACAGAGAGATACAGCGAGAGAGGGAATACAAGCGGGGGAGAGGGAGAGGGAGAAGCAGACTCCCCGCTGAGCAGGGAGCCCGATGTGGGGCTCGATCCCAGGACCCTGGGATCAGGACCCGAGCCGAAGGCAGACGCTTAACCGACTGAGCCACCCAGGCGCCCCAGGAAGTGTTATGTTCTTATAGGAATAGTCACTGCCTCCATCACTGTCCTGGAGTGTAGAGGTGGACAAGTGGACATCTGCCCGGTCACAGACTTATTCACAATCCGAGTTTCTACTCTCCATGGGGACTAGCAGGATGCAGTTTTCTGCCATGTACAGTTTGGACAGGTTGTGCATTATACAAGGTCACCTGGCCCAGGAGGCAAATGGGGACTGAAAACCAGCCTGAGCTAATTTTCACAAGGGTGCTGCGTGGGTTAGAGGTGGGCTACAAGGGAGAAGACGGTGCCCAGGGCTCCCTGGCCTCAGGCTCACTAAGGAAACTGTCCAGTGGAGGGTCCCCAGCACCTCTCTCTCACCAGCCACCTCTTCCTGAATAGGACATGTTTTCCTTCCCAGCAGTCCCTCAGGGTTCTGCAGTCCCTCTGGGGAGAGCCTACTCCATGTCCCTTTGGGCTGAGCCTGAGTGGGGCTGTGCAGTGAACAGAAGAGTAGAATTTTCGCAGGCTGCAGGTTGAGGTAAGGGCTGAGAGTTGAGTAGGGCTAATTATATATACCAACTTCAGGCAGGAGCTAGAAAGAGGTGGTGTTCCCTCCTCTTCCTTTCGGATCTACAGCCTCAGTGCCAGACACAAGCACAGATGGAGTCAGGCAGAGTCAGAGACACAGAAGTGTGTGGAGACCCAGACAAAGCACTCTCAGACGGACTAAACACCCACTGTGGGCTCGACCCCTGGCCACACCACACTGATGGTGGGGCGAGCATGTGAGCACTCGGTCCGGGGTGGCGGGGACGGCTGGGGTCGCGCCAGGCATGCTCGCTACTGCCACGTCCTATCTTTCCGCTAATTTTACCCAGAGAAGCTGGGAGCTTCTCTTCTCTTCCTCGCAGCCCCCAGTCAGGTGCCAGCCCACCCTCCGGCCACCACGTCCTTAGCTCCCGGCCACAAGCAGGGAGGCGTCCTCGTGTCGCCCCCTGCTGGTCGCGAGCTTAAGCGACGAGGGGTTTCGCCCAGCGCCGACCACCCTGCGCATGCGCCCTGGCAGAGGGCGCCGGGCTCTTGGTTCTCCCAGCCTCCTCGAGCTGGATCCAGAACAGGGGTGAAGTCGGGGGGAATGTCTCAAACAGAGGCCAGGCCCGAGACGCTGGTCGCGGGTCTCATTTCTCTGGTTTACCTGTCTGCGCCAGGTGCTGGAGTCCGCTTTCCCTAAACCCCGGTCCCTCGGCAGGGGGTGGCAAGGGGGCGGGGCCGAGAGCCCCCTTACCACCTGGAGCCCAGAGAGTTGTGGCCGTGGGGCCAAAGGGGCGTCCTGTATTGGTTTCTGAAGTCCTTCCTGAGTTCCGAGGGTACCAGGATGATGAAAACACCCACCTTGCGGTAGTGAACAACGGCAGCCCCTACCCCAGGCTGCCCTGTAGCCTGACTCCACCATCCTCCTCCCCTCTGTGTCTTCATTCTCAGTGTCTGGTAGAGGAAACAGACGTAGGAGCAAATAGCACAGGCTGATAATACAAGAATAACTGTGAGTATAAAATACAAGCCTGGTACCAGAAGGGTCAGGGCTCACCAAGAGGTTACACCTTAACAAGCATGGTAGACTCTGTAAGAGCCCACCAGGTGGAACTTTCCTGTGCAAAAGGGCCCTGGGAGGAGAGATGGGGCAGGGGGGCAGTTCTGATGAGTGCATTTGTGTCTGCTTTGTTCCAGGCCTCACCTGTCTCTTTCCTGAGCTTCCCGTCATACATCTTGGGCAGGTTGCAGGAGACTAGATCCTTCGAGACCATGGGGCGACAGTTCTTGTGTTTGCCAACTTAAGCAAGAGGACAATCGTTATCTTTAACTGAACAGGTAAAACATGACAATGAAAATACCAAATATATTGGGGAAGGTGGGTCCTCCGAAAGATCAGGAGGACAGACCTTTCCTAGCCCCCTCTTCGGTCCTGTGAGAAGGACTTCCCTGACTGAGTACTGTTCTCCAGAACAGTCACAGAAGAGAGTCAGAGGCTGTTGCTCTCATCTCTAAATTTGGTCACCTTGGACTGTTGGTTTCTGTGGCTCAGTTTTGTCGTATATATAAAGCTGAAGGAATGGCCATTAATTCATTGACCTGTCAGCATGTGGGATCCTGGTGCTCCTCAGGTCACTGGCCCTGGATGTGGTGGACCCGTGTTTAGGACAATGGCTAGGGGACATTCAGAAGGGCAAATATGTGGCTTGTGTGAATGAGAATCATCTAAAATGAGCCTGGAGGATGCCCCTGGGAATTTGTGGCGTTTTAGATACCGGGCCCATTTCAGCAAAGTAGCATTCCTCAAGACCAAATGAATGAGCAGAGGAGATGTGATAGATATACAGATAATGAAATTGTGTGGTAGAAAGTGATCAGGACCTTAAAATGTTGTCGCCAATGTGGGCTGAGAGTTCAGAGGAGAGAGGATCTTCTTGCTGTGGTGTTCAGAGAAGGCTTAATGAAGGAAGTGGCATTTTTTGGTGGGTTGTGAAAATGGGGAGGATTTCAACATGGGCAGTGTTGTACCCACCTAGACATTAGGGTCACAAGCGGGGAGAGGACCCTGGAATCTGATGATAAGACACTGTGTGTGTGTATTTGAGATATTTATTAACTTAAAAATATGTTTAAAAATAAAGAGTTACAAAAAAGCATAACAGCTTAAATTTCCTACCCCAGTCCCTAATCACTCAGGTACCCTTGTCAGAGACCTTCAATGGTCTTCGTTTCTCATGTAACCTTTCAGGGATGTCCTGTACATATACAAGTAAATGAACACACACCCACACATGCCACCTTCTTTACACAAATGACAGCATATTGCACTGTTCTGTACCCTGCTTTTCACTTATATTTTGAAGACGGTTCTATATCAGTATGTGAAGAGCTTTCTTTGAGCTCACTGGGGAAACACTGGAATCATTCCCACTGAAGCCAAGAAGAGGGCCCTGTGATTTTTGAGGTGTACCTGGAACTATTCCCCCAAAACCTGGCATTAAAAAGCTGCAAAGAGGTGGAAGTGTCCGTTTAATTTGGGGCAGAATATTATTTTAATTTTTATTTTCCCTGTCCCTCCTCTATTGCTTTGGGGAAACCATCCTGTCCTCCCTCACTGTGAAAATGGCCCATCAAGGGCGCCTGGGTGGCTCAGTTGGTTGGGCGACTGCCTTCGGCTCGGGTCATGATCCTGGAGTCCCGGGATCGAGTCCCGCGTCAGGCTCCCTGCTCGGCGAGGAGCCTGCTTCTCTCTCTGACCCTCCCCCCTCTCATGTACTCTCTCTCATTCTCGCTCTCTCAAATAAATAAATAAAATCTTTAAAAAAAAAAAAAAAAAAAAAAAAAAAGAAAATGGCCCATCAAGCTTGGGTAGGTATCAGTGGGGTACTATTTGGACAGAGAACAGGTCTTGTTGGGGTAATTGGGAAAGTCACCCGGAACTGACTGGCCTCCTGCATTTATTCTCTACTTTTCCTCTTCTACACTCCCAGGGCTAGGGGGTCCCAACCCAAGAGAGCACCTCCACTCTGTGCTGCTTTTCCATGGGGTCCGAAGTTGAAGCCTTGACTAGTGGGGTAAGAGCACACAGGCACCATTACCTGTGGTTCTGGTGCTCATCTTAGGCTCCTCCTCTCCCTTCCATTTGTGCTCACACAGCTGACAAGGACCAGGGTTTGAACTTCAGTTCTTTCCCTAAGCTCACTATCAGACATACAGAAAGTGATCAGGACCTTAAGGAATGGTTGGAATTTTGTGGGGAATATGGTTGTTGGAATTTTGTGGGGAATATGACCTCACAAGCCAAAATAACTAGACAGCTGAGGAGAACAAGTTTCTCAAAAGAAAGTAACACAAGAGATAATATGTATCTTTTGAAGTATTAGAACAGATGGACCAATAACTTAAAATAAGCTCAGTAAATATACTTAAGGAGACAGGGAAGATATTAATAATATAAGAACAAGGAATCATAAAAAGAAGTGAGAGGAAATATTAAATGTGAACAATATAATAGTGGAAATAAAGAACACAACAGATGGGATAAATAATAGAATGGGCACAATTAATAAACAGTGAATTGCAAGATCAGATGTCTCAAGGAAGGAAGCAGTGAAGAATAAATAATTAGGAAATTTAGAATAAAAGTTAAGAGGTATGACAGTATAAGTGTAAGTGCCAGGATCCAGATAACAGAAGTCCTAGAAAGAGAGAAAATTAAATATGCAGAAGAGGTATTCTGAACAAAAGATTCATAACAGTCATGTTTTGGTTTCGACAAGGAAAGAAAACTTCATTATTATTATGGAAATCTAATAGAAACAGAAGAGAAAAGGAAGCTACACTTAGATGAAGGTAATAAATAGTAGGCAATAAATGAGAATAAGGCAAAGTTACCTCAAATCGGGTACTTACAATACCCCACCTCATCAGCCGGGGGAAGCCCTGTGGAAACAGCTGGAGTCCTGATTGAGAGGCTAAGGAATGTTATTTGTGAGACTCATGCTGTATGAATAACATTGGGAGCCTGGTTGTTTAAAATGTACTATCTGGCCTCCAGGTCAAAACTGGCCCTTCTGTTCTGGATGCAAGAGCTACAATCTTGCCTCACATCCCCTCCTGCTCCAGGCTGGGCCGCCCTCCCCCTCCATGGAATCTGGGAGAGGGGAGGCAAACACTCATAGCCCAGGCTCCTTAAAAATATAAAAACATGGGGCGCCTGGGTGGCTCAGTTGTTAAGCGTCTGCCTTCGGCTCAGGGCTCAGGTCATGATCCCAGGGTCCTGGGATCGAGCCCCACATCGGGATCCCTGCTCAGCAGGAAACCTGCTTCTCCTTCTCCCACTCCCCCTGCTTGTGTTCCCTCTCTCGCTGTGTCTCTCTCTGTCAAATACATAAATAAAATCTTTGAAAAAAAAAAACAAAAACATGATAACATGGAAGTGTAGCCCGCTCCAAACTGTATGTAGGCAGACAAATGTTTAACTTCAAACCCTGTTATTTGCCCTATAAATATGGTCCTTATGGTGATGGTCAGTTGGAAGTCTCACCTGAGGGGAGGATGCTCTGCCCAGGCCTCTATCAATTTCATTGCCTTGAAAATGTGTCTCCTGGGCTGGTCAGATGCCCCAGAGAAGTTTGTCCCAGTCCCCTGCTAGGAGGGAAAGGCCAAGTTGCTAGCAGGTTGGGGGCCAGTGGGAGAAGAGGGCTGGGCCTGAGAGTGCAGGTCTCAGCATTTGGTAAGCAAACCCAACTTCCCCTGGTCCCTCTGATAACCTCTGAAGGAAGTTGGAATTTCCATAAAAGAATTTTACCAAAGATTGAGGGAGAACAATAGTAACAACAAAAAGACACACACACACACACACAGAAGGAAAGCAAGTAAGCAAGCATTCTGTAAAAATAGCCAGGTTTTAAGGATCAGGCTTCTTCTTTTTTTTTTTTTTAAGATTTTATTTATTTATTTGACAGAGAGAGACACAGCAAGAGAGGGAACACAAGCAGGGGGAGTGGGAGAGGGAGAAGCAGGCTTCCCACGGAGCAGGGAGCCTGATCCCAGGACCCTGGGATCATGACCTGAGCCAAAGGCAGACGCTTAACGACTGAGCGACCCAGGTGCCCCTAAGGATCAGGCTTCTGACCCTATCAGAACAGACTCACCTTTAAGACCCCTGGGTTCTTTCCTGGTTCACAGGTTCTTTGCCAGGATTGCCATGCTCCAGCCCAGAGTTGAGCAGAGAAGGCTGATCCATAATCTCAACTCTGATAGGTTGACTGTGGCTACCTGGTACACTTTGGTAAGGAACTCTCTCTCTCTCTTTTTTAGCCTTTTATTATGTATTTTAAAGCAAATACAAAAGTAGAGAGACTAGTATAATGATTGCCATATACCGATTACCCAGCTTCAACAACTGGCCCATCTTATTTGATCTACAACCCTATTGTTCTCCCTCAAATTGTCTTAAAGCAAATCCCAGATATTATATCATTTTTACTATAAAAACTCCAGTATGTATCTCTAAGAAGTAAGAACTCTCAAAAAAAGAACTCTTTAGAAAAACCACAATAATTATACCTACAAATTAGTACTAATTCTTACTTTGCCAAATATCTAGTCATTTTCTGTATTTCTATATTATCTCATGTGTCTTTTTACAAGTAGCTTATTTCAGCTACTTGTAAAAAGACACAAACAAACTCCATATACATTGTGTCTGTCTGACACATTCTTTTGGGCTTTTAAAATCTGTAACTGTTCAACTTGGTGTGTGTGTGTGTGCGCATGTGCACATGTAAAGACTAGACCATATATCCTTAGAACTTTTCACTCTGGATTTTGCTGGCCCCTCTGGTGTCTTTAACCATGTTGCTCTGTTCCCTGGCAATTAGAATTAGAGGACTTATCAGATTTAGGTGTGATTTTTCTTTTTTTTCCTGTTTTGGACAATAGAACCTCGTGAGTGGTCCTTGGATCACATCAGGAGGCACTTGCTGTCCAGGTGTCTTTCTTTTTTGGTGGAGGTCTTCTTGCCCTTGGCAAGAACAGCTTTGGTGGAGCAGGCAAACATGGAGTCCCCCTGCTGCCTGTCTCCTGTTTGCAGGAGGTCGCCTCATAACAGGAACCCTGACATTTCTAAATGTTCTAGACTCTTGGGACTGGTCCCCATCAGGGCTTGCTATACTTAACAGTCACAGCTGATGGGAGAGAGGCCACCTCCACTCTGGCTGGTTTCTGAAGACCAAGACTGATTGTCTGTGTCTGCTCTTTGGGGACAAGGCCATTCCATAAAGCCATCACCTTTCTCTCTCTGTTCAAAGAATCTGTCTACTTTATACATTTACTGAAGCTTCATGGGTCCTGGCCCAGGGAGTGAGGGATAGGGACAGGATTACTAGTATCGCTTGCTACATTTATTAAGGGGGTCTGGAATCCCTGGAAGGCCAGGATTCCATTATAACTATCATGCAGTCCTACAAAATTTTAAGGAAGACCAGATTCACACACATTGTAAAAACTGTACTCTAATAAGTGGTAGCCTGGAGTAATTCTGTGTCCAGCCAAAGGTAATGGCGCCATCTATGGGCCACTGATGAAGAAAGCATGGGTGTAATTGTGATAAAGAGGAGCCGCAGAGGCAGGGCAATGGGGAATGGGATGCCATGCTCTCCCTATTGATTTTTTTTTTATTATGTTCAGTTAGCCAACATATAGTACATCATTAGTATTTGATGTAGTGTTAAACGTATTGATTAATGAGGAGTGAGCTCTACAGTGACTTGATCTTTGTTTAATGACCAGATGCATGGCCAATACTCTGCCGGACACTCGAGGGGACCCTCTGTAGCTCTCTGGAGTTGAGCATCTGTGCAGCTCTCTTCTCTTGGGTGCTCTGTGCTGTGTTCTGTAGCTGCCTCCGTCTTCTTGGACTCTCAGCTCTGTCCGCTCAACTCAGGGAGTGTGCTGGGCTCTGCCTGTTCTTTCCCTGTATGCTGTGGAAGCTCTTAATATATAAACTGGGGCAACTGTAGGGCTCCCCTCACTTGTTTCCTTCATCTCAGGGATCCCGTCTTTCATTGCCTAATGTCCAGTGTCTTTTTAAAAAGATTTTATTTATTTGTGTGTGTGGGGGGGGGGGGAGAGAGAGAGAACAAGCAGGGGGAGGGAGAACCCCGCTGAGCAGGGAGCCCGACACGGGGCTCGATCCCAGGACCCCAGGATCATGACCTGAGCCTAAGGCAGACGCTTAACCGACTGAGCCACCCAGGTGTCCTGATGATGTCCAGGGTCTTAAAGATCATTGTTTCCTGAATGTTGTCTTTTCTTCCCCTGTTATTCCACATTGGCCAGAAGTGGAAGTCTTCATTCAACCACTTTAGTTTTGAACTAGGTCAAGCCAAATTCCTGAATGGCTTTGAAGACACCACTAGCGGAGTCTCAGGGCATCTCAGGAGACTGGCGCCCAGCCTCTGCTCTCAGGGTTCACATAGTAAAGACGTCATTCCTCCCCACACGAGGTGGATGTTGTTGGTGCGACACGTCTGGTTCTGTGGTCCCAGGATACACACTGAGTGCCAGTCCTGGCAGGAAATAGTCTTTCTGCTTTGTGGGGCATCTTCTTAGTCTTGGTCAGGGGTCCCTGTGACACAGCCTTCTGCATGCAGTTGCCTCCTGGTTTCTTTCTTTCTTCCTTTTTTTTTTTTAAAGTAAGCTCTATGCTCAGTGTGGGGCTCGAACCCATGACTCCGAGATCAAGAGTTGCACACTCCACCGAGTGAGCCAGCCAGCCAGGCCCCCCACTTCTTGGTTTCTATGTCCTCCATCAAGATATGTTTGCCCCAGGGGTTCAGATATTGCTGTCAGAAAACAACAAACACTTGGCTCCATAGCCCTTAGCTGGAAAATTCCTCACTACAGTTCCAGCTTAGGAGGACTCAGGACCTGAGCAGCATCAGGACTGTGGATCCCAGCAGACACCTGGAGGCCAGGCTCAGCCATGGTTGGCGCACACCTGCTGGGTCCCCAGCTCAGTCACCACTCAGCACCCTACCTGTGAGGGGCTGTCAAGCTGCACTAACAGAGTTTTAAAAAGAAAATCATAACTTGAGTCTAATCATTAAGAAACAATCAGGCAAATCCAGAATTTGGGGCATTCTACAAGCAACTGGCCTGTACTCTCCAAAATGTCCATGTCATGAATGATAAAAAGAGGTGTGTGTGTGTGTGTGTGTGAGGATGAGGCGGTGAGCCTGGTCCAGGTTATAGGAAAGTCCAGGACCATGACGATCAAATGCAATGTGCAAACTTCAATTGGATCCTAGAGTCAGGACCTTCCCCCCAGGTATAAGGGACTTTTTTTTTTTTTTAGACATTTATATATAGTTTAGATGTTGCAGCCACATTAAATTCCTTGAGTGTGGTAATGGTATTATGATTATGGAGGAGAAGAGTGTCCTTGTTTTTAGGATAAATGCAGAAATATCAATAATGCCACAGTACTGCAATTTACTTTCAAATAATTCAGCAAGAAAAAATATGTGTATGTATATACATATATATACATATATACTTTTGCAAGTGTAAAGGACCTGAGGAAGAAACAAGCTTGGAATGTTTCCAAATGTGAAGAAAGCCAGCGAGAAGGAGTGGTGAGAGATAGGAACGTGGAGCTAGACAGACGCCAAATCCTGGAGTGTTTTGTTGAAGATGATTGATTTTTAATTTTCCCTCCAGGGTAATGAGAATCCTTTGAAGCAAGGGACTGCCTAATCCCATGATGCATCTCATTTCTTCCCATACCTGGGAAATGTCCCCAGGTGCTTGGAGCTACTATATCCATGGAAAGGGCTTTTGTTCTTTGTAAACACATAGCCTTTCCCCCCATCCATTTCTCTGGTGGCCAAACACTGGGCCTTTGTGTTCCTTGTGGTTCTCACTCCAGGGAAAGTACCCAGGAACCAGGGGATTCCCTTGTTAAGTCACCCGCTCCCAAGAAGGTGACTATAGGCCACACCCAGAAAAGGGAGCCATGCCCACATCAGGGAGTTGTGGTCATGGGGGACAGCCAGGCCTCCTGTGGCCAGGGAAGAGGAACAGTTCCTTCTGGAGTTTACAGAGAGAACTTAAAGCAAGCAATAGCACGTAGTTGGTGGAAATGGACAAATAAATGCTCAGAATGGAGGATCCCCAGGAGGCATGGGCGCTTATTCCTTCTGTTTTATGCTGGGTCTTTGCATCCTTTCCCCTCTCTGGGTTTCCCTGCTAGCATTTAACAGTACCCCTGTCCTTCTGTCACCACCCTACAGCGGCATCCCCTCCTCCCCGTCCTGGAGTGCAAGGTTGGAGAAAAACCACGTAATTGGATAGATTGGGCCACAGGTGGAAAACATTACTTGTCCCTTAGTGACGTGCTAGAATTAGCCCCTACAGGCTCTCAAGAGCCTATTATGTGCATCTTTTCTCAACTCTGCTTTCAGGGACATCATGTTGGTTACTTAATGGCCATGGTGGAAATATTTACGCAATGACAATTGGCAAATATTACAAATCGGGTTTCCCCTCTACATTTAGAGAGCAGTTGTTAAATGTCTTTGAGCATACTATTGCATATTCCATTTGTTTTATTAACCTTACAATTATTTTAATATTTAATAATTGTTTAATAAGAGAACATATTCCATTTGTTCTCTTCTTTCCCCCCCCCCATATTAAAGTTTCCCAGGACTTTTCTCCTGGACTAAAGGACTTAATCTTGAGAGTAGGTTTAACCTTGAGCATGGTGCTCGTGAAAAAGATCTTAGAAACTATAGCAGAAAATATTCCCTCCCACAAAACTCTAGGGAAACAGACCTATTTAAAGTGAGTTCTGGGGGTGCCTGGATGGCTCAGTCGATTAAACGTCTGCCTTCGGCTCAGGTCATGATCCCAGCGTCCTGGGAACTTGTCCCACATCGGGCTCCCTGCTCAGCAAGGAGCCTGCTTCTCCCTCTCCCTTTGCCTGCCTGTCTGCCTACTTGTGATCTCTCTCTCTCTCTGTGTCAAATAAATAAATAAAATCTTTAAAAAAAATAGAGTTCTGGGGATTCGCGTTGCAGTAGCCATGGACGCTTTGGATTGAGTTGTAAAGCCCAAAACGAAAAGAGCCAAGAGATTCCTTGAGAAGAGAGAACCGAAACTCAGTGAAAATATTAAAAATGCTATGCTGATTAAAGGGGGAAATGCAAATTCAATGATGACACAAGGACTTAAAGATGTGTATGCACTGAAAAAAACCATATGGAGTTCTGTATAAAAAGAAAAACATTACAAGGCCATTTGAGGATCAGACATCATTGGACTTCTTTTCAAAGAAGTCAGATTGTTCTTTATTTATGTTTGGCTCCCATAATAAGAAGCGGCCAAATAACCTAGTAATAGGTCGTATGTATGACTACCATGTACTGGATATGATTGAATTGGGTATCGAGAAGTTTGTCTCTCTAAAAGATATTAAGAATAGTAAATGTCCCAAGGGAACAAAACCCATGTTAATATTTGCTGGTGATGATTTTGATGTAACAGAAGACTACAGAAGGCTAAAAAGTCTTCTTATTGATTTCTTCAGAGGCCCCACAGTACCAAATATCTGCCTGGCTGGTTTAGAGTATGTTCTGCACTTCACTGCATTGAATGGGAAGATTTACTTTCGAAGCTATAAGTTGCTGTTGAAGAAATCTGGTTGTAGAACACCAAGGATTGAATTGGAAGAGATGGGGTCCTCATTGGATCTGGTTCTGAGGAGAACACATCTGGCATCAGATGATCTTTATAAATTATCTATGAAAATGCCAAAAGCGCTCAAGCCAAAGAAGAAGAAAAATGTCTCCCATGATACTTTTGGTACAACTATGGAAGGATTCATATGCAGAAGCAAGACCTAAGCAAACTACAAACCAGGAAAATGAAGGGGTTGAAGAAGCAACCTGCAGAAAGGATAACAGAAGACCAAGAGAAAAAATCAAAGAGAATTAAAAAAAACTGATGGAACTTAAAAAAAAATAGAGTTCTGATGAAGAGGTGTATTGAGAAAATCTACAAAGAGCACCAATTTTACTCTCCTTACCAGTGAGAAGACTTATTGAAAGGGTATAATCCTGTTCTGTTTCCATATAACAAAGGAATCTTTTAGGATGTCTGGACTTCAGAGATTGTTAAGTGCTGTGAAATGTAATCTTTAATTCTTGAAAGCCCGTAATTCCCATTGGTTGTCACTCAACAATTCAATGCCCTGATAACAATATTTACATTGATATATTTTTTCCTGAAGGTATAACTTGCGAGGTTTTGAGTTAGTCCAGAAAAGGAGCTTTGGCATTTCTCTTGCCAACCTCCATGCACAGTAGATTCCTTTTTCAAAGGGTCTGAGAGCCTTTGAAATGTATAGGGCCACTGTATGACTATGTGGTCTCAGGGCTGCCTGTCCGTTTCCTTGTTCCTCGCGAGCTTCCTCTTTCATTCTCCTCTGCTGCTAGTCTAAATCTGCACTCTTCTTTTCAGTTTCCCGGTGCAACTCCAGCAGATCTTTCCCTCCTGCTTCATCAAACAATCAGGAAAGAGTGAGAGGGAAATCATCACAGGGAAGCTTTAACAGGCAGATTTCTGAGAAAAAATGATGGGGTAGGAATTGACCAGCTAACTAAGCCCATTCCGCCTGACTGAAATGAAAAGAACGAGATGAATGCACATAGCAAAGACCTCACCAGCAGTGCTGAAGCTAGGAATGGTAAAAATTTTGAAAAGTGTCCTCTAGACATAAAATTTGGACTCTAAAATTGAAATGAGATGGTATGATCCAACATGGTTCTTTCTGGAGAGTGATCGGGGGGGCAGAAGGGGACCCACAAACAACACCAAACCCATTACCAGGTCCTGTTAATTCTGCTCCTAAATATATCTGAAATCCTCCCTATGTCTCTATATATTCATAGTTTTAATGGGTTGTTTTGTGTACCCAGGAAAGTTATTCATGTGGATTGTTTTGTCCATATGATTATTGAACTCTCTTATCAATTTAAATAACTCTTCCAGATGGTTCTTTCAGATTTCATAGCTAAAACATTATATCATCTACAAATAATAATAACCTTATCTTCTTCCCTTGAAAAGAAAAAAGGCTGAGGCCTGCATGAAGGAAACTAAAAAGTATAGATTGACAGATATAATGGAAACAGACATCATGTGGATCTAGATGTGAAGACTATTTTAAGGATGTCAAATCATCCTAAATTATTTTACAGCTTTACTAAAATTACTAAATTTACTAAAATTAAACTTTATGTAAAATTGCAATAGGACTTTGTTTTTGTAACTTGCCAAAAGGTAATTTGAAAGAACAAGTTAAGAATCGCTAAGAAAATTTTATTTAGGGGCGCCTGAGTGGCTCAGTCGTTAAGCGTCTGCCTTCAGCTCAGGTCATGATCCCAGGGCCCTGGGATCAAGCCCCACATCGGGCTCTCTGCTGGACAGGAAACCTGCTTCTCCCTCTCCCACTCCTCCTGCTTGTGTTCCCTCTCTCACTGTGTCTCTCTCTGTCAAATAAATAAATAAAATCTTAAAAAAAGAGAAAATTTTATTTAAAAAATGGCTAACAAGGGGGGTCTGCCATATTTTAAGATGTTTGGTAAAGCAATTATTAGTTTGGTAATATTAAAATAATTGTAAGGTTAATAAAACAGAACAGAGAGGCCTTTAACAGACCTGAGAAGAAAACAATTAATGTCAAAAAAGTATATGAAATTAATGAGGAAGGTACATATTACTCAACAGAATGGTGTTGATATTCTGTGGGTAGCATTGCCTCTTTGGAAGGGGGTGATGATGCTTTGTGTGGTTCAACTGGGGAAGTGGCAAGATCTCGTAGAGCAAACAAACTAGAACTTAGAAATCTGAGGGAACTGTAGTCTGCCTCTGAATCTTCCTTTTTTTGGCTTCAGGACAGTGTTTCTCAGAGTGAGAAGTATCATCCATTAAGTGTAAAAGAAAAATGGTAATGGAACCCCTGTTATAAATAATATTAAACAGATTTTCTTAACACAGGACTTCTCAGAACCTTTAAAATGCGCATAGTTACCATGAATCTTCAAGAAAGACATACAGCATGGACTGTTTACCAAACTTATTTAACCTTTGAACCCATTTTGAGCATACTTCTGGACTAGTGTTCCATTTAACACACTGTGGGAAAACGGGATCAATCTTAATAGGAAAGGAGATAGCTCTGTGGGTATATCAATTGGGGTTCTTGATTGAAACAACAAGCCCATGTCTGCATAATTTAAGCATGAAAGAAATTTATTGGGAAGGTAACTACTTGTTTTCAGACTCAATGTAAAGTCTTGGAAAAGGGGGCAGGACCAAGGAAAGGAGGACATCAGAGAAGACTCCCAACATGTCCCTTGAAGACTCTCAGATATCTCTGAGGCAGTGCATTATTGTCTCAGTCATGCAGATGGTGACATCTGATTGCCTGAGCCTGGGTAATGTGCCAGGGAGCTGGGAAGAAGAAATGTCCAACCTCTTTTGTCTTTTGACTCAGAGTTGTGGTCCTATCTACCACTGATTTTGAGATTTCTCTTTATTAAGAAGGGTACTGCTATCCTGGACAAAGAGACAAGTATTCTATAGCCCAATACTCATATACACCCTTTTCCTCATCCTGGCACTTCCTCAAGCTGCTTTTACCTGACCTAGTGCAGCTATATGCTATCCAGACCCATCTTCTTTCCAAGAGTAGACAACCCACTGTCTTTTGAGTTATTGCAACCAGTTCCAAGCCCAGCATCACTGAGTGATGTATTGTCCTCTTTAGTTCTGTCATGATCTCATCTGGGTATCCAATGTAAGTGAGAGGAAAAAGAAAGAAAAATGAAATTAAATTTAAAAAAAGATACATGACAGGTAAATACAGGTATAGTGGCTTTAACCCTTGTTTCTGCAAAGTTCATGAGGCCACACGACCACCCTCCGTAGCCGTTTATTCTGTCTTCCTTTGCTCTTCAGTCAGCATGTCAACTGCCTATGTTCTTTACTTGGTGGGATGAGTCAGACCTTTGTTTCTGAGCTATCTTACTCTGTTGGCCATCCCATTTGTTAAGAATGCCAAACTTTACAGGTTGAACTAGAAGATACCCCTGGGTATCTATTGCTTGAGTTCCAGTCATAATCCTCCCTGCTCCCCGTATTAGTCATCTTTTGCTGCCTAACAAATTACCCCCAAACTCAGTGGCTTTAACAACAGACATTTATTACCTCAGGGTTTGTGGGCTAGGAATCCAGATGTGGCTTAGCTGGGCACCTCGACTCAAAGTCTCTCATGAGGTTGCATTCAGGCTGTTGGCTGTGACTGTTGTCTCATCTGAAGGTGCAATTGTTGGGGGAGGGTCATTCTTCCAAGATCACAAGGGCATGAATACCAGGAGGCAGAAATCACTGGGGACCATCTTAGAAGATACCTACCACATCCCATCTGTGTGTCAGTGAACTTTCTTCCCTTGATTGTCAGGATCAACCATCCAACATGGTAGACATAGAGATACACTTCCCAGATTCCCCTTCAAAGAAAAGCTTGTTGTCTGAACTGTTTGTTGGGGGAGCTGTAAGCAGATGGTCTCCAGCTATTAGCTCCTTCAGGGAGCCTTGCAGGGTCAATTAGGTATGGACATTTTAGCCTAACATAGGACAAGTCTGGTGGGTCATTTATGCTCCAGAACTCCTCATGGGGCTGACTGAAGTTTGTTGGTCCTGTACTAAATTTCAACAGTTCAGCTTATCTCTCTGCCCAATCCTGTCTTCTCCTACTCCCTTCCACAGATGTTGGTCCTTCACAAAAAATCCTGTACACCAAATTCCATCTCAGTGTCTGCTTTTGCAAAACCCAGTCTGAGACATTGCCAAACCTATGATCTTTTTTAAAAAACCTGTTTTTCCAGTGGCATGAGATGTTTGAAATAGCCTGATAGCAGTCCCAGCTCCTAACTTGGGGGAATCATTGTTGGGTTCTCTGGTAGAAATATTCCTCCTCTGGGTACCCTAAGTCAGCAGATCCAGACTTTCAGAAATGAAGTAATACCATTGAGGATGGGTCATCATATGTCAGTGTGAGAGATACTACCTAATTATACTCCTTGGTATAAATACTCTAGATCCATGTATTTTGGGGGAAGAAACAGCCCTATTTTAAAGCAGATGCTACATGCTGCAGAGCAGCTCCCAGTGTTTCAAGGCATTGTCTACTAGCTGGTACTGCAATGGACTCTTCAGTGCTCAAGTCCACTGTTTTATAAGGCCAGCTATTTCTGGGGAATGAACTATTCCCCTAAATCAATCATCCACCCAACCAGTGTATGGAAGAGCCAGGATTCCATGCCAGGACTCAGATTTTTCCACTGGATTGATGGTTTTCAACCTTGACTGCATGTAGGACTCACTCAAGGTTATTAAAGATGCTGATGCCTGAGCCCCAACCCACACCAAATAAGTCAGAATTTTGGGGGTGTGGCACTGGCATTTTTTACAAACGTGTTCCAGGAGTTGAGGACCACTGCACTGTGTCCTAGACATGTAGCTCTCATTCTCTACCACCCCACCCAGGGAAGGGGGCTCTGTGAGCATATAGTTCTCATGTGGTTGAGAGTCAGATATATTAGGAGAAAGGTTTACTTGCAGGGAATGAAAGCATGGAGCTGTATTTCTGTACTGTGTTTTATTTTATTTTATTTAAAGATTTATTTATTTATTTTAGAGAGAGAGGGAGGAGGGGCAGAGGGAGAGAATCTTCAAGCAGACTCCCCACTGAGCACAGAGCCAGACACAGGGCTTGATCCCACGACCCATGAGATCATGCATGACCTGAGCCGAAACCAAGAGTCAGGCACTCAACCGACTGAGCCACCCAGGTGCCTCTATATCTCTGTACTGTGTTTTAAATAGGAATAGTTTGGGAAAATGTCATATTATACACCATTTTAAATTGCAATTTTTTTTTTATTGTTGCTTTAGGCTTAATCATAGATACACTTTATTTTCCTTGCAAGAAAACAGGTGGAATGCCAAGAGTTATCCAGAGAGAATTGCACTCTGCTGCAGGGTAGGAACCATGGCTGTTTTGTTCAAGGAGGAATTCCCAACATCTAGGCATAGAACTTGACATGGCACACAGTGAGTACTTGATAAATTTCACTGGATGGGTAAATGGATGCTGGAGTGAATGAATGCGAGGCAATACCATGCATTTCTGTGGGGATATTCCCAGTAGAGATAGGACGGAAGACGCTCATCCTGAGGGTCCTGGATGAAAGCTGCAGCTGTAGGGAGCAGGGACATTTATAGGGAGCATGGGGAGGCAAAGGAAGTTTAAGGTTCCAGTTAGGGAGACTGACCCAGTTAAAGGGCCAGCTGGAGAGCTTAAGTTGGGAAAAGAAGTTCGTACATAGTAAGCTGGGAAAATAAACTAAAAGCATGAAATGGTGGCTGAGAGCAGTTATCTCATTACTTGCTGAAAAAGAGCAAAATCAAAATATTTGGAAAGAGAAACCTAAGTTGAAGAAGAAAGTTGGAGGGAACCATACACAGCATCGGGGTATGAAGTGAATGGTGTTATGATTTGTTAGAGTGTGGGCATAGGTTGGGATTTTGAAACTTATTGGCTTAGTGGTTTTAGTTTGCAGAGGACAGAAAGCCCTGTTGTGGCATTGGAGATATTATTGTGGGACTTGGGGTTTTCAGAGGTCTTGTTCTTTTTTTGTGGGTTTGGGCGCAGATTTGCGTAGCACGTGCGTCACAGAAGTCGCATTAAGACAGAACTGGACACTGGCTGGGTTTTCCTTACACTGGGCATTAGGAACTTGACTCAAGTTGCCAAGCCGGATCCCTGTGCTCAAGGACTAAGTGATGATTATACAAGTTATTTATGCAGTGCGCCTGGAGGTGAAGGGTTAGCTCTCATTCCACCCCTCCCCCTGCCCTTCTGGGGGAGGGGACCCTGGCCGAGAACAGTGTGAAAAATGGATTAATGAGTTATAAAATATGTGCCACGGGTGACACTGTGGTCCACATCAGTTCTTCAGTTTCTCCTTGGTCAGTGACTAGTGCTAACTCCTGACCGGTGTGGTTAAGGGGACAGTTTTGATTCTGGGGATGCTCTTCTGGGTGTTTCATGACATCTCTTCCCCACAAAGGCTGAGGCTCACTTAATTTCACCTCTTGTCCTTTTCTCTGTTCAAGACCATAACCGGCAGCTCTCCACTGTTACCCAAGTTTTGTCTGACTGGGAGCAGAGCGGTGCCCGGAGAGCCTGTGGTTCCTGCCCCATGTTGGGTCTGTGGTCCCTAGCGCTCTGGGACCTCCTAAAAGTTAACTAGCCTTCAGTAACCAGCTTCCTGGATGAGCTGGACGGTTAGACAGCACCTTTATGATTTCCCATCATTTCCCCTTCTAACCTGCTCTCCTTTCTTGTTCCTCCGCACGCCTGCATGGAACCTCAGGCAGCTCTTGTAGCTTTCCTGGTCACATTAATATACCCCCCAAGTCTGGTCAGATAATCACAAAAGTGCACACTCTCATCAAACTAGCGTTTCTCGCCTTGCCCAGGCCAGGCTCAGTCACGGAAGCATGAGATGGTGGAGGGAGGGCTTGACTTTTTGTCTTATTCCCCTCCCTTCTCTCCTCCTCACTCCTACCCACCCCACCCCCAAACTGTACTTTGTTCCAGGTGACAGGAAGGTCTTCCTTGATAGGGACAGTTGAAATCTGGTATTCGCCACCCATAGGTGGAGCATATCCTAAATGTTCATTTTCTTTTAAGATTTTTTTTTTAAAGATTTTTATTTATATATTTGACAGAGAGAGACACAGCAAGAGAGGGAATACAAGCAGGGGGAGTGGGAGAGGGAGAAGCAGGCTTCCCGAGGAGCAGGGTGCCCGTTGCAGGGCTCGATCCCAGGACCCTGGGATCATGACCTGAGCCAAAGGCAGACGCTTAACGACTGAGCCACCCAGGCGCCCCTCCCCATTCACTTTATTTTTATTATTATTATTTTTTTAACATATAATGTATTATTTGTACAGGTCTGCGGTTCATCAGTCTCACACAATTCACAGCGCTCACCATAGCACATACCCTCCCCATTCACTTTAAATACACTATTTTTTAGAGCAGTTTTAAGTTCCAAGTAAAATTAAACAAAGTATAGAGAGTTCTCATACAGCCCCTGCCCAGCCTTCCCCCAGCCTCCTCCACTCTCAACATCCCCCACCAGAGCAGTACCTTTGTTACAGCTGATGAACCCACACCAACATACCATTCTCACTCAAAGCCCGTAGTTCACATTTGGGTTCACTCTTGTACATTTTATGGGTTTTGACCAATGTATAATGATAGGTACTCACTAGTACAGCATCATACAGAATAGTTTCACTGCCCTGAAAATCCTCTGTGCTCCACCCATCCCTCCCTCCCTCCCCTGTTATCTCTGGGCAACTACTGATCTTTTTACTGTGTCCATAGTTTGCCTTTTCCAGAATGTCGTATAGTTCGAACCATATAGTATGTAGCCTATTCAAACTGGCTTCTTTCACTTAATAATATGCATTTAAGGTTCTTCCATGTCCTTTCATGGCTTGATACCTCATTTCTTTTTAGTGCTGAATAATATTCTGTTATCTGGGTGTGTACCAGTTTATTCATCCATTCACCTACTGAAGGCCTTAGACCTTTCTTTCATGTGTCAAGTACCAGATTCTTTATCTCTCAAATTCTAGGGATATATACCGAGCTTTCTGAATGGTTCTATTAAGGCTACCCTAACTTAATATGGTAGGCAGAATAATGGCCCCAAAGATGTACACATTCTAATCCCCAGAGCCTAAGAGTATTTACATGGCATGGCAAAGTGGAATTAAGTTTGATAATCAGCTGGCTTTAAGATAGGGAAATTATCCTGGATTATCTGGTTGGGCCCAATATAAAGGTCCTTAAAAATAGAAACAGAAGGCAGAAAGAAGACTCTGTGTCAGAGCGATGTGATGTGATAGGAACCCAACATGCTGATGCTCTGAACCAAGCAATGTGGGGGCTAAAAAGGGGGAGTCATTTCCCAAAGGAAGGGGACTCTTGATATCAGAAATGGGGATGGGAAGGATGCTGAGGAAAATAAGCAGGAGCTGTCCTGTTAGATACTTATATAAATATATGCACATAGTTAGATATAGCTCTGGATATATGTACATACGTACACACACGTACATGCATATGTACCTACAAGTACATAGTTAGGAAGAAAGACTGTGTACAGCTTTTTTTTGGTGGTAGATCATTTTTTTTTCTTTTTGCTTACTTGGATTTTTTTCTATAATGAATATCATCATTAGTGATATATAAAAAAGAAATAAAAGATTTAAAAAGAAACTAGGCATACTTTTCCCAAGAGTCCTTTGTTACTTTCCTGACATGAATCTGCCTTTCCTGCTAAGGTCACAGGCAAGAGCTCTTTGACTTGGATGCTTCAAAGCAGCTTGAAACACAGTGATCCTTCCATATAGCCAGGCTACTCACCCATATCCACCCCACCCTGCTTATGATGCCACCAGATGTAATGGCCTGTTCACTGAGGTCTGGCCCATTGTCATTGTTCCAGAGAAACCTGTCCCTACATAATGTCCTGAAAAAGAGGAACCTTTTCCCAAGGTCAAAGGAGACCTGGAGGGGCCCCCTGCAGTGTCCTTGGTCCTTGGTCCTTTTCAGTCTTGGGAGATGCACATGTTTTCAATAAGAGGAACACTATTTCTGCAGGCAGGTCTCTAGCTGTCTTTCTCCTTGCATCTGGTGCACAGTGGGTGTCCCAGAGGAATGCAAGGATGAGCGGTCCCACCTAGAATTGCTTTCCTGTTGGTTTCTCTGCCCTTGCCCCTGTTGCCAGGACACATTCCTAGAGGGTAGCCTGGGATCCCTTGATTATCTGGGGTCTGCTGGTCAAACCTGGCATCACATTACACACAAGGGTCCTCTCTGAGGCTGTGGACAAGGCCGACCAGCTGTCACAGTGTCTTCTTTCTCACGTCATAGCCATTCTCCCCTCTCTGCATCCCCCTTCTCCCCACCCCCTCTCCCGGTGTGTTGTCCACTCTAATTTCCTTGACTGGAGGGACCTGGATTCCTCTCCTTGGAGATGAGTCTTGGCCCTCCTGGGGCATTTCAAGCAGCCTAGGTCTCTTCTCCACTCCTGCTGATTGTGTCCATGGTCCACCCCCAAGCAGAAGGAGAGTCCTGACCAGAGAAGGGGAGAAGTGGCCTGTTTCCTTCCTCCACCCTTCTCCAAAGAAGGTCTTCGAGCCCCAGGGGCATGGCGAATGGGAAAACAGAGAGATGAGCATGAACTTCCCTTCCTCTTATCACAGGAGTGATTTTTGGTCACTCTAAGTCTGGCCCAAAGTTCCTCCTCTGTTTGGAAGAGCTGGACTTGCCTGAGTGTCCAGGAGAACCTCCCATTTTCCTGGCAGGAGAGTATGGCTGAGGCACCTGCCTCCTTCTCTGTCTTTTTTCCTCCCAGGCTGTCAGGTCAGGGGCCAGAAAGACCCCCAGAGGGATGCACGGGAGATGTGCTCAGTCAATACCTGCAGATAGGTGAGCACAGCCTTAGGAAAAGAGCTCGTGACTCATTCCTTCCCTGCCAAGTGGGAAATGAAACTCCTCATGGCTGGGACTTTTACATCCACCATCTCTAAAACCTCAGTGGGCCCACAGTCCAGGACTTTGGTTGCTTCTTGCTTAGCTTCCTCATGCTGGATCAGCAGAGTATCTATGTGAGGCTCCCATTTCCATCACTCAAAGTAGACGCGCCCCCCCAAGCCCAGCCCTTCTTACGCAGTGGGCTCCAGCTTGGTGCAGCCTCCGGATCCTTTCCTGGGACCAGTGAGAGGGCATATAGGCATTTCATCAGTACCTCATGCTACAAACCAGCAGAGGTTTGGGAAAAGTCAACTCTTTGACAGGGAAGAGGCCACACACTCCAGGTCATATTGTGTGGCAGCTTCTGTCCCTCACATGCCTCAGGAGGGGACCAGGATCTCCAAAGCCCCTTCTACCAGAGCCTTGAGTAACTTGGCTTCTTCTCTACCCCAGGCCCTGGACTATAACAGGTTGTGGATGTAGGGCCAGAAGCCAGAAGCAGAAGGGCTGAGACGACTCTGGGATTTGACTGGGTACCAAACATGATAGCCCAGAAGCAGAACATTCTAACCCCTTCTGAACACTGGTGGAACCAAGGTTCTGCAACCAAATGAGCAGCCTGAAGAGAGTGGGTATAGTCATAAGTGTTCAGAGATAGGCAGTGAGTTAGTGTGAGGCCTTCAGTTTGGGGGATTAGCTAATGTTAAAGGTTAGAAGAGGTAGCAGTCCTGGAAACTACAGACAGAATGTGAGTAGGGAGGAGATGAGATAGGGTGAAAGGGACACCACCCCTGTGGCCCAGCTTCTTTCCTGCCATGTGGGAATTGTGGTGAAGACTCCCCTCTGGGTCAGTCCTCATCCAGTGAGAGGAGCACCTCCAGTCTGAGGCCCAGCCCACCTGGAGAGAGAGCAGCAAGGGACTCGTAAGTATAGCGGGCTGAGTAGGGAGGTGGGATCCTCTCAGATATAAAAGTAGCAGAAGCCCCTGCAAGGAGAGGTGGCTATTTCCTTGGCCTTCCTCATTTATTTCCAACCCTTGTCCCTGACGCCGCACTGTCATCCAGATCCACTGGCCCAGATTCAGCAAGGCTGGGCCAGCTTTCTCGTCCTGTGGACAGAATTGTCATGCATTTTTGGGTAAGGTATAAATCACAGTTCTCTCATGTCTTTGCTGTGGAAATGAATGAGAACTGCTAGAAAGAAGCAGTAGCTTCTGGAAGACAGATCCTGATCCACAGACTGTAGGTTTCAGGGTTGAGAAATGATCAGCCATCAACTCTTCCATCCACTGATTTCCCATCTATTTAGCCAGCCGGCCAGCCAGCCAGCCAGCCAACCATCCGTCCATCTAATCTGGACCAACTCCCTTCCTTTTCCCTCCCTCTCTCATCTCCTCTCTTCCATCTTCTCTTTCCTATCTTCCAAGTAATATTTTAGAATCTGTTATGTACTGGGTTTCTCAGATGTGGCAGACTTCTTCAAAGCATAAGAAGCTTCCCAGGAGAGAACTTAGTCCTTCACTGAGCCCCACATCAGCTCCTATTTGCCCTTGGCTTCTCCCACATATGAAGGAGCAGTTCCTGGCCTGATGGCGCTGAGCCTTCCCACTTTGAGAAGCTCACAGGTGCAGGAAGCAGGGAGGAGAACCCACATCTTACACTTACATGTTGAATCTCCAAGCCCCACGTTTGTAAAGGGATGCTGTATCATCTAAGATGCCTTAGTAACAGCAAATATTTTATTGCGGTGGTCTTCTTATTGGTCTCCTTGCTTCTAGGCTTCCCACATCCTATTCGATGTTCCTCACTACTATCAGAGTGAACTTTCTTCAATGTTCCTGTCCTTGTCTCTCTCCTACCTGAAGGCCTTCATTGGCTCCATATCATCCATAAGTCAAAGTTCAAGCTTCTTAATATGACCCCAGGTGCCTCTAGCCCCATGCCCTTCCCACTCCTGTCACATACTTTACATTCCAACACCACCAAACGGACCTCCATGCTGTCTTATGCCCCCATACTTCTGAATATGCTAATCCTTCTCCCTGGAACTTTTTACCATTATCCCGTCTTTGTGCTTCCTTTGAATGGTGCATATTCTTCTACTGTTACGCTCATCACACTGTATTGTAATTTATTTGCTCTGGTCGGTCTTTCCTACCAGACTGTGAGCTGCTGGAGGACAGACTGTGCGTTAGCCATCTCTGTGGCCCAGTCCTTGCACAGGGCCTGGTACTTAGGAGGCACTCGGTATGTATCTGTGGGATGAGTGCACGCATAGATGGGCGACGGATGAAGGGAGTCTTGTAAAAGAACTAGAGTAGCGCTGGGACAGTGGGGTTAAAGTGTCCGTGTAACAGGCCCCTGGAGAAGAAGACAAATGGCCTCTTCCTGAGAGCTCAGAACTTTGCAGAGAGGATTGACCTGTGGCTGTGGCCAGGGAAGGTGCCTAAGCCAGGAATGGGGAACTTCGGGATGATATGACCACCTCCTGTGCGACTCACTTCCCGTTTCTTCTAGATAAAAGGTCCTTGGGGAGCCAGCCAGCTGGAAGCACATGTGCTGCAGGGGTGAGCGTGCAGGATGAAGGCTGCTGAGAGGGAGGTCCCAGATGTGCACTTCACTGTGGATAAGCAGAACATCTCCCTCTGGCCCCAAGGCAAGCACCAGCCTCTGCTCAGAATCTGCTTGCTGCTCTGTGTTCTGCTGTTGGCGGGTCCTTCAACAAATGTTCTCTTCTTCTTCTGGTAGAGCCTCCTCCCAGGACGGGCCCGTGTCTGGTTCTGAGGAAGCCTCTCACGGTCCAGGCTACACTCATCATCCTGACGCTGGGCCTGACCTCCTCCAACTTGCTGTAGGCCACTCTCTGTAAGTCCTCAGGTTTTATTGTCCCAGTTTTGTCCTTCTCCACAGCCAGCTCCCTCAACGTCCAGACCCTCTCCTTCCTGCTGTCCAGTTCTGTCTCCCACTTCTGGCTTTTCCATTTGTCTCATTTCTCCTCTTTCCAGGTGCATTCATGGGGGTCCCCTGTCCCCAGTAAGATGAGCTGCTCCTCTCTCCTTCCTGATTCCAGGGAGATTTTCCTGATTGGGATCAGCATTTGCATGCTTGTGCTCAAGGATATGCTCTTTTGTCCCCAGGAAACATTCACCCATTTCTTCATCCCATGTCATCCCCACCCCACCCCCTGAGCTGTGTCCCTTTTATTTGGAGCCTTGTGGGCAGCCCTTAGCAGTGAGCAAACTGTTTCCTGACCCCACAAAAGAAGGACTTCCAACTGTGCCCTCAGCCCCAACCGACGAGGTGGGGGATCTGCCAATGAGCGGAGATATCTCCTGGTTCACCATTCTTACCAGGACCCCTTCATGCTTTCTTCATTCTTCTTCCCATTCCTGCTGAGGTCACATCAAGGGAGGCTTCCTACTTGTTCACCCGATGTGTGACTTATCTTTCCTCCTCTTTTGCGTTGCCCAGCCCCTCATGTTCTCTGCTAGCAGAGCCTTCTCCTTCCTACCAGGTCTCCAGACAGCAGGGGAAGGGAGCATGTGTCTTCTCCCTTCAAGGCTTTGGGACAAAGTTGGTCTCAGACTCAGAGCCTCTGAGCAGAGTTTCCTCTTGGTTCGTCATTGGTCTCCTATCTAGCATGCAAGCCTGTGACCTGAACAGAGAGTGACAGTGGGTGGGACAAGGGAAGGGGAGAAATGGTTTCATAATTCCCTCTTTCCATATTCTCTGGAGGAAAAGTCACTTTCAGATTGGAAGTCTGTCCTGCCTGGCTGGCTCCCATCCTGGCCACAGAGGGCCCGTGGGCAGATGTGGGAAGTGTGCTGCCCTATCTGATGTCACTGCAGGGGAGAGAGCTGGAAAGTGGGTGATGGAGCCCCGGGGATGCAACAAGCAGATAACTAGGGCATCCTTTGTGCCCTGAACATACAAAGAAAATTTAGGACTGGGTACTAATCCCCACTTCTGCTTGCCTGTGAGGTCCTCCAACAGAGTCTGTGTTTTGTTAGTCTTTGCATTATCTGCATCTCCAAGAGTTCCTGGCCAGCACTCAGTGCCCATCGCGTGTTTGTTGAATGAGTACATTACAAATGAATGGAGGGTAAGCAACAGGTCTTTGGGTAGCTTGAGCCTATCCCCTCCTTTCCCTTCCTTTTATCACCCTGACAACACTCCCAGTCCCTGGCAATCCCCTTGGCTGACCTCTTGACTTTCTCAAATCCAGATCCCTGGTTTATGCACACAATATCAGATGTAAAGACCAATGCCCAGTTGCTGAAAGGCCTTGTGGACAACATCAGCACTCTGGGTTCTGAGATCAGGAGGAATAGAGGTGGTGTGGAGGCAAGCAGCATCCAGGTCGGGATGGTGAATGCCAGCCTGGATCATGTGCGTTCTCAGATCGGGAAGTTGGAAGCCGGTGTGACGGTGCATCAGCTTCCAACTTCCCGATCTGAGAACGCACATTGTTCCAATTTTGGGAACAATGAACACTGTTCCAGATGTTAACAAGAAGATGGGAGGAGGTCAATGATTTAAATGCCCAAATTCCAGTGTTAAAAAGAGATTTGGACAAAGCCAGTTCTTTAAATGCAAAGGTCCGGGGACTCCAGAGCAGTTTGGAGAACATCAGCAAGTTGCTCAAGTGGCAAAGTAAGTGACTCAGAAAAGAATGTTGCAAGCTGACCAGTGGCCCATGGGGCCTTAACAGCCTCAAGCATGAGGCTGTCAGGTGTGTGTGGAAGGAAGGGGAAGAGGAACCGGGCAGGCATGGTTGGACAGTTAAGAAGCAAGGGCTCAGCAGTGGGCTTGGAGGACTTAGGGGCTGTTCAGGAGAAAAGGGACCAGGAGCCAGCATGGGCTCTCACACCAAGGCACAGAGTATGAAGGCATTAGGGAGTCTCTGTCCTGGCCCACACCTAGCTATTTATCCATTGAGTTCCTTCCCCAAAGCTGGGGGGCTCAGCCCCTTGTGATGGTCGACAGAGGATTGCTTCCCTCTCGGGGGATAGATAGATTCTTGATCAATGTCTCTAACTCTCCCCTATCTTAACCCAGAGACTCTACCACTCTCAGCCAGACTTTCAGCAGGTCAGACAGTGTCCCTGAGCCCCACACAAGGACCCCAGCTCCATCCACTGCTGTCTCTGTGACCCCACTTGAGAGCCACCTGCAGCCAGCACCCAGAGGAAACAGGGACCCCAGTGTTCATCTTTCACCTTGTTCTCCAGATGACGTTCTGCAGATGATTTCTCAAGGTTGGAAGTACTTCAAGGAGAATTTTTATTACTTTTCTCAAATCCCAAAGACCTGGTACAGTGCCCAGCAGTTCTGTATGTCCAGGGATTCACACCTGACCTCGGTGGCCTCAGAGAGTGAACAGGTAAGTGCTGTTCTGATGGGCTCTTGGAAGGGGGTGTATTAATAGCTGTTTCAGGCAGGATGGGCAGGAGTATGGTGCAGTGACAAAAATCCCCAAATATCAGTGACCTGACAGTGGGGGATTACTTCTCAGTTACACTGCATGTCCAACAAAGGCCTGCAAGGGGTTCTGCCCATTGTGGTTACTCAAGGACCTCTGCCAAAAGAGACTTCATCTCAACGTATGTTTCCACAATTGCTGAAGCAGGGAAAGAGAACACGTTGGCTCTTAAGCTTCTGCCTGGAAATAACAGACATCACTTCTGCTCATACTTCACTGACCAAAGCAAACGATGCAGTAGTCCCAGCTTCAGAGAGGGCTGGGAGGTACAATCTTTCCATGGGCCCAGAAAACAAAAGCATTTGTGAATAGCATTAAAAACACTACGTAACCCAAGAAATCTCCTACCTGGTCAGCAGAATATTGAACGAGCCCCTTTCATCTGGGAGGTGGGCTAGTAGAGTAAGAGTGTGTGCTCTGGAGTCAGTCTAGAATCCCAACCCTGCTCCTAACTAGCCCTAGAGCCCCGGGTAGGTTACTTAACTTCATTAGCTCAGACTGTTCATCAATGAAACACACATGATAATAGTCCTGCTTCAGAGAAGAGCTGAGTAGATGCATATTAAGTGCTCACTACATTTAGTTATTATGATCTGGGCCCTTCTTCTGGGGTCCCTGCTCTGGGGTTTAGCTGAGTCTTTCTTGTGCTTAACACCTGCTTCCTGAGGGGCCGAAAGGCCTGAGTCCTGTGTCTGTTAGTTGTGGGGTAAAGACAAATCAGAATTTGGAAGATGGACTCTGGGTAGGGAGAGGAAGGGGCTTGAGAGAGGTCAGTGTGTGGTGTGTCCATGGAGCTGTCACTGAGGACAGGTGAAGGACACCCAGAGAGACAGATGTTCCAGCTGTGAGTCGTGGCGATGTCTCACTCCTTCTCCTTCCCTACAGGAGTTTCTGTACAAGGTGGACTTTTCTACTGGATCAGCCTGACCAAAACCGGGAGTGAGGGGGATTGGTACTGGGTAGATAAGACTCCATTTGACAAGGTCCAGAGTGCACGGTAAGCCCCAGAGCCTCCTTTCCAGCCTGATTTTCCTAGGCCAGGGCCAGGGCACAAAGGATGGGGTGCTACAGGGTTTGTGGTTCTTCCCTGTTCTCTGCCACTCATTGCTCATGGGACTGGGGACAAATCCGTGGCCTCTCTATGGCTTCTGGGGTTTGGCAGCATGGCCTTCCACCCAGCCTCAGCAGGGCCCCTGTTCTAAGTCTCGGGCTTTGCAATGTGGGTTTGCGTAGGGCCTTGAGAGCGGTGGGCTGGCTTGGCCCTAACTTGGGGGAGTGATTGCAGGTTTTGAGGTTGACAGCTCACCAATCCCCTTCCTCTCAGGCATGGGAGCAAAAACGTGATGCTATCACCCAGGATCATAGCTGGGTATGAAGCCACTCATTTCTTCATTGGAAACAAAGTTTTTCTTTGTTTTTTCCTTTGGTAGGTTCTGGATTCCAGGTGAACCCAACAATTTTGGGAACAATGAACACTGTGCCAATATAAAGATGTCCTCGCTTCAGTCATGGAATGATGCCTCCTGTGACAATAAGCTCTTTTTCATCTGTAAACGGCCCTACATCCCGTCGGAACCATGACAGGACTGGCCCCAAGCTCGCACATTGAGCTCCAATGCTTGTCGAACTCAAGAAAATGCCCCCCTTTTCCAATTCCAGGGTGACTTTGCACCTTCATTTTCCTGGCTTCAGAATTATCCCAGAGGCATCCTGGAGTTCATCTGCTTTGGCTGGGAATTCTCTGACCCCATAGAGGCAGCTGGAATGGAAGGGAGATCTTGGAAAGGGAGAGGAAGGCAGAGAGGATTTAGAAGTTCCAACAGCCTCAGTAAGGTGATCAGGAACTTGGGGTTCCCTGTCCCTTCAGAAAAGCCTGTTTTATCACATGAAAGTTGCTCCAGACCACCCAAACAATTCTCCTGATACCGATGTTTAGAGCTTTTCCAGTCGATCCCATAGAATTCCCAGTTGCCTGCCTATGGGGTCCGTGTTCTTCTCAGTGGGAAGAGCTCTGCACTTGGTGAGCCTGTCCAGGCCATGACCCTACTGCCCTCTCTATCATCCACATCTCCTGATGTTTGAGCCCCTTCTTCTCTGAGATGGGGGCAACTGGGTCAGGTCAGGGGCTGACGTGGAAACAAGCCCCCTTTAGAGCTGGATCAGTATCCACGTTCCCTCTCGCTCCACCTCACTAGGCAGACTCCGTGGTCCAGCTCTGTCTTCTGCAGTCCTCCACCCAGCGCAGCCCCTCTGCCTCACCTCCCGCACATCCTCTTCGGGCTGCATTTCCTCTCTGCCCTTTAGGTACAGAGGAAGTGGTCCTCTGTCCCTAGAGAGTTCACCTGCAAACTTCATTAGAATAAAATACTGCCTGGGTAAACCATGTTTTACCTCTGTGAGCATATTTTAATCCCGGATGTACAGGTGAATGTGCCGGCAAGACCATCTGCTCTGCTGGACATAAAGTTCTGGGGTATCCCAGTTGGGGGTTCAAAAATGACAAGGGGTAGAGAAGACCCAGCCCTGGAAATGCCACAAAATATAAGCAGTATTTACCCTTGGTTTTTATTGAAATAAAGGAGAGTGAGCTCTGCAATGTCACACCCCTCTTGGTGGTCTTTCCTCTCTGATGTTCACTGGACAATCTTCTCTTGCCTGGCTTTACTCCTGAGGGGGAGACTTGGCAACGTTTCCCACTCTTCACAAAGACCCTGCTCATGGGTGTCAGGTCCAAACCCTGATCCGGTGGCCAAGGCAGGGATCCAGGGCAGGGGCTGTGACTTCCAGGAGAAGAGCAGAGGGGGGAGCAGGGAGGATGTAGTGTGAGTGCAGGGGTGGGCTCAGCAGAACGCCCTCCTTTCCTTAGGTCCTCATTAGGGCCCTCAGTAGGGTCCTGGGGATAGGACATCTTCCTTTAATGACTGTGACCAGCAGGTGGTGTTCTGGGGGCAAGGGGGTCAGGCTTAGGGCAGAGGCATTAAGAGTAAGCTTGAAGAAACATGGGACAAATGGGATTTTTAAGTGATGGCAATGGATAAGGGATGGGCAGGCAGTGATCGTGTCCATGCAGGAGCATTTGTGGGCCAGTTCCAGAGCCTGCTGAGTTCTGAGGGCGTGGGTGTGTCAGGGCAGAGAAGACGGGCAAGCCCGTGTGGCTACTGCAGGCAAGAGATAATTCTACATTTTCACTAAGAAATATTTTGTGCTTACTCATAAGTCCAAGCAGCAAATTAGGGGAGAATTTTATTTTTTCCCAGTGTTGGATCTCTGGTCATAGCACGGGCTGATACAGAAATCAAATACAAGCTGCTTCTAGGAAGCTATCCCATTGGGTTTCCAAGTATCATGCTGCTCTCCATTTCACTCTCCCACTTGCCATGTTAGTCCTGATATCCGGGCTGCCACGTTGAGTAGCGTGTGTGGCCCTGCTCCACACTCCGCCTTCCTCCCGAGGTGGCACTTGTCACCGGGACAGCTGATTCAGAAACTTGTATTGTAAGGTCTACAATTTCATGTGCTGCTGTGAATCTTTGAGCCTGTTCTCATCAGATGGTCACCCTGCCTCGCTAGTTCCTCTGTCCACTGGACCAGCTGCACTCCACCCAACTTTCAACCTACTGGGTTCCACGAACCCATCTGCCCGCCAACCCAGGAAGCTATTCCAACAAGCCAATCATGTCCTCCTGCAGGAATCAGGGCCGCTGTATCTTCTTGTTACTACAGTGCCTGCATTCCACAGTCCTTGCTGGTTCACTTGCCCATGGGTATAACCCCCATGGGGGTTGAGGACACCTGTATCCTATGTGGTGTCCTCTTCCTCCAGACTGTGGGTATATGACTAAGAAACAACTGTCAGTCTCATCCGTTCAGTGTTAGATGCCGTCTGTTTGGTCAGCTTCCACTATTTAGGGCAGGAGATCCTTCCCTCACTGCTAGGGACTGAATGGTTATGTCCCCTCAAAATTCAGAGGTTGAAATTCTAACCTCCAACATGATGGTGTTAGGAGGTGGGGCCTCAAGGAGGGAATTAGGTCAGGAGGGTGGAGTCCTCACCATGGGTTTCGTGCCCTTATGAAAACAGGCAGGAGAGCTTGCTTTTCTCTCTCTGCCAGGCGGGTTTACAATAAGATGGCAGTCTGCAAACCAGGAGGAGGGCTCTCAGCAGGAACTGGATCTGCCGGCACCCTGATCCTGGACTGCCCAGCCTCCAGAACGGTGAGAAGTAGGTTTCGCTTGTGTAAGCCTCCCAGTTTGTAGTATTCTTGTTATAGTAGCTTGAATTGACTGCGTCACTCACCACTGGGATGAACAGGCGGTGAGCAGAACGAGGCTGGTCCTGGTGTGAAGAGGTGAGCAGGACCATCCGACCACTTCTCTGGGAAAGAATTTGGGGTAGCAATACCCAGGGGATGAGGCAGCTAACAGGGAAGTCCAGCTGGAAGGCCCTGACTTAGAGAAGGGCTGCTAGGGGCACCTGCAAAAACGAGGGCTAAGCGGAAGCTCCAAGGCAGAAAGGCAGAGCACATGGGAGCGAATCTGGCAGGGAAAAGAGAATGGTGCAGAGGAGAGAGGAGCTGATCTGCAGAGGGGAGGGCAGCGAGTGAAGGCACAAGGACTCTGGCTGCAGAGCTTCCTGGTGCCACCTTAGATCCGGCCCAGCCCTCCTGACCCTCCTGGGTCCTGTGCATGTGGATGCTATGACAAGACTTGCCCCACCCCTCCACCCCATTGTCATTTTTCCAAACAGAAAGAGCCTGAGTCAGTGAGGATATACTGTTATTGGGAGTCTGTGCCTCATGTGTCAGGGTCTTGTGACCTTGACTCACTTATCCCCACATATAGGGTTCACTTCTCCAGTGAGGTCGCTTCATGGGTACCTGCCTTTCTGCATGGTTGAGTGAGGGCCTTCCCCCAGTCACAGACTTCTTGTGTCTTGTTATGTCCTTCCACATGGGAGAAGGGGCAAACAAGTTCCCTGGGGCCTCTATCATGAGGGCACTAATCCCATTTATGAGGACTCCACCCTAATCCCTAATCCCTCACCACCTAATCCCTCCCGAAGGCCCCACTTCCTAATACCATCAGATTGGGGGTTAGTATTTCAACATACAAATGTGGAGGGGGACACAGACATTTAGACGGTAACAATCACTGGGTGCAGCCCACACTTAAGGAGTGCAGAGTTATGCCCTACTTTCTTGAAGATGGAGTATCTACACAAATTATTTGGGATTTTTCTGTGTGGGAGATTTATCTATTTATTTATTCAAACATTTATTTTATCAGTATGGATTCATGGGTTTTATACTTCGGATTATAGTCCAATACAACTTCATTTATTTTCTTGCTCAAATTGTTCCAGTTTTGGCCAGTAAGAGCTCTTTTAGGGGGCTCCTGTGTCTTTTTTTAACATTCCTTCATCATTTTTTTTTTTTTTTTAAAGCATCTCTTTACTTCCAGGCACAACAAGATACTCCAGGTTCATTTTGTGTATTTCCTGCCCCGGTCCTAGAATCAGCCATTTCTCCAAAGAGCCCTGGTTTCATTTTTTTGGATAATGATATTAGAAACCAAAATCTGGGTGCTGTGTGTGGCCACCGCAGCTGGGATGTGAGTGCATCTTTTTGGCTGAGAGAGCTAGGTAATGTGTATGTGGATACCTGATTTTTTTTTTTTTTAAAGATCATTATGCCTGCAATATGGTGACAAGACTTGAGGGCGGCAAGACTAGAGGCAAGGATAACAGTTAGACGATTAACCGAATTAAAGCCGGGTGAGATAGGGCACCGGGACCTGTGATGGGAAGGATTGTTGTTACTGTTGTTGGATTTGCTGTGGGATGCAATTTAGGACACTTTGTGCAGCTGGGTGCTCACATCATGCCCCGAAGCTGCCTCCCTCCAGCCTTACCCTTTGGCTGCATCGGTTTAGCATCAGGGCCAGGCAGACTCTCCCCAGGAGCAACCTGGGTAGCTCCTTGCCTACAACCTCATGGTTTTGCAGCTTCAGAGGAATGAAGTCCCTTTTCCAACAGTTCCAACAAAAATCCAGCATTGGGTGACATGCTCATCCCTAAAGCAATAATGGAGATCAGGGAGATGGGTTATGTTGATAGATCCACAAGCTTATTCCTGGGACTGGGAATTGGGTCTGGGCTTAGCCTCCCCCCTACTGGACAGGCTGAGCAGGAGGGAAGGGTAATTCTCAAGACAAAGATCAGCAGAGATGCCAGAAGACAGGAGACTGTCAGCTCTCAGCTGCTGAGGGTCCCAGCTTGCAGGCTGCAGGTCTCCCCTTTCCATCAAAACTACCTGATCTAGCTACTCCCTGGAAGACAGCTGGCCACCCTGTGTCGTTAAGGGTTGATATGGGTGACTGAAAAGCTTCTTCAGTGGGCGCCTTGGTGGCTCAGTTGGTTAAGCATCTGCCTGAAGCTCAGGTCATGATCCCAGGGTCCTGGGATCAAGCCCCGCATCGGGCTCCCTGCTCAGTGGGGAGTCTACTTCTCCCTCTCCTTCTGCCCCTCCCCTGGCGTATGCTCTCTCTTGCTCACTCTCTCAAATAAATAATTTTAAAAAAAAGAAAGAAAAGCTTCTGCAGCTAGGGGTCTGTACCTCTGAGAGTGTGGCCCTGTGCCCTTCAGTAGGTCAGGAAAAACCAATGTGTAAGAGGTCCCAGTGGATGAATGGTTCTGGTATTAATGTATAAAATGTCATTTGATTTATTCTGGCCAGAGAACAGATAAACCTCTCAGTAAGGATGTAGCAACCTCCTGGTGTTTCCTGCTGGCAGATGGTGTTCTTACAGGAGAAATAAGAGCTGAGAGCCTGGGGTGGGAGGGGAATGGGGACAGAGAAGAGGGGGCAGGACTGAGAGTCCTGCCGGTCACGCCTGAAACCACCACAGTTGCAGGACTATGCCCTATCTTGGCGCAGACTCTACCCTTCCAGTTCTGCTTTTGAGGCTCCCTCAGCTTCTCAGGCCCCAGGAAGAATCAACTTCTGAGTGGGCCTGGCCTGGGCCCTTCCTGAGTGTGGGGTTATGGAAACCAAAGCGGGCTCTTGCTTTTCTTCTGCCCCGCCCCCCCTGCCCCGGGGCCTCTTCTGGGCCTCTGGGGAGGGACCTCAAGCAACTCTCCTTTCATACAGAGGTGAAGGGGTTTGCTAGACACTCCTGGGGTGTCAGGCAGAGCGGTTGACTGCTCCAGAAATGGGTGCCTTAAAATTCCTCTTGTGTCCTTCCCTCTCAGGTCAGATTGCAATGGATAGGAGGAAACAGGCCAACAGATGCTGGATCTGCCCTCTACACACACACACACACACACACACACACACACACACACACAGAGCCATGGAATCATGAACTGTGTATAGACAAGCACCCCCTCCCTCGCCCTGTACATCCTCTGTGCACTCAGCTAGCTGCTGGCCGAGTTGACAGTGGCCTCCGTGACACAAGCTCTTCTTGGGCAGAAGCTGCTCTCCCGACCCCTCCTCGGGACAAGGCACTCGCAGGACAGCGTCTCCACCATTTCAGTTGGGCTGCAGGCTGCTTAGCGCTCGGAGGGCCTGTGGGAGGCTGACTCCGGGATCTGGGAAAAAGCCGTGGGAATAGGATGTAGAAACTGAGAGTGAAAATAGGAAGAAGCCACACAAGAAAGATGGCACAAGCCATTTGCAAGGTAGTAACTGACATCTTGTCACTGGGTCGCTGGTAAGAGAGGGGACAGATATGTAATTAGACTTTATGAGTTAAAGAAAATGTGATCCGTTTTGATAAGATTATAACCATCTGAAGTACTGGGGAACGAAGGAACGAGAATCCGCCATTAACCTTTGAACTGACTTAGGGAGAATTGATTCTGCTCATGAACTGACCAGCCAGTGGGAGTATTGATTCTGCTCATCTGTTAACCCCTTTGGGGGCTGGGGACTTGGGGCTCACGTGGCTCCACCAGGACGCCTCACTTCCCTGTCTTCTAAGTCCAGGCCCACAAGCAGCAGGAACCCCCTGAAGCAGGGAAGTTACAGGATCTCACTGCTAAGCAGCGCATTGGCATATCCATCAGTTTCTTTTTACTTAGTCTCAAACCAGATCAACTCAAGGGAGCATGGAGGCAAGCAGCTAGAGGTGCAAAATTGGATCAAGTTGGGTCCTATTTGCTGTTTTCTGACACCAGCCAATTCTCTGAGATCAACTGGGTATTCCACACTTCAAGTCAATTTTCACAATGACTTTTGGAGTTAGCACAGACCCACAGGTTAAGGATTCAATCCCACAAGATTGCCCCCACTTCAGATGCCACCTGCAAATGGGTTCTCCAGGCAACCCACACTTCTGCACAGCCAACTGCAAATCGGGGGGCTCCCATGACCCCCCTCAGCTTTGAAAATGACTCACAGAACCCAGGAAAACACTATGCTTACTACTACAGTTTACAGTAAAGGATACAAATGAACAGCCAGAGGAAGAGGTACGTAGGGCGAGGTCCGGAAGAGTCCAGAGCAGAGGAACCTCTGCTCCTGTGCAGTTGGGACGTGACCCTCTCTAGGCAGGCGGATATATTCACCAAGCAGGAAACTCCTTGAATCTTTTGTAATCCCATCTCCAGGCCCCCTCTCCTACCTGGAAGTCCTGGATGGGGGGTGGAGTGGACAGGTGGGAGTTTGGTTTTTCTGGGTTTGTCTCCCATCCTGAAACTATCTAGGGGCCTACCCTGAGTCACCTCATTAGCATAAACTCAGGTATGCTGAAAAGGGGCTCTTTGTGAATAAAAGAAGATAGTCCTATCACTTAGGAAATTCCAAGGAACTGGGGACAAAGACCAAAAACAAAGACCTCATGTTACTTGAGAGGGTCTGGGGCTAGATTAAGAGTCAGCCCCAGGTCACAAGAATGTTTTTCTGCAAAGCTGAGATGGACCCCCGCCCCCTCCTGAGTGGTCGTGAAAAAGTGTTTGTGACTAAGGCTAGCTTTGGGGACTATGCTGGAGAGTGGAGAGTGGGGTGAGGGGCTTGAGGGGAGGGCCAGTGCTGATGCTGGCCAGGAGAGGAGAGGATAGGGCAGACTGGCGCCTGGGAGCCTGGAAGGACAGGACGCTGCTGGGGCGCTTCTGCAGAATCAGCAGGGGAGGGAGTTCCTACTCAGGGGCATATAAGTCCCGAGGATCTCAGCTTTACTTCCCACTGCAACGGGCGCACTGCACAGCCTGTGAGGGGCCGTGGCAGGGAACAGCGGTGGACGGTAAAGGAAGAGATGAATGGTGACAGGGTCCACTTCTACACAGACAACCAGAGGGTCTTCCTGGGCCCCCGAGGTGAGAAAACTGAGGCGTCAGCCCATCCTCCTCAGGGACTGGCTTGCTTGTCCCCCCCGCCCTTGCCATTTTTGTCAGCCCCTCCCTGGAAGGCCAGAGCTTGGCTCCTCCCTGTCTCAGCCTCCAGAATAAATAGGCGAGGGCTGAAGGTGGGTCAGGTGAGGAGGACGGAGAGCCTGGTGCACGCCCCAGCCTCTGCATGAAACCTCCCCAGACCCTTTCTCTTGGAGATGGCAACCTGGCGAGGAAAAGGTGAACTTTGAATTCGGAGGGACCTGGTTTTGAGTCCCATCTCTGCACCTTGAGTTGGCCCCACAAGGACTCAGGGGCTCTAGGCTGGTGTTTCTCCACCTTAGAATGGATTTCCCTGTACACTGTTTATCCCTAACCACACCCCAGACTCAATAGGCATAGCTCTTTGTAGGACACCCATGCAGGGCTTTCTGACCCCAGCAGAGGAAGACTTCAGCACTGACCTACATCAGTTTGTGGGAGACGCAGCTGTCCCAAAGGGCTGTGAGTCCTGCTCTGGTCAGGGTTCATGAGCAAGCCTGGCCTTGGGACTCAGAGGTCAGGTTCCTGCTCTGTCCCTTCCTGTCTCCCTCCTTCCTTCTTCCATGTAAACTACATGTTTGTTGCCCTTCTCCGTGCTGGGATCTGTGCCCTGTGCACCTCCTCCGGGTTCTGTGGTCTTCCCTTTGCCTTTGAGTTGCTACCATAACCCCAGTTAGCTCTGGTGAACACTTCCTAGTGCTTTATTTCCCATCTCCATGATAAGCATGGCCTGTGTTCTCATCCCCATCAGTGCAGGAGACTGAGCCCGAGGGCTGACCCTGTCCAGCCCACACAGCACACTGTCCTCCTGTCCACCGGCTTCTCCCTTGCAGGGCTGGACTCTGTGCCAGAGTCTCCTGCATCCCCCAGGAGGCCAGGGCTTGTTCAGACCGGCATGGCAGTTTTGGCTGTGACTCTCGTCTCCTCTCTGGTGGCTCTCTTTGTTGTGGGTAAGCTCCTAGGTGACCCGAACTCCACTGCCTCTCTCTGTCTTCCTGCATAAAGGTCCCATAGGGAGTAGTTGCCTACCCTCTGGCCCCAGACCTGAACCAGATCTTACCTGAAACTCAACCAAGGCCCCTGTCCAAGGTGGGGGTGTCTTCTCAAGAGCTGAGGCCCATGGGGGAAAGTCCAAGGGGTGCCATCTCCCTCCTTCTGGGACCCTGACCGAGGGTGGGGTAGCCTGTTCTGCCAGCCTTAGTGCAGAGAGAGTGTGCTGACCCAGGAATGGGTGTCTCAGTTCTCCAGAAGCCAAGACCTCCGTTGGAGCCCTATGCCTCCTTCCAAGAGTTTCCAGCCATGATTCCCAGAGACAACACAACTGGACAGTTAGGTGTGGAACCCCACAGTGAGTAGCCACAGGGCGGTGGGAGTGGAGTGGGGGAGCTGGGGCATTCAGATGCCCAGACCCTAGGAGGAGCCTCTCCTCTGATGCCTCCTATGCCCTTGAATGGGTTCCAATTTTCTCACAAGAAGACACGATCTTTAAAAAAAAAAAAAGTTTCATCAACATGTAATTGACACATAATAAGGTGCAATATTTAAAGCATGCACTCTGCTAAGTTTTGACTTACGTGTATCCCCATGAAACCACCACCACAATCAAGATAATGAGCATATTCATCATCCTCCCCCCACAGTTTACTTGTGCCCTTTGACATCCTTCCCTCTCCCCTCTGCTCTTCATCCTCTATATTACTTGCAGTAATATAGACTAGTTGGCTTTTTCTAGAATTTTATGTGAAAAGGATCCTATGGTATGTACTCTTTTTTGCTCCTTTATCAGCATGTAATTTGCAAATATTTTCTCTCAGTTAATGGCTTGTCTTTTCATTCTCCTAACAAGATTTAAATCTTAATAAAGTCTAATTTATCATTTTTTTCTTTTATGGATTATACTATGGGTTTCATATTGGAAACCTATCCCAAGGTCACAAAGACATTTACCTATGTTTCCTCCTGGAAATTTTGCACTTTTTGGTTTTACATTTAGGTCTATGATTAATTTTGAGTTAAGTTTTATATAACGGTATGAAGTATGAAGTTAATTTTTATTTAGCATAGGATATACAATTGTTGCAGCACCACTTGTTGAAAAGATTATCATAATTATCATCATCATGAATTACTTCTGTGTCTTTGTTGAGAATTAATCATCCATATATATGTGGGTCTATTTCTAGATTCTCTGTTCTGTCCCATTGATGTATTTGTCTGTCTTTACAAGGCAGAATATTTGACCGGACTTCTCATACCTTCAAGGGCCACCTGGCCCCACCTGGCCTTACCACAGCATAGTGGCTGAGACCTCATGTATTTACCTAGGTAGGGCATGAGGAATAGGGCAGGAATCTTCCAGAAAGGGTCCCTGCCTACTTGGGTTCTTCTCCCAGAGAACTGGCATCGAGAGACTTAGACCATGAATATCTGAGATAAGGTCTTAGCTTGTGAGGTGAGCAAAGGGTATTGGTAGGACCAGAGGCAGCTGCAGGTGGGGTTGGTGGGAATGATTATGCGGATAAAAGGGGCTACGAGTTCCCTGAATGACTGTAATGGCCGGGGCTTTCACTCAGGTCTCTCATATCCTCAAACTGTTCTGTGGGGACTCTTGCTCTATGTAACACTGGGTATGCCAGCCCTTCAAAAGGCCCTTTCCACTCCAGGGTCTACTATCACCTGGAGGGCCTCCACCATAGCCCTGTGTGTGGATTGAACAGAGGGCTGCCTCTATAGGTACCTATTTTGTTTAGTTTCTGGAATTTGTGATCAGAAATCTATGTTTGCGGTCTACACTGTTTTTAGGAAGTGAATCAAGAGGCCTCATGCTTAATGTACAAATAGAGTGGAAGACTAAACATGGGCTTTATTCATACCTAGCTTCTTTTTCATAATGACCTGTTTATTTGTTTATTTTTTTAAGATTATTTATTTATTTGACAGCGAGAGAGAGACAGCGAGAGCAGGAACACAAGCAGGGGGAGTGGGAGAGGGAGAAGCAGGCTTCCTGCCGAGTAGGGAGCCCGTTGCAGGGCTCGATCCCAGGACCCTGGGATCATGACCTGAGCTGAAGGCAGACGCTTTACGACTGAGCCACCCAGGCGCCCCCAAAATGACCCATTTAGTGGTGAAATGTCAGTGGAGTTAAACTTCAGCAGCTCTCAATGATATAATCAGTTACCTTCAAGTTCAGTTACAATGGCAAAATAATCCAAGCCTGACCAGCATGACTCTTAGTGGTAGCTAGTTTATAGTAGGCAAGTATTTCAGTCCTTCTGTCCCTCAGTTCATGGGAGACAGCTAAGTCCACCTTTATTTTATCTTTTGGCCCACAGATCAGGTGGCCCATCCCCAGGGTCTGGGTGGCTGCAGTGAGCAGGAGGCTGCTTGAGGAGCACTCAGGGCTGTGTCTTAGACATGTCCCTTAGGAAATGTAAGAACACTATGGTTGGCCCATATAATGAATGCTTCCCTATGTAATGGGCCTCTGTGGCTGCCTTCTCGATTTCCTCCCTCCAGATCCCCACCACTCTGGCGGGGTGGCAGGGTTGCAAGAGACTATCCAGATGTTTAAAAGCCATGTGGAGAATTCCAGCACCTGGAGCACGGAGGTCCAGATGTTGGCTTGCAGAGTGGACAATGTCAGTTCTCAGATCCAGGTGCTCAGCGGTCATCTGGAAAACGCCAGTGCTGAAATCCAGACGGTAAAAGACGTTCTAAAGGATGCCAATACCTTGAGTTTCCAGACCCAGATCTTGAGGAGGTCCATGGAGGGGGCCAGTGAGGATATCCAGAAGCTAAAAGGAGATCTGGAAAAGGCAAATGCTTTAAATTCCCAGACCCACAGTTTCTTAAAAAGCAGTTTAGAAAACTCCAGCATCGGTCTCCACATGCTGAGTGGAGGCTTAGGAAATGCCAACGCTGAAATTGCGATATTGAAGGCAGGACTGAAAATGGCAAATGCCCAGGCCCAGTGGACAAACAGTAGTCTAAAGAATGCTAATGCTCAGATCCAAGTTTTGAGAGGCCAACTGGCTGGTGTCAATGACTTACGGGCCCAGAATCAGATTTTAAGAAGCAGTTTGGAAGGAGCCAATGCTGAGATCCAAAGGGTCAAGGGAAGCCTGCAAAATGCCAATGCTTTAAACTCCCAGATGCAGACTTTTCTAAGAGGCAGTTTAGACAACACCAGCTCTGAGATCGAGTTTTTAAGAGGTCATTTCAAAAGGGCTGGTGATGAGATTCACTTGTTAAAAAGAGATTTGGAAACTGTCACTGCCCAGACCCAAGTCACAAGCAACCGTCTGGAGCAGACAGATGCTCAGATCCAATTATTAAAAACAGAGCTTGAAAATGTCAGTGCCTTAGATTCCAAGACTCAGGTATTAAATGGTTATTTGAAAAATGCCAGCAGAGAGATACAGACCCTAAAACAAGGGATGAAAACTGCTGCAGCCCTAGGTACTAAGATCCAGATGCTAGAGAGCAATCTGCAGAAGGCCAGTGCTGAGATCCAGAGGTTAGAAGCAGATTTAGAGAACACCAAAACACTAACTATGAAAATCCAGGAGGAGAAGAGTTGCCTGGAGACAGTCCATGTGGCCCTTGTTTCCCAGGAGCAGCTACAGAGGACCCAAAGTAAGTGGGACGGGAGAACTTGGCCGGGGAGGTATGGTCTCTCGGGTGGGTAGAATCTTCTGTCCCTTCAGCCTTTTGCTTACTTCAAAACTTTTTAAAAAAGATTTTATTTATTTATTTGACACAGAGAGAGAGAGGGAGAGAGTGCACAAGCAGGGCGAGCGGCAGGCAGAGGGAGAAGCAGACTCCCCGCTGAGCAGGGGGCCTGACACAGGACTCGATCCCAGGACCCTGGGGTCATGACCTGAGCCGAAGGCAGACGCTTCACCGACTGAGCCACCCAGTCACCCCTGCCTTTTGCTTACGTCAACATGCATCCCCCTGGGAAGGAGAGTGAGAGCTGGAAAAGGCCTGAAGCCACCCAAATAGGCTCGATGTGCCTAGGCAGTGGTGGAGGTGGCATAAGGCAGCCGTCCCTGCTCTCAAGTGGCTTGTCCTCTGGCCAGAGTGACAAAACAACACTTGAGAAATGAACGATGTGTAGAAGGCATGCAGAGAGGCGTAAGAGGTGTTATGTGAGGGTCAGGTCTGGGAACTGGGGTGGAGGGGAGCAAAAAGAAGGGAGAGAGAAGGGACCTTCCCAGGTCGATGTCCTCTGGTATAGAAAAGGGATCTTCTGAGTGGGGGAGAAACCTTTTGGAGGAGAAAGGATCAAAAGACGCGTTGTGGAGAAGAGAGCCCTTGAACTGAGTCCGGAGGACTAGTGGGTGTTTGCCAAACAAGTAGGGTAAGAGGATGGCAGGTTCACAGGCATGAAGACGTGAAACCATGAGGTTCAGGAAACTTCAGACAGTTCTGTTGGACTGGACTGTGGCCAGGAGGGCAGGTGATGAGGTGCAGGCTGAGAGGCTAGCCGGCAGGGGCCAGAATGGTGGCTTTCAAGCTGTTTTGAATGTAAGCCTGAAATTCATTTTATATTGTGATGCAGTATAATTATGTATCACACACACACTCACTCACACACATACACACACACATGCTTCAAAAGCATAAGTTTTACCACACGGATGCACTCTGATATTTTATAATCTATTCTTTAAAAAAAATAACACCTTGATACTTCCCACAAATGGGTTGATGATTGCACTGTGAAAATCACTATGCTAGGAAGCTAGGCAGACCTGGAGAGACACCAGAAGGATGTGGAAGGCCTCTGAGTTTGGGTTTTATCCTTCAGGAGATGAGGGTCTATTGGAGGGCTTCAAGAAGGCTGACCAGATGGGTCTCTGAACTGAGAGGGGGAAAAAAGAAGGGAGAAAAGCAGCAAGATTTGGACCTGCTGAGCCTGAGATGCTTTGGGGGTATTCAAGTAGCTGTCATCTGCAGGCCATCTGGAGTGTAGGGGACAGGCCCTGGCTGCAAACACAGCTGTGGGAGCCCTGGGCACATTGGTTCTGGTTGTGGCAGTGGGAGTGTGGGGGGTGCTTACATGAGATAAAATGCTTTATGGGAAGAAAGCTGAGGGCAGAAACAGGAAGTCAACCTTCAGGTGGCAAGAAGGGAAAGAGGTGTTTTTGAAGAAGACTACTAGAGAAGGCAGTCTTAGAGGCAGAAGGAGAACCAGGAGATGGATAGTTGGGGAAGTCAAGGAAGGAGGGAATTCCAAGAAGGAAATGGTTAGTTCTGGTGAATGCCTGAGAGGTTACATTAAGTAACCAATAAGCACCCACTGAGTCTGGGCAATTTACAAGTCATTGGGAATGAAGTTCCTGTGGAGAGTAGTGTGTGGCCTGGAGGCCAGACCACCCTCAGCAGGGTGTGAATGAGAGATCAGGTGTACGAGCCATTCAAGGACCTTGGCTGAGGAATGGAGAAGAGCGATGAGGCTGAGGTAGGGGGATGGCATGGCAGGGGGAGGGATTAAAAAACATATATCATTGATATTTGCATTATAAAACCTCAGTATTGATTATAGACAATGTGCAGATATTGAAAAAGAAATCATGAGAAAATAACCGCTTGTATTTCCATGAATATTTCTATACTTTAAAAAAGATTTACTTACTTATTTGAGAGAGAAAGGGAAAGAAAGAGAGCATGAGCTGGGGGAGGGGGAGAGGGAAAGGGAGAGAGAATCCCAAGCAGACTGCACTGAGCACAGAGCCTGATGAGGCACTCCATCTCACCACCCTGAGATCATGACCTGAACCGAAACCAAGAGTTGGACACTTAACCGACTGAGCCACCCAGGTGTCCCTCTACATTTTCTATACGAGCCCACTGGGAGCATTTTGGTGAACTTCCTTAAGAGGATTTTTCTAGATTAAGAGCATAGGCTTGATCTGAGGGTGGGAGAAAGGAACCAGCAAAGAGGGAGGCAGTGGGAGGAGAGAGAGACAGACAGAATGAAATGAGTAGCTGAGGGATTGACCTTGAAGGGTTGGGACCTTAAGTACTTGAACTTCTGAGGCTGGGAGGGGGAGGTGGGGTGGTAGGTGGTCACCCAGGTTTGCAGATGTGGGAACAGGAAACTGAGGGAACTGATCTTTAGTGGTGTCTCTTCCTAGGTAGAGTAGGAGGTCACTTGCTAAGGGTAAGAGAGGGGGCGGTTTGAGCAGCTGCTGAAGAGACTCCCCGTCTTGGGCACCTGGGTGGCTCAGTCAGTTAAGCTTTTGCCTTTGGCTCGGTCATGGTCTCAGGGAGCCTTTGGCTCAGGTCATGGTCTCAGGGTCCTGCATCAGGCTCCTGGCTCAGCGGGGAGTCTGCTTCTCCCTCTCCCTCTGCCCCTCCCTCTCCCTCTGCCCCTCCCCTCTGCTCCTGTTCTCTCTCTCAAATTAATAAATAAAATCTTTACAAAAAAAAAAAAGACTCCTGGTCTGTCAGAAACCTGGACGTCCGCCCTTCTTAATGCCTCTCCAGTGCCCCCTGCTGTCCTGCTAATGCCCTCCTATGTCCACCTACTGCTTTAGCAGAGACCCGTGTTTCTCTACTATGGGCCACATTGGGCTCACCCAGGGAGCTTTACATATACTGGTGACTGGCACCCACCTCCAGAACTCTGACTTTTGGTGGGGAGGAGGGTCTAGGATGTAGTGTGGGCATTAGAATTTTTTCAAAAGCTCCCTAGGTCGTTCTAGTGGGCAGGCAGGACTGAGAACCATTAGCTTAACTTTTTCTTAAAGGGCCAAATAGTAGATATTTTGGGCTTCTGGCTGAACAGCCTCTGTCGCAGCATCTCTACTGCTGTAGCAATAAAGCAGCCAAAGATGGGCGTAAACTAAAGGGTATGGTTGTGTTCCAATAGAACTTTATTTATAAAAAGAGGTTGCTTGAAGGTTGCAGTTTGCCAATCCTCAGTTTAGACTACCGGTTCTTCGGCTTCGGAATGCATCAGGATCACCTGGAGGGTTTGTTAAGACACCGACTGTTAAGAAACAATTTCAGATTCAGCCAGTCTGGGGTGGTTTTGAGAATTTGCCTTTCTACTTAATTCCAAGGTGATGCTGATGCTGATGCAAAACCGCTGGTTTACACACTCAGCATCATTACTGAGACATTTGCAATTATATTCTAATTGGTGTCTCTGGCCTGGTTAGGATTGCCTTCTTCTTGTTCAGTCTCCACACTGTCACCAAGTTGGTATTAGCATAGTGCAAATCTGAGCATACTACTATCCTTCTTAAAACGCTTCAGGGCTTCCCAGTGCTCACAGGGAAAAAAAATCCCAAACTCCTTCACACGAGATGGACAATATAGTGCTGGTGAAGCTGTCCAAGTTCGTCTCCCCTCTCTTATGCACTGACCATTCCAAGCACTTGAACAGGTCAAGCCATGCCATGCTGTTTCACACCTTCACACTTTTTGTGTCTACTTTTCCCCCTGCCTGGGATGCTCTCCTTGGCACTGACCACCAGGCAAACTCTTCCTCAGTCTTTTAAGACTTAGCTCAAGTGACATCTCACCTGGGGTGTCCTTCCTGAGTGCCATGTGTAGCCCAGGTGACATAGACCATACCCTCTTTTATGGCTCTGTTCTAACATGTGCATGGTCTTCCATGAATGCGTCTTCAGCACCTTTTTTACACATCTGTCTCGTTTCCTAGACTGTAAGCTCCTTGAGGGCATGAATCGTGTCTTACTGATCTTTGTATAATAGTCCCTGATTCACAGAAGTTAAAAATCATTGAACCATGGATATTGAACAAAAGAATAAATGAATGAATAAGCGAGTCTGTTGTGGCACCAATTCAAACAGCCGTGATGCAGATGGTGTTAAAAAGCAGGGTGTGATAGTGGGGAAGGATGAGAGAGCTGAGAGCACAAGAGGCTTGTGCTTGTGGAATGAGTTTTCGGAGCTTGAAATGGGGAGGTCGGGTAGAGCAGGTCCCGAGGACAGTCCTGGGTGTGGGCAGCTGACATGGAAGGAGACGGAGGGAAAGAAGTGAGTGGTGCTGTGGATGGCTGCAAAGTCTCCCGGGGAGATGGAGGGAACTGAGGTGCAGCAGACTGTCCGGTGGTGGCAGTGAGTGGCAAGAGAGGGTCATGGAGCCAGAAAGCAGGAGTCTGGAAAGAAAGTGTTGTCTGGGTAGCAAAGCTATCTGAGGATCCCTGGGGGGATGCAGCCAGGTGTCCTGAGCCGCTTCCCAGTGTACTGGGTATCAGGCTGGGGATGCAGCCTCCCAGGCCCTGCCCCCCGGAGCACTGGGCATCAGGCATTGCGTGGGCTTGTGACCGTCGGTGGCCAGTCCCAGGAGAGTTCAGGAAGGGCAGCTCTTGGGCATCTGCAACCAGCCCCTGGTTCTCTCTCGTCCCCAACCTTTGCTCCAGATCAGCTTCTTCAACTGATCCTGCAAGGCTGGAAAGTCTACGGCGAGAGCTTGTATTACTTTTCTCACGTCAAGAAGTCTTGGCACGAGGCTGAGCAGTTCTGTGTGTCCCAGGGAGCCCACCTAGCCTCGGTGACTTCTGAGGAGGAGCAGGTCAGAGTTGCAGGCTTGGGGAGGTTGGTGTTGATGGGCTTGGTGTGGGATGAGGAACTTTGGCCCTTCCGCCTTCCTCCTCTTGCAGCGGGCAGGGCAGAGGCCTGCGGTCTCTTAGGTCAGTCAGGGAACGAATGTTGATTGAGTTCCCATGAGCATCTTGCTCTGGAGGTAGAAGCCCTGACAGCAAACCTTGATGTCCTCCATGACCAAGGGAGACACCCCGAGGCCCACAGCTGTCAGCAGTGAAGAAGGGCAAAGGGAGGCAGCAGTGGGTGACTGCCTTTAAAGTGTTGGGAATATAACGTCCCTCCCCAACCCCTCATTTTCCGTTTAGCTTCTGCTGTAGTGGTCAATCCTGATTTTAACGTCAGTGAATCCAGTGCCCATGGAAGGCCCACGAGCAGGAGACCCAGGCTTCTTGGGAAAGCCAGACACGGAAGTTTGAGGACCACCAAAGGCAATGTAGAGCCTGGTGGCCCATCCACTGAAGGTCCTTAACAGAATTTACCAGGGTTATTGTCAAAGGACCATCACGGGTTTGGTCCATTTCAACTTACGGAACTGCCCATCCTTTGTGGTTCTCCTGAGACTGTTCTTGTACGTCTGTCAAAGGACGTGTTATTTATTTATTTATTTTTAATGAAATACATCTCTTTAATAATCTATGGCCAGGTCGGTCTTTGTCTCAGTGAACCGACACTCATCAAGTCAACCTGGGAGAAGTTGGGCTTTCTCTGAGGGGACCTGGGTCCTGGCCTCAATCCTGGACAAACCATGGAAGGTGCAGGGAGGGGCAGAGGAGTGGGCTTCATGCCCCAGGACCAGAGAGAGGACAGCCTAGCCTCCTTTTCCACATGGCTGGGAGAACCAGCTCCTCACACAGGGTCAAACAACACTGCGTTTTCTCTACAGGCGTTTCTGGTAAGGTTCACGAGTACCTCTTACCACTGGATTGGCCTCACAGATGGGAGTGAGGAGGGCTCCTGGCGCTGGGTGGACGGGACACCATTCAATGTTGCCCAGAGCAGAGCGTGAGTCCAGCACTGTCTGGTGCTGTCCCAGGCACACTCTGGGACAGGCCTGGCTAGAGACTCTTCGTCCTTGTCTTGTGTGTGTATTCCTGCCCAGTAAGTGCTTGTGTTGTGTGTGTGTGTGTGATATATGTATATGATGTGTATGTGTGATGTGCTTATATAGAGTAGATGTATGACTACGTATGTGTTGTACGTGTGATATGTGTGTATATATGATGTGTATGATGTGTGTGGGTGTGTGTATACACATTGGTATAGTCGTGGTCCTTGTGTGGACCCCTCCACAGAGGGGCATCAGAACAGGATAGATCCTGGGGCTGGCAGGCAGCCTATGAGTGGGTATTCCTGTGTTTTCACTGTTGTTGCTGTTCTTTGTTTTGTTTTTTTCTATCCTTTTTTTTTTTTAAAGATTTTATTTATTTATTTGAGAGAGAGAGAATGAGAGACAGAGAGCACGAGCGGGAAGAGGGTCAGAGGGAGAAGCAGACTCCCCGCTGAGCAGGGAGTCTGATGTGGGACTCGATCCTGGGACTCCAGGATCATGACCTGAGCCGAAGGCAGTCGCTTAACCAATTGAACCACCCAGGCACCCTCCTATCCTTTTTTTTAAAAGATTTTATTTATTCACTTGAGAGAGAGAGAGCGCGAGCGTGAGGGGGAGGGGTAGAGGAAGAGGGAGAGGGAAAAGCAGGCTCCCCACTAAGCATGGAGCCTGATGCAGGGCTGGATCCTGGGACCTGGAGATCACAATCTGAGCCGAACACAGATGCTTAACCATCTGAGCCACCCAGGTGCCCCTGTCTTTTGCCTACCCTATATGCTTTGTAGGCCCTGCCTTCATCAGAAGGTATCTAAATGTGAATTCTGGGGTGGAGGCTTACAGCTTCAGACACCCTTCCTATCCCTTGATCCTAGTAACTAAAGACAACCTCAGCAGAGCCACCCTTAGGGCACCCTTGGGCCCAGCTACATCCCCATCCAGGGACACCAGGAGATGAGAGACCCATGTCACTTCAGCTCCTTATGCCATAGTCGGGGGAAGGGACACTTTCTTCGTCTGGCAGAATAAAGCCCTCTTGTTTCCAGGTTTTGGCACAGGAATCAGCCAGACAACTGGAAGCACTGGGACGGGCAGACGGAAGACTGTGTCCATATTGAGCAGAAGTGGAATGACATGCGCTGTGACACCCCCTATCACTGGGTCTGTAAGAAGCCCATCAGCCAACATGTGGCCTGAGACAGGCCAGATCTGAGGGGTTGCCGTTGCTGCCGGCTCTGGACCCTCCCCACCCGACGCCGTGTGAACCTCTGAACCCAATTTGTTCTCTGCGGCTTTCCATTTGGCCTTTTGTGTTTCCTGCTCTGTCCTTCCATTTAACCCTTCAAACATGTTTATATCACGTAACCCAGTGGGATCAAGAGCTCCTCAAGGCCAAAGGCTTGCTGTGCCTCTGTTTCCCCCTCAGCAACCCTCCCGGGACTGTGAGACATCAGGTCCCCAATAAATACTGAGTGCACGAAAGCTTCGTACTTGTCTCTGCAATGGCCATCATACTCTTCTCTCCCTGAACTGCTTCTCCTCCCTCAATGTCCCTTCTGTCCCGAAACAAACATATCTTTGTTTAAGGGCTTTATAGCTATGAATGTTTAGTTAGTTCACTGGAAAACAGCAGAGGTTTAACACAAATTACAGGGACATCATACAGGTGGTACAAATTCCCAAGAAGTGATGGTGATCCCAGGTATTCCCCGCAGTTCCTTTGCTGCAGATGGGGTTGGAGCTGGATTTTGCCAGGGCTTTAAACCGCTCGCTACACTTCCTCCTGTCCTGTGGCTAGCCTCATCTCATTTCCCAACTGTTAACTTTTGATGCCATATCTCTGGCTTTGGCCTCTTCTTGTGGCCCCACCCTCCCTTCCAGGGACTGGGGCTTTCTGCTAGCTCAATTTAGAATGAGAATTTCTTTGCCCTGCCTCATGGAGTTACACAGGCATGCACAGGGAACCCAATGAAGATTTCTGGAGCTTTTCCTCTCCCTATCTTTCATGCTCCTCCCCAAATCCTAGCACATTCAGTCTCCCCCCACTCCCATCTTCCTCTCTCCATGCTTAGTGAAACTGTCATGCCCTGCATGGGACCCTCCTCACTGCACTGGGGTCTGGAAGGAGCCTCCAGGAAGAATCCCAGGGAGAAGGTGAGCTCATGCTGTCTGCTTCCCCAGCCAGGAACTCGGATTATAGTTGTCCAATGCCAAATGTTTTATGAATTTTGTCCAGTTTTCCAATTGCTGACAACAAAAGGCCTGGTCCAGTTATTCCACTGGGACAAGAAATGGAAATCTATCTGTTCTGACTTCTTTGGCTGAACAGGACTTTAATTCGTTTGTATTCACATTTTCCTTTTGGCTTTTCTTTTGGCCTTTTCTTTTATGGCTTCTTAGCTTTTTATCAACCTTAGGAACTCTGTCCTCTATTACAGGATTGAAATCACATTTTGCTGTATTTCTTCTAATACCTTTATAGTTTTGTTTTTTGTTTTTTTAGATTTACATATGTTACTGGATTTGATTTCCTGACAGTTTATTCCTTGGCATTTTGCATCTATATCAATATAAATATATGGGGATGGGCTAATTTTCTTTTTATGTATTTCTAGTCTTTGTTTTAGGGTTTTCCTAGCTTATGCAAAAAAAGTAGGAGACAATATTAATATGTCCCACTTTTTGGGAATTTACTCAGATTCTCTTTGTGGCCTAGTAGCATCTGCTCACTTTTTATAAATGTTCCACAGGCATATTTATTAGATTAGGCTTGTGATTTTAATTTTTCAGATATTCTATATGCTCATTTATATTTTACCTACACAACCTACCGATTTCTCTAGGAGGATTTGTGTTAACTCTCCCGTGTAGAACATTTATCTATGTATATCATCTTGTCATGTCCTATTTCTAATAGCTTTTGATTTATGTATTTCAGTGTTACTTTAATGTCTAAAGATTCATAACCATGAAGTCTACTTGAAGACTTCTACATTCTATCAATATTCATGCAATCCAGGATTATTTACTCTGCCTCTACCATGTACCAGGCATTCTTCCAGGTTTTCAGGATTCAAAAGTGAAGGAAACAGGGTGTCTGGGTGGCTCAGTCAGTTGGGCATCCATCTCTTGATTTTGGCTCAGGTCATGATCTCAGGGTCGTGAGATTGAGCCCTGCGCTGGGCTCCTTGCTTAGCACTGAGTCTGTTTGAGATTCTCTCCTTCGCCCTCTGCCCCTCCCCCCTGCTCTCTCTCACTCAAATAAATAAATAATAAAATCTTTAAGAAAAACACCCCAAAGTGAATGAAACAGATAAAAATCCCTTTCCCCTCTCCTCCCCAAGCCAGCATTTTAGTAGGGAGGAGAGGTAGTTAGGACACCTAGCCCCTTCTCATAGCCTCAGGAAGAGTCCTCCGGAGCCTGAAACCTGGGCGTGGTGACATCCTGGAGTAGCAAGCTAGCTGTTTTGTTGTTTGTTTGTTTGTTTTTAAGATTTTATTTATTTATTTGACACAGGGAGAGAAGCACAAGCAGGCAGAGGGAGAAATAGGCTCCTGGCTGAGCAAGGAGCCCGATGTGGGACTCGATCCCTGGGATCACGACCTGAGCCGAAGGCAGACGCTCAACGACTGAGCCACCCAGGCGCCCCTGTTTGTTATCTATCTAACCAACCATGGTCTGAGGCCTAAAGCTAATGGAACAGGGACAGGTAAACATACTCACACGGCAGGGTCAATTCTCATGCCTGGGCTGGACCTTTCTCTACAGAGAAGGTCCTGAAAGCTGCAGTTTCCTCAAGAGACAGTCAGAAAGGCAGAAGAATTAAGTTCTCCACAGACTGAGTGGAGCCATCTGGGGAGACAGAGTGAAGTCCTCAGTTGTCCTGGGGGAAGTGGTCAGCTTTTCACCCTGGAGTGCCTCCCCACCCAGCCGCTGCTGTGGGAACCCTGTATAGTGGCCACTCTCGGTGACCATGGATTGCACTGGTGATAGACATAGGCTGTGACAGACAGCTGCCACCACATGGGGTGTGCTGTTGGCACGCTGAACCCACAGCCTTGTCTCCCAGAGCCATGGTTTCCAGTCTGAGGGAGGCTGGAGTCTACACATTGGGAGTTAGGGGAAAGCCCAACTCTAGCAAGGGAGAAGACATAGATTTCTTGGCTGTCATGAAATGACCTTCCAGGCTTGGTTTTCTAGGGCCAGGGAATAATTTCTCAGTCAGGAGAGTAAGCACATTCTGGAAGCAGATGTCACAGCATTTCGAGGATGACATAAGTCGCTAGTTCAGAAAAAAAAAAAAAATCTACCTGTGCTTATAGTCAGCAACTCTGAGTGTCCTTTACCAACGAATGCCTCAGCCCTCTATACTCTGGAATTCTTAGAACACTTGCTCCCATATACCCAGATTTGGGCCTGGGTGTTGGTCAGACCCCCTCATATGCCTACACCATGCCTACTGGAAGGAGCCTCTCCCTTTGCGTTGCTCTTGCATTTAAGGGCCAGTTATAAGTGCTTCTACCTCTATCTGCTGCTAGCAATTCCTACAGCTCAAAGCTAGCCAAGCCCAGGGACCCCTACCACAAGTGAGAGCCACAGGCCCCAGAGTTACAGAAGAGTGAGAAGGCCTGAGCTACTCTCGGGAGGGGTGACTTAGGATAGAAGGAGGTCTGCTAGCTGGGCCTCAAGAAGGCTTGCTCCTGTGGGACAAGCCCCACGCAGCAGGGTGTCCACCACACAGCTCTGCCTCTCAGTTCCCCTCCCCTCCCCCAAACAGCCTGTAGCCTACTTCCTCTTGAATCTCCTCAAAGCCCTGCTTTTGTTGCAGTCATATCCTTCTTAGATCTGACAAGAATTTCCCACTCTACCTGGTCCCAGGGTTGGGATTCCAGGCCCTCTTCACGGTAGCCCCAACAAGCCTTTAATGACGTCTCTGCTATAGGGTCACCAGAACCGAGCCCTGGACCTCAGTGTCTCCTCAACCAGCTCTCACTGCAGCTTCTGCACTTTTGCTCAGAACACCTTCTGCCTGGGTCACTTACGCCTTGTCTGTGTAATAGCCAAGTTTCTGGGCATTCTATCTGGAGTGTAGTCATCACTTACGATGTGGTGGGAATCACGAGAGGCAGGAGAGATTGGTGGTTATAGACCCAGGCTCCATGGCCAAACTGCCTGGGTCTAATCCTAGCTTTGCCCCTGTCTAGCTGGGAAAGCTGGTTACCTGACTTTCGTGTCTCAATTTCCTCTTCTGTGAAAAAATTAGAGTACCCCTCTCTTGAGGCTGTTGTGCAGATTAAGAAAGTTAATCCATAAAATGAGCTTAGAAAAGTGCATGGCCCATGGATCCCATGATACCAGCGTTAGCTGGTATTATTGTGCCAATGGCCTAACTGACTCCTTGCTATAATTCTGAGGAAGCTTCTATCACAATCTCCGCTTTACACATGGCAAGGTGAGGCCTAGAGAGTTTGAATGTCTTGCCTGCGGTCCTATAAAGTCCTGTGCTGCAGCAGCTCTTCCTCTTGGACCCACGACTAACCCTCAGGCCCCGTAAGTCTCAACTCTTTGTGAGGTCCCACAGTCTGCCAGGCTCGAGGCTTCCATCCATCTACTCTTTCAGGAGGCTGTCAGGCACCTTTCTGCATCTCGTCAAAGCTGGAGGCCACTGGCTACTGCTGAGCACACTGGCACAAATGAGGACTTGAGCTGGGTGTCCCTGACCTCTCACCAGCTTCCTGGGGACAAAGGCTGTGGGTCTGTTCCCCTTCTCTGTTCTTGGTGGAGAAGCACTTCCGACCCACGGTTAACTCTGCTGGTGATGTGGCCAAGATAGTAACCCCAGCGCATGCCCAGTGGGAGTGGAGGAGGAGGAGGAGCCTCAAGGGAAGTGAAGTATGGGGCATGGCAAGCAGGCAGGGCCTGTGTGCTGGGGCACCAGGCCAGCCGGAAGTGTGCGCCTGGGCCCAGTGACCCTGGGATAGAGGACATTCAGAAACTGACCAGCAGGGTAGCCTTGGCTAGTCACTCAACTTCTCTGGCACTGATTTTCTCATCTGCACAATGGGAGTAAAGTCCAGTTCCCAGGAATATGATGAGATAAAATCATACATAGTATGTAATAATAATATGAATTTATACGAATATGAGTAATAATGTGAAATTGCCAAATTGATGTAGATAGGAATTCTGGGCAATATAGACTTGTCTCTTTATAGTTTCTGATCCCTTTTAAAAATGTCATTCTTTGCCTTCCCTTATTTAAAGCTGTTTTTTTAAATTGTATGATCCATTTTTTATTATAATTTTTTTTATTATGTTATGGTAGTCACCATACAGCCCAGTGATGGGTATTAAGGAAGGCACATATTGCATGGAGCACTGGGTGTTATACGCAAACAATGAATCATGGAACACTACATCAAAAACTAATGATGTACTGTATGGTGACTAAAGCTTTTTTTTTTTTTTTTTTTAGCAGCTCTTTCATGTTTTGACTGAGCTACAGAGATTAAGGGAACTGTGTTTGAGCCACAAACTGATCAGTGTGATGAGGGGCTGCCAAGGATCCAGGCAGATATGGGGAGTGTTCCTTTTAGCTGGGCCCCAGGGTAGGAAACAGGAAAGACTGATGAAGTGAATCTGCTGGGGCAAAGGACAGAGCAAGGGCCAGTTTCTCTCTGTCTCAGGGTGGAGGATACAGTGGATTAGCTCTCCCAAACCTCGTCCATCCCCGCTTCCTTCCTCCTTCCCTTCTTCCAGGGTGCCTCCCCGCACTGCAGAGGCAGGAAGGCCGAAATTCCATTTTCCAGGACCCCTTATTCTCAGGGTTCCGGATGCCAATTAAGATGACCTCCTTAGAAACAGGTGTGTGAGCATGGCCATCAGGCAGAGCTCATGTCCTGTCCTTTTATTTATTTTCTGTGGACAAGCCATGGGGTGGGGACTTGGCATTTCTCTGCAGCAGTGTCCCCGGGGCCCCCGCTCTGGGGGAGTCAAGTGGCAGCTCCAGCAGCACTGGTTCCTGCTTCCTAGCCTGCAGCGTTGGTGGTGTGTTCTCCAACTGAGGCCCTCTGGCTCCACCAGCCCTCCCAGTGATTGCGTTAAGCGCCTAAATCCCCGAATTAAATCATTTAGCATCCGCTTGGAATACCTAGAAGAGTTTCTGATGCTGCTCTGAATCTTGACTGGGGTGAATGGTCTGAGGCCTTTGATGCTCCGGGCACCAGCGATGACACAGGCCTCTAATAGGACAGCTCCATTTTTGAAAATGACACTCAGAAGCAATGATGAAGGGACAAGGATCTGGAAGGACCTTAAGTCCCAGGTGACCATGAGGAGCAGAGATGCACCGCTGACCTGCACCTTTCACACTGCCAGAGGAGAGAAAAGTGAACTTTGTTTGTTCACTAGGCCATTGCATCTTCGAGGTAGCGGCACCAAGTCACCATCGGGTGTAACATCTTAGCTCAGATTGGTTCATGTGATTGCTCTCCCTCGGGACATAGGGCTCAATATAGGAAGCCAACAGACAAGGTGCCAGAAAGGGACAGTTGGAGTTGATGGAGGGGAGCAAGTATGAAGGAATAGCTTCTGCGGTTCTCATACTGGATTCCTGCTACACACCAATTTGTCCATTCAAGGGTTTAGAATAAAACAGAAAATGTCAATAATGTCCTTTTTGATGCTCAAGCAAAATTAAGTAAATGGGTAAATGATCTCCATTTTAAGCTTTATTTCCACACATTTGGCTCTTTTGGTTCTGTTTGCTGGCAGACAACACCAAATAAACTTAGAGCAAACAAAATTATTTTCCTTCTTAAATATATATATATATATGTATATATATATATAAATACATATGTGTAAGTATATTTATATATGACCCATGCTTATTGTGAAAAATGCAAGACATATAGAAGATATGAGGCACAGATCTTACCTCATTCCCAGGCCCACTGCTGGGGGAACCCCAGTTAAACATTTGATGCACCCTCTTCTCTTCCCTTGCCCTTCCCTTGTAGGCAATGTCATGGTGGAAGCTGAAGACAAGATGGGGCTGAGGAGGTGGCCGATGTGGCTAGGAAACTGGCTATGGAGTTAAGTGAATAAATAAGTAAATACATTGAGGATAACGGGAGTCAGGTTTCTCGCTGTTGGAGAAGGGAGTTACAAATTAAGGAGAAACATGAGAAATCTTAGCTATTCGATTGGAATGGGAGGTATTAGTGTGAATTCATGCTTTTTAAATCTCTATTTACACAGAAATACGTATATAACTATATATATAGTTGTATGTGTGTGTGTATGCTTGTGTGTGTACATATGTATATTTCCTATCTGCTAAAAGGATTTAGAAGGATTGCATCCCAAAAAGAATGAATAGTCAAGCATCCAAATCTTTGTTTCTAAATTTCATTTTGCACTAAAAGAATTGAGTGATTCCATGGCTGGGCTGGGAAAATCCAAGATGAGCCTTTGTTGCACAACTAAGAAAGCATGCAGAGAGTGATGGGGTCATGTCAAAAGAACAGAGAAGCCAGCATGAAGGGGCTCCTACAGGCCAAATCTGGGGCCACTTAAGCATTGAAATAGTGATATGAATAAATTACATCTTATTAAATAAAATAGAAAGTCATGAGTTCATGCTAAATACAAAATGAATAAATAAATGGGGGAGAAGGAAAAGCTCTTCTCCACAGTAGGATGTCAACCACTTGGCCACAAAATGGTGGTTAATTCAGGGAGGAGTCAGCAATGGATGCTAAGGATATTGGTGATTTCCTCACAAAATATTTATCAATCAAAAGGAAAAATTAGTCCATTTATGGTGAAGGAATCTGGCAGATACCACCTTGACTGGGTGATCAAGGTTAACTTTACTAGTGGTGGGACAGGTCAGCATCATGTATATCCTGAAGAGATGTATGGAGACGGCCCAACATCTTTTCTGTGGAGTCCCTTCCAAGAAGGGATGGCTTAGGTCTGGACATGAGGGAATATTAGGCAGACTCCAGTTGAGGGACAGCCTTCAGAATGAAAGACTTCTCCTCTTTGAAAATGTCAAGATTATGAAGACCGGGCAAGACTTAGGAAATGCTTTAGAAAAAGAATAATGAAAACGGGAATATTCATAGAGACAGAGGGCAATGGAGTAAATGTGAAAAAAGTTAACAAGTTGGGGTGCCTGGGTGGCTCAGTCGTTAAGCGTCTGCCTTCGGCTCAGGTCATGATCCCGGAGTCCTGGGATCGAGCCCCGCATCGGGCTCCCTGCTCAGCGGGAAGCCTGCTTCTCCCTCTCCCACTCCCCCTGCTTGTGTTCCTTCTCTCACTGTGTCTCTCTCTATCAAATAAATAAAATCTTTAAAAAAAAAAAAGTTAACAAGTGGAGAATCTAGGTGAAGGGGCTGTAGGACCTCTTACTGTTCTTGCAACTTTTATTTATTTCAAAATGAACTTTTAAAAGTTTTGTGTGTAGCCATCAAGTTTTTCTGGTAAATGTATACATGTGCATACATATATTTGCATACATGTGTATACATGTATCCAGAAGCGCAGGCCCCAACCTGGATGGATCAAATTAGAATTTGGGGGATTGGCACCCAGGCAGGCGGATTAAGAAAAACCCAACTCCCCAGGTGATTCCAGTGTGCAGCCAAATTTGAGAACCAGTTGCTGTCTGTAATCCCGTGTTCACCAAAATCACCTGCGGAGCTGCTGAAACCCAGATCCCCAAGGGCCAGTCTTCCCAGGGGCGCGACCCGACTGGCATGAGGCGGGGCAGGAGAACAGCGACAGGTGGTCCAGGCCCCGCCCCCGTGCCTCGTGAGGCCCCAGGTGCGGGCGATGAAAGGCCGCGCGGCCCCCTGCCCTTCCGCTCTCCGCCATGGACGCAGTGCCCGCGCCCGCTCTCCTGGGCGTCCCGCCGGCTGAGGTGCTGGAGGACGTGTTGCGGGAGCAGTTCGGGCCGCTGCCCCAGCTGGCCGCCATCTGCCGGCTCAAGCGGCTGCCCTCCGGAGGCTACTCCTCGACCGAGGACCTCCAGTTGGTGCTGGAGCGGCGGCGCGTGGCCAACGCCAAGGAGCGCGAGCGGGTGAGCGCCCTGCCCCGCGCGGGTCCCCAAGGCCACCCGGGCTCGGCTGCTCCCCACCAAATACCTGGCGAGTAGCCGGTGCACCCACTCACCGCCCACCCGCGAGGCTCGGAGGCGACTCGAACCTCCGGCGGCCCGGCTCGGGTCTCCAGCTTGCGAGAATGGTAGCGGCCTTGTTACCCTCCTCCCTCGTCCCGCGGCTCGTTCTTTGATCCTGGGATGGCCTCCTCACCTGCTAGCCACCTGCCACGGGGTCTGGGGGTGGGATGAGGGCACGCGAGGCCCGTGACAACGCCAAAAATGTCTCCCCTCGGCAGGTGCTTTCAAAAAGATTAGCGCGCGGGAGTTGCTCCTCAATCTCGCAGCCGCCCGCGCTGGGTGAGCGCTTGGGGCGCAAAGGGTTCCCACCGCCCCTTTCCCTTCCCTCTGCATCTCTGCCTGGAAGCAAGTATGGGGTGAGGGGGCCCAGTGGAAGTTATTCTTTTCTCTTTTTTAGAGTAAGGAAACACGGTGCCCCGGTGTGCCCCGGACTTCCACTCCAGCCCGTGGCTCATTTCCCAGTCAGGCCGGGACGTGGTGAATCACGACGCCCAATGCTCCTGTGGACCGTAGTCCGAGCGACATCTACTGGTGGCTTTTAGTGTTTCTAACTGAACCGGGGCCCTCAGTGTGTCCAGTCTGGTTTCCCTTCTGCTCTTTGCAAACCTGGGGTTTGGCGGCAGCCCAGGCGGTCCTAGAGAGGAAGCCGGGTGGGGGGTGGGGGGACGGAGGGCGAGGCTTCAACCTGGGGACTTGACGGGGAGGTTCTGCTGGGGACGTTCCTGCATGCCCGGGCCCTTTGGAAGTGTAGCCCCGGTGAATCAGCTAGGAGCTTTGGGAAAGGGCAGGAGGAGAAAGGACCAAGTGAGAGGAGAAGACCAGGGGAAGTTGGAGAAACTGCAAGAGTGGGAAAGCATGGGTTTACCAGGCATTAGACCCCTTGTGAAAATGACCCTGTGATCTGATGGGATGATGTGGCCTCAAACAAGATTCTGATCCAGTAGTTTGCCTTTTCCATGGGCCTTTCCATCAGGAAGCAATCACTTTCTGCAGAGAATTCTTCTTGGTTTTATCCTCTATTTTAAAGCTAATGGCTTTCATTCTTCTTTACAAGGATAAAATTAATACACCTGAAAAATAGAGAAATGACTAGGGAACAGAAACACCCATAACACAGATATAACTACCATGAACTAACATTCTTGTATATATCCTCCCAGTCTTTTTTTCTAGTTATGTGTGTGCACATACATAATTATAAAATTGTGAGATGGTACAGTTTTCTATTTTTTTCCACTTTATCGAAAGCGTTTCCTCATTCTTTTTAAAAAATTCAGTTAACATAGTGTATTATTAGTTTCAGAGGTAGAGTGATTCATCAGTCTTATATAACACCCGGTGCTCATTACACCCGGTGCCCTCCTTAATGTCCATCACCCAATTACCACATCCCCCCACCCCCCTGTGCCCCAGCAACCCTCAGTTTGTTTCCTATGATTAAGAGCCTCTTATGGTTTGCCTCCCTCTCTGCCCTCTCTGATTTAGTCTTGTTTTATTTTTCCCTCCCTTCCCCTATGATCCTCTGTTTTGTTTCTTAAATTCCACATATGAGTGAAATCATAGGATAATTCTTTCTCTGATTGGCTTATTTCACTTAGCATAATACCCTCTAGTTCCACCCACGTCGTTGCAAAGGGCAAGATTTCATTTTTTGATGGCGGAGTAATAGTCCATTGTATATATATTACCGTAGCGTCTTTATCCATTCATCTGTTGATGGACATCTGGGCTCTTTCCATAGTTTGGCTACTGTGGAAATTGCTGCTATAAATACTGGGGTGCAGGTGCCCCGTCAGATCACTACGTTTGTGTCTTCGGGGTAAATACCTAGTGGTGCAATTGCTGGGTTGTAGGGTAGCTCTATTTTCACCTTTTTGAGGAACCTCCATATTGTTTTCCAGAGTGGCTGCACCAGCTTGCATTCCCACCAACAGTGTAACAGGGTTCCCCTTTCTCAGCATCATCACCAACATCTGTTGTTTCCTGACTTGTTAATTTTAGCCACTATGACCGGTGTAAGGTGATGTCTCATTGTGGTTTTTATTTGACATTTCCTCATTTTTTTTTTTTTTAAGATTTTATTTATTTATTTGACAGAGAGAGACACAGCGAGAGAGGGAACACAAGCAGGGGGAGTGGGAGAGGGAGAAGCAGGCTCCCCGCAGAGCAGGGAGCCCGATGCGGGACTCGATCCCAGGACCCTGGGATCATGACCTGAGCTGAAGGCAGTCGCTTAACCAACTGAGCCACCCAGGCACCCGACATTTCCTCATTCTTAAGCATTCTTTCAAAGAACAGCTTTTTACTGCATACTCTGTCATATAAATGGACCAGCCTTTATGCTTTTCGCAGCTTTTTACTGGTCTTTATGTGCATGTCTGATAATTGCTCTCAAATAAAATGCTAGAAATGGAATTACTGAGACATAGGATGTCTCACAACTTTTGATGCCAGTTGCCCAACTGCTTTCTAGAGAAGTTTACTAATTTTAATCCCTTACGGGATATAAGACTGTTTTCTTTGTTTATCTCCAATGCTGGATATGACTAACAAAGCAACAATATTACCAGCTTGGCACATGAAAAATAATATCTAATTTCTATTTTGTTTTGTAGTTCTTTTATCAAAGTTCCACATTTTCACACCTTTATTGGTCTTTGTATTGTGCTGAAATGGGATGACTATGTCCATTGTTCACTTTGAGCTGGAGTGGGAGAGGGATCTCAATAAATATGAGTACAATATGAGTATATTGGCTTTATGGTGTAGTGGAAGCCAGTTTTTCCAAGGCCAGTTCCCTTTGCGGGATGGTCCTCAACGTTCCAGGCCTCAGAATTAAAGGATTAGACCCTGGAAAATTATAAACATGTGGCTAAATAGCCTTATTCTGCCTTTCAAATCTTGCCAATATGCAGACTCTCACACTTGACTCGATTTGGCTGGGAAAGAGGTTAAAGAGTTGATGGCTCAGTGCTTGAGTAGATAAGTATTTGCACATTTTGTTCATTATCAGTACCATTTAGGACTTTCTACGTGCCAGGTCAGGAAGAAGTGTTTTATGTGTAATTGTGTTGATCACCACAAAACTTACAAGGTGGGTATTTCCCACTTTACAGATAAACAACCATAGCTTGGTAATATGAAGTATCCTACACATTCTTGTAAGCTAGTACATGGTGGAGCTGGGTTTTATTTTTTAATTTTTTTAAATTTTTTTTAAAGATTTTATTTATTTATATGAGAGAGAGAGAGAGCACATGAGAGGGGGGAGGGTCAGAGGGAGAAGCAGACTCCCCGCCGAGCAGGGAGCCCGATGCGGGACTCGATCCAGGGACTCCAGGATCATGACCTGAGCCGAAGGCAGTCGCTTAACCAACTGAGCCACCCAGGCGCCCTGGAGCTGGGTTTTAAATCCTGATGTTTTGATTTAGAGTTTTAGCCACTACCCCACTGCCTGAACATTACAGTGGGTATGCTATAAGAGGAAGAGGAGGGGGTTCAGCAAGAACACAAACCCCCTCTCTGCCAGCCCATTCACCCAGAGTGCTAAGTTTATGCCACTCCCTCCTCGACTGCCAGGAACCGCGCTGCTGGGGGAGCGGTGACTCTGGCCTGTGCCTGCTTCGGTTCACCACCCAGACAAGAGCCGTGCAAACAAGCCCTCACAACCCTCTTCTGTGGTTTGGGGGCGGATATCTGTACAAATTAGCCTCTCTGTATGTCACTGTGCTTTTTTTGTTTTCCAGATAAAAAATCTCAACCGCGGTTTTGCTAAACTGAAGGCACTTGTGCCATTTCTTCCCCAAAGCAGGAAGCCTAGCAAAGTTGATATCCTTAAAGGTGCAACAGAATACATACAAGTTCTCAGTGATGTTTTGGAAGGAGCCAAAGACTCTGAGGTAAAGGCTTAAGAATTAAGAGCAATATCCACCATTTACTGAGCCCTTTCCATGTGCCAGGCAATTTATAATGTTCCAGTTGTTTGTAACAATCCTGTGAGTTATTTATGATCCATGTTTTATAGAGGAGGAAACCAAAATATGGCTAAAGGCCACATAGCTAAGAGATATCAGGACTGGGGTTTGAATCCAGATCTGTGTAAGTTTTGGAGCCAAGTTCCTGATTATCTATATACTTACCTCCTGTCACATCCAGGCATCTAGTTCCTAACTGCTGAATCTTTAATAGAACCTTGATTGCTAGGGCATGAGATAAACCCATTCTGTACTGGTGGTTTTCCATCGGACAGGACCCAGAAAGGAAGAGGCATTTCCCTTGGAGAGGCCCTCCCTGAGGGACAACCCTGGTGGAATGTTCAGCAGTAGTTGTGATGCCAGTCTCATGAGGTTTGCAGCCTTTTGGTGGGATGAAATAATTGAACTTGCTTTGCAAACCGTGAAGCACATAGTTGTCACCACCATTATCAGGGTGCATAGCTCAGAAGAGTCCATTAGGCAGTGGAAGCTGTGGGCTAGTTATATGGGCTGGTTGCATGGTCAGGCAAGCCTTGAAGACCTGTTAAGTGGATTAGTCATCAGAGGAGGTAAGGTATGAGGAGAGAAAGGCCTTAGAAATGAGCCGGAAGTGACACCATTGACCTGAGGGAAGAGGAGCCATCAGAGAGGAGAAGGTAGCAGGAAGGTGGAGAAGAAAGATAGGGCCTAAGGTCAGGCAAGGGAGAATCTTGGGAATCTGAGGGTAGGAAGTAGTGCAAGAAGCTACAGAGAGGCCCAGCATGTGAGATGTGGGATAGGAGTGGGCTGGAAGTCCAGGTTGAGTGTATGTAAGTGTCTGAAGTCCAGGCAGAGCACAATAGCAAACTTCAAGTCCATTAAATCTGGAGATCTGAGACCGGAAAGAAGGATCAAAAGGATGGAAGAAGTGGTTAGATCAGTGAAAGTCTTTTCTATGTAGCGATGTGATTGTGTTTAGGGACAGAAGAGAAGGACATATACTAGGGAATAGAGAAACACAATCATTCTAGAAACTTAGGGCAGGAACGGCCAGGTATATAATGGTACTTTCAATTTTTTTTTTCCTTGTCCACTAGTCCTACTAGGGTGACTTCAGAGAGGATACATTCTGCAACAGTGGGAATGGATTATCCTGTTAGCCAATTGGATGTTTGGGTTGTGGCATGACCATAGTGTTTGCACATGAGCAGGTGGCTGCCTTAGTTTTTCCTTGCATGTGTAACAGAAGTGCTTTGTTCTGCATTTATTATAAACTACAGGATCTGCTCCATGGGATAATCTTTTTAATGCAGTTGCCAATTGCATAATATTTTAAGGTTCTAGAAAAAACAAATACAGTCTATTGAGTAATGATTTTCTTTTCATCCATAACGTAAGATTGCCCTTATCACTTAAATGAAACTACATTGGTTAAAATTTTGAAATATATTAAATATTCAAAGTCTGACTGTTCTATTATACTGTTTGACAACTAAATATGGTTTCTAGAGACAAAATCCGGATCACCAGAACTATAGGAACAATCCTTCTGAACCATCTATGTCCTTGGCTAGAGATCTATCCAGAAACATCAGCCAGCATGCCTGCTGTACTGTGGGCTTGAAGAACGAGGAGGAAAGGCCCTGGGCAGATGGTGGCAGTGGTGAGTCAGCATACACTTGTCGCCAGAGCGTGATGTCTACGACTGGAGTTATCTCCCCAACCAGGAGTCTGGTAAAGTGTTTCTTCTTAAATAGCCACATGGGGGTCAAAAAACTCAAAATATTTTCCTTGAGGTGTGTGGAATTTTCCAGGCTAAAAGATGATTGAAATAAGATCATTTTGTGAAAGTACCTAGGTGGGAAAGTGGAGTTTGCTAGTTTGGAAAATCTGTTATTATGTTTCCAAATCAATTGGTAAGCAACTCAAGGAGAAGGCAACCCCTCTAGAATTATCCAGTACAGACCTAAGTTTACTTTTTGATGACCCTAATTAATTCATCAAAAGTTTTTCTGACTCTGAGGTCTCCAGAAAAAGAAGTAGCTTGCCATATATAAAGTTCCATGGTGACACCACATACCCATGCACATGTGTGCACATGCATGCACACATATTTTTAGTTGGCCTTGTGGGAAAGCAGCATTTTCTTTTTTTTTTTAATTTAAATTCAATTAATTAATAGTGTATTATTAGTTTCAGAGGTGGAGTTCAGTGATTCATCATTTGCATACAACACCCAGTGTTCATTACATCCTGTGCCCTCCTTTTTTTTTTTTTTTTTTTTTAAGATTTTTATTTATTTATTTGAGACAGAGAGAATGAGAGACAGAGAGCATGAGAGGGAGGAGGGTCAAAGGGAGAAGCAGACTCCCTGCCGAGCAGGGAGCCCGATGCGGGACTCGATCCCGGGACTCCAGGATCATGACCTGAGCCGAAGGCAGTCGCTCAACCAACTGAGCCACCCAGGCGCCCATCCTGTGCCCTCCTTAATGCCCGTCATCCTGTTACCCCATCCCCCCATCCCTCTCCCCTCCAGCAACCCTCAGTTGTTTCCTATAGGAAGGCAGCATTTTCTAAGTAAAAACAAGAGTTTATTATAATAGCTTTTATTACTTTGCCAAACTAATGAAGCTGTTAGATAGAAGTAGCAGCCTGCTTCTCCAAGTCCACAAAGTAGACTTTTTGCCCTTGCTGTGTCTCATTGTCACTCTGATGACACCCCGTGGTCCATCCTACAGCATGACTGCTATAGAAACAAAGGCTTGTAGGAACTGGAACCAAGCATACTATAACAAGCAAGTTGCTTAGTGTGAGGTAAGGGACAGTGGGAGCTGTGGAGTCACGAATGATGGTTGGTGATGGGAGGCAGTTTAGAATAGCAGTTGAGCGCAGGTTCTAGAGACCAAACACTGGGGTGCAAACACTGGTTTTACCCCTTGCTAGTTGTGTAACCTTGGGTGAGCTGCTGAATCTCTCTAATCCCCAGTTTTCCCATCTATGGAATAGGAATGATAATTGTACCTACCTTGTACATTAGGTAATTGTGAGGCTCAAATGGGATCATGTCAGTGAGGTGTCTAGTGTCTAGTGCAGTGTTTGGCATTTCAGTGTTCACTTGGACATACATTATTAAATCTGCTTGACTCATCACGAGCAATCAATATTGATTGGTGAGCAATCAACAATCAGCCACAGGCATCCTAGCTCTGTTTGTAGCAAGTGTTCTGAGTTTATTGACTTGGCCCTTAATAATGCTCTATTCTGGTTTGAGGTCTTAACAGACTTCCTCCTGACTGGCTGGCCGTGGCTGCCGTTGCTGACTTGATTACTGTTTTCTAAGGATTCTACTTTTGTACATGCTCGGTTTTAGATTTTCATATTCTGGCCACTTGATCTATAAACCAAACCTTCCCTTGCCAGTTAACCCTTAGGAGAAATAATTCCCATGGCTACTACATGAGCTGACAGGGAATGACTGAGAACAAAAGTAAGGAGGAAGATATGACCTGAGCTGAACCTTGAACCTGTTCTCTGTTAATAGTAGTAATGTTAGTTTTAATATGTTCTGTGTATTAAGGCAAGACTCTTACTTGCATTTAATCCTGACTGATCCTTAGCAGGAAGGTATTACCATGTCATTCTTGTGGTGAGCTGCCTGACTGCACCTTCCTGCCAGTCCTTTTGGGCCTAGGCTGGGCCTGGAATCTGAATGGAAAACAGAGCAGGCTTATGCTTGGCAACACCAGCAGCAAGGATGTACAGGATGTCCTTGTCTTCCAAGGATTATTGATTCTGGAAATAGGCCATTTATAGTAAGTAGATTTTAAGTGGGGACTAACATTTTCTAGTAAGACACAGAAAAGTTCTAACTGGAACTTTCTTTAAAAAAAGGGAGACATATTTCAGTCTTTTAGCTAATGCAGTTTAAATTGCTAGTTGAAAGACTGTGCTAATTCTTAGAATGAACAAAGAATCGTGTTTCTGAGATTTTTTAGATATGCATGTACCTTCTGCCAGGTGTGATTTTTCCAGGCCTGAATATAAAGAGTGCCATTTTTTTACAGAAATGTTCTAGGATTTCATCAGTTTTGTGAAGGGTTTCTCATTCTTTGACATCTAAATCATTTATTGTTAACATAAAGGCATTTATTCTGAAACAACTTCTAGAAGGGCTGCAGATAGAGTACAAATAACTTTTTTCCTGACCCATTTGAGAGTAAGTTGCCAGCTTAATGTCCCATCACCCCTAATTAGTGTGCATTTCCTATAAATGGACATTCTCTTGTAGACCACAGTGTAGCTGTGAAATCAGGAAGTTGATGTTGTGGCATTACTGCCGCAAAATCCTCAGGCTCCGTTCGGGTTTTCACCAACAGTCTGAATATCCTTTCTAGCAGAAGGACCAGCTGAGAATCATGAGTTGTATTTAGTTGTCATATCTCTTTAGCTTCCAGCTATCTGGAATATTCTGTTGGTCTTTGCATGACTTTTATTATGACCTTGATACATTTGAAGATTGTAGGCCAGTTGTTTTGTAGAATGTTTGATTTGTGTTTGTCTATTTCCTCCTGATTAGATTCAGACCCAAATCTTTGGTGGGAATATCACAGAAGTGATGTTATTTTCTACTCATTGCATCCTATTGGATGGGGTACATTTTGATTTGTTCTATTACTAAAGATGTTCACTTCAATCATTTGCTTAATGTGGTGACTGTCAAGCCTCTCTACTTTAATTAGCTTTTTCCCTTTGTAATCTGTGTTTTGTGTGGAGATGCTTTGAAGCTATCTATATATCCTATTCTTCATCAAACATTCTATATTTGTGAAACTTTTATTTTGGGGCACCTGGGTGGCTCAGTCGGTGAAACATCTGTCTTCGGCTCAGGTAATGATCTCAGGGTACTGGGTTCGAGTCCTGCATCGGGCTCCCTGCTCAGCAGGGAGTCTGCTTCTCCCTCTCCCCCTTTTCCCCACTCATGCTCTCTCTCAAATAAATAAAAATCTTAAAAAAAGAAACTTTTTATTTTGAAATATAGATTCACAGGAAGTTACAAAGATAGTACAGAGAAGTCCCATGTATCCTTAACTTGGTTTCCCTTAATGGCTACATCTTCTGTAACTATAGTACAATATCAAAACGAGAAAATTGAAATTGGTACTATGTGTATATAGTTTCCTGTCATTTTATCACATGTGTAGATTTGTGGAATCACCACTCCTGGCAAGATCCAGCACTGTTCTACCCCCATAAATCTCTCCTGCCTGCTACCCACTCACTGCCCCCACATTTCTACTCTCCCTATCCCCCTGGCAACCACTAATCTGTTCTCCATCTCTGTCCTTTGGGGAAAGTTCTATACAATATGGAATCATGCAGTATGTGTTCTTTAGAGTCTGGCCTTCTTACTTAGCACAGTGCCCTTTAAATCATCCCAGTGGTTGTATTGAAAGTCTGTTCCTCCTTTTCATTGCTGAATATTAGTCCATGGGATGGATATGCCACAGTTTAACCATTTACTTATTGTAGAACTTTTTTTTAAGAGAAGGAGGGAGAGGGAAAGAGAGAGAGGCAGAGGGAAAGAGAGAACCCCAAGCAGGCTCCACGCCCAACACAGAGCTGATGCAGGGCTCGACGTCACAGCCCTGAGATCATGATCTGAAACGAAATCAAGAGTTGGATGCTTGGGGCGCCTGGGTGGCTCAGTTGTTAAGTGTCTGCCTTCGGCTCAGGTCATGGTCCCAGGGTACTGGGATCGAGCCCCGCATCCAGCTCCCTGCTCTGCAGGAAGCCTGCTTCTCCTTCTCCCACTCCCCTGCTTATGTTCCCTCTCTCGCTGTGTCTCTCTCTGTCAAATAAATAAATAAAATCTTAAAAAAAAAAATGAGTTGGATGCTTAACTGACTGAACCACCTGGGCACCCCATTTTTTTTATTGTAGAACATTTTGGTTATTTCTATATTCATTTATATTTTTTATATTATAGACACATAGTTTTCTATTTAATTCATTAGATTACCATCATAATATCATAGTATTTCATGATTTATTTTGTTATTCAGATTGTCCTCATTGTGGCCAGTGAAAGCCCCTTCAAATGGGCTATCTTCCTGCTTGACATGTCACTATCATTTTCTGATCACTTCCTTTCTGGTAGATGTTCTGAGCTTGAGCATCATGTACTTTCCCACCCTGAGCCTTGGAATGAATCTTTCATCAAGGACACCGCATGTGTAACTCACTTCTTTCTGTGCTGTCTCCCCCATGGTGGCTCTTCTCTTTACCCCTTTTGGACTTTAGCACCTGTATTAGTTTGCTAGGGCTGCAATAACAAAATACACAGATTAAGTGGTTTAAACAACAGAAATTTGTTTCTTGCAGTTCTGGGGGTTGGAAATCTAAGACCAGGACGTTGGCAAATTTGGTTTCTTCTGAGGCCTGTCTCCTTGGCTTGCAAATGATCTTTCCTCTGCGTGTGTGTGCCCCAATTTTCTCTAATAAGGATACCAGTCATATTGGATTGGTGCCTACCCTTCATTATATTTTATTTTTCTTAATTTAAATTTTAGTTAACATATAGTGCAATATTGGTTTCTGGAGTAGAATTCAGTGATTCATCATTTACATACAACACCCAGTGCTCATCACAACAGGTGGCCTCTTTAATACCCATCACCCATTTAGCCCATCTCCCCCCCCCCCCCAACTCCCCTACCCTTCATTTTAACTTAACCACACCTTTTAAAGCCCTATCTCCAAATACAGTTACATTCTGAGGTATGGGGGTTAGGACTTCAACATATGAATTGTGAGGGAACATAATTCAGCCCAGAACAGCACCCATGACAAGCTGCCTGGCCATAAGAACCCTCTCCCTGGCTCTGACATTCTACTCAGGCCATCCATCACCACACACATGGACATCTACTCACTCTACTTGGACTCTGGCTCACCACGGAAGGTCACCTACACACATGCATGCCTGCTGGATTTGGCATGGACGTCTTCTCCCCATGCTACCCTGCCCCTTTGCCTGGGCACCCTTCTTACCTGGCTTGGGTCCGACTCTCCATGCCAGGTTGCCCTTCCAAAGCCCCCCTCCTGCTGATTGGACTTTACCACTTTGCACTGAGCCACCCTGCGGTGTGGCCACTTCCCTTATCTGCTTGGTCTCTGACATCCTCTGACATGGCCATCTCCATGTGTGGATGCCATCCTCACCCTGCTCAGCCTCCAGCACTTCACTCAGGGCCACCGTGGATCCCCCTACCTCGCTGTGAGCTAACAGCATTAGGACTGAATTGTTTAGGATGGGAAGGGGGAGGTGATTTTTTTTCTCTTTGAAGTGCCTACTGTGTGACAATCTTTCTGGTTAGTTTTCTCCTTGTTAATAGGTTTAAATCTGAGATCCTTATTGGCATGTGGCTTGAGCAATTATTCAAAATCACTTTTTTTTTTAAGATTTTATTTATTTATTTGAGAGAGAATGAGAGAGAGCACATGAGAGGGGGGAGGGTCAGAGGGAGAAGCAGACTCCCTGCCGAGCAGGGAGCCCAATGCAGGACTCGATCCAGGGACTCCAGGATCATGACCTGAGCCGAAGGCAGTCACTTAACCAACTGAGCCACCCAGGTGCCCTCAAAATCACTTTTAATAACTTTATAAAAGCTTGCATTTTATAATCAAGAACCAGGATGGAGTGAGAAGGGCCAGGGAAATAAAGCTCAGCCCGGCTTTTGTTTGTCAAACAATTCTCATAAGGGTGCAGTGCAGTTTACCTGAAGAGGTGACTGTATAGGGTTTCAGGGTCCTGGCCAGACACCCTAACTGGAAACCTGGGTGTAGCTGATGTGACTCATTGGATTGAAATGCTATGTACAGAGGGGCTCAGGATCTGGGAGGCAGGCCCCCTCCAGGTTCAGTTTGCAGGCACGGCACCAGTCTTCCTGCCCTTGGAGAGGATCTGAGGAGTGGAATCCTGGTGCTGGCAGAGATGGGCATTTTTGAGGATTTGAGGATGGGGTCAGAACAGCCTGTGCAAGATCAACAGCATTCCTGAGAGGCAAAAATCCCAAATGAAGTACATAAGAATCTGCTGATGGCAGGCATGGAGATTAACTTCTCGGGCCAGAGCAGGTTCACTTGGGGACTGAATCAGCAAGTATGTGTGCAAATGGAGAGGGCCATGAGCTGTGTGCAGCCACGGCATCTGGCCTTGGTAGGAATAGGAATCAATGTCAATGTCCTGGCAAGGCTCGTTTAGAACTGGACTTTCAAGGTGTAAGATTTTGCTGTTTTGGGATTGGGCTGGGTGACAAGATGTTCACTGACCTACTATTGTTTATTACTTTTATTTGACACCTGTGTTTATGGCTTGGGCATTTCATATCCTGCAAGGCTCTGAATTTTGTTCAGAGTTGGCTGTGATCCTATAAAGGCATGTCCCTGGACAAAGACCATCCTCAGTGTTGTGGAGTGAGATGCCAATTGTGCTGGGGTCAGAGGGGCTCTGGAAAGGAGTATGTGGATGAACATAAGTGCCTGTTATGGGGTCTGGATGTGCTGCCATCACACACTTCTAAATTTTGGCCTGTTCTGGGAGTATGCCTTGGAAGGGTTTCTGAGAGAAGGAGGCCTCTATGGGTGGTAGATTTCCACTACCTCATCTGCAGATCGTGGTAATCTGTGTGTGAAATTAGTCACTGGGGACATTTCTTCTACTAGCATTTTAAGCTCTGAAACGAGATGGTCTAGCCAGCTAGGATGAATTCATTAGCACCCTGGGAAGGCCTTGAAGCATTTATCTCCTGTTTTCCATCTCACATTTCCCCCAGATGCTGGCTGTATGTGATAGCAAAAATTCTACCTCAGTGTGGTGGTCTAGGCTTCTTGGGAACTACATCTGTCTGTCCCAGTGTTTGCTGGTGGCCTGTGGGGCATATTCTGATGGGTTTAGCCAGCAGAGTATTTTAAAAACTTGAACTTCCTTTTGATGGGGTGGGTGCTCTCTGGTTTGTCAGCTCCACCATCCCTTGTTGCATTACAGTTTAGGCATTAAACTTTGCAGCCCTGGACCGAGAGCACTGGGACTCAGAGTGAAGGCTGCTCTAGTGGTTGTGTTGGCTCAGGATGTTACTGTGTCTTTTAAACTTTGGGGGTTTAGGGATTGGTGCCATGATGATATGGATGCTGGTTGTTCTCCCTGGAACTTCGGAAAGGTGAGATCTGGAGCATACAAGACAGGATCCATCTAACCTTGAGTGATGCCACCCCCAATGGAGGGTGCCCCAGGCTGCGGCTACTCAGGAAGAGATTCAAGCAGCACCCAAGGAAGACTCTTGAGGCCCCATTGTGATCAGGATGAGAAGAAAATATTAGAGGAAAAATGAATTCCTTCATGAAAATAAGAGAGTGGGATTTCCTTTGTTATAACTCTCAATCTTCTGTTCCCACAGAAAAATCAATCACAAAAGTGGGTTCACTGTAAACGTGTGAAGTTTGGTGTGTTTGACAAGCTCTCTACCTGGTATGTGCTCCTAACTCTGCCAGTGAGCCGGACATAATTCAAGAAAGCTAATAATTTCTATTTCTCTGACCTATGATGGGCCTGGTGGTTAAATTAATTGAAGTAAGTCTTCATCTATCCTAGTGGACTTCTGGAGGGAATATTTATATGAGTTTTATAAAAGGCCTATCTCATTGGTCCCACATAGATGCAGAGGAGAATTCCAAGAATTGAGCGGAAGGGTCTCTCAAAGGTAGAGGCAACACTTCTCTGCTGTGCTACTGATCTCCTTGAGACAGACTGCTCTTTGGATTAGCGGAAAGCCATCAAGTACTAGGACCACATAAGCTAGCCCCTGTGGGAAGTCCGTGTGTCCTCCCACCCGCCACCTGCTCCACTTGTTCTAATCTCTGGGTTATCCAGAATGGATTAGCAATAAAATGAATTCCAAAGACAGAGTGTTAAAGGTAGATCTTCCAGGGGGAGGGTAGGGGCTATAAATACAACTTGTTTATTTTGGGGAAGTCTTCTGGTCCTCTTTGGATCACTCCTTTCCTTTTTGGAAGACTTTTGTCCCCAAGAATGTGTCCTTCCAGCAACACCAGTGTGGAAGACGGGCCTGGGGCATCGGCCTCGTTGGGGTATTCTGAGGTGAGAAGAACGTAGGAGTAGAGATTTCCTGTATCATACAATTTGCATCAGATCCCCAAGGGAAGAGACAGACCATATGGGACTTGGTGGCCAAAGCCCTATTCATAATAAAGGAGCTCATTTGCTGGAAGATCATCTGTGCAGCTCTCCCTGTAGACATGAGATGGCAAGGCTATGGTCACAATGCTGAGTTCTGATCTCTGGGTCCTGACTGGACTTTCACATACCAAGGCAGGATTGACAATTATGAGCACAATTTAGATGGGAAGAAATGTAACTTTCTACATTGAATTCTACTTTTAAAAACCCAGTAAGACCCTATGACTCAGATTGTGGGAAGACTGGTTTACCCCATTAAGGGTAAATACTTCTTTGAGTAAATACTGTATCTGTTTAATGTTCAGAATCCCTATGGGGCTTTTTTTTGTCTTACGCCAGCTCCCCTAGGAGATCCTCTTGTCCTCCTTTAGGTACAGCAAGGAGCGTATGTATTATGCAGACTGGAATGGGAATGCTCATGTGATTTTTCCCAGCTAGTCCTTGGAACCCCTGGCCGCGGATGTCCATGGCCCCACTGTGGCTTCTCTTCTCTAGGCCAGGCTTGCTGGGCCTTCTCCCTTTAGAACCCAGGCATCTCTGGTCTCCCTGACTTTCCCATTCCCAGATGGGCTATGCAGCTGCCCTCAGGCACATACTTGATGACGTCCCTCAGCCATGTGGTCACTAAACTCCTGTGAGAGGCTATATCCCATGAAGTGGGTACAAATCCTTGCTTTGCTCAGATTCTTCTTTGCCTTTCTTGGGTTATGTTCCCTTATGTAACTCTTCCCTATCCCTGGGTCAAGGCCCAGGATGGTGTGGTGTAGGACCCCTTCCGAGGGATCAAGCAGCTTCTACAAACTAGTTCTATCCCCTCTGAATAACTACTTCCTGCTGTTTCAACTTTCCACTCCGTTTTTGGTTGTAGGAAATCTTCCCCACATCATATCTTGCCTCCTCCCTGCTTTGTGACCACCTGAGCTGCCATCTGAGCTCTGGCTCACCAGAATCCACATGTTTATTCTCCCTTTCAACAAAGTCAGCTTCTTTCAAATGAGAGCCTTGCTTTTCAGACTATTGTTGCTGGGAACTAAAATCTGAAGCTGAGTGAGTGAGGGCTTCTGGTTGGTATCTATCTACCTCTTTTCCTGTCCTCAAGCCTTGGCTCAGTGGGTGGAGGGAAAGGTACGTTGGATAATATGACAAACCATGCAGCTATACAACCAACAACAGTAGTATGCCCACCTTATCAGAGGGGCTGAGTAGGAAGCTGAATCTCTTTCTCAGACTACTCTCTTCCTGGACCCTCAACTATTCAGATTAGGCCGACAGGCTTTTTTTTTTTTTAATGAACTGTGAGAATAAAGCAACATCAATAATTTTCAGCAAGTTTTCATATTCTGATACTTAAATATTACATATCTGTAATTTTCTGGCTAATACTTAAAACCAAACTAAGACAATGATCTATAATACACTAGACTCTAGGCTATAGGATCAAATTATCCTTTAATTCTTTGGGTAAACCCAGCAATACCTTAATTTGTCTCTTAGGTTTAACACACTCTGGATATGTGAAAATTTTTTAAAAATTTAAATGAAACTTTTAAAGCTAAATTGGAACTCAAAATGTTAGCTTAATCATGTATATAGTGGAAAGACTTGATCAAGATCAGGAAAGTTATTAATACTTATTTTGTGCTGGGCACTATTCCTGGTGGCATATACATATTATTTAATTTTCATGACCACCCTGTGCTGTATAATTATATTCATCTTACACGTCAGGAAACTAGAAAACCAAAGTTAAGGAACTTGCCCAATATCCATTGGGTCAGTGAAGGATGGAATCAGGGCATGTGGGTAATAGTGTTAAACTCTTCACTGCCTTTCATTCTAACAAAACTCACCCTTGAAATATAAATAAGACTGGACTAGGAAATAAGTAAATGTGTTTTTATAACCTGAATTAAAGCATGTGACTATACTACTTTATTATTCACAGTGATTGATTGGAGTGACTTTGTTTTTCATCATGGGTTTTTTTCTTCAAGTTGAGATTTCAGAATATTAAGACCCAAAATGATCTTACCATCTTAGTAAAAACACTGATGGAAATATACTAAAATGCTTCCAAAATTTTTTCTTATACAACTGAATTAAGAAATTATCGCAGGTGTATACCACTGTGTGTTCTGTTTCTTCTTCTTCTATCATTGACATGTAGTTTTTATTACAAGTTTTAATCGTCCATTAAATGGAATGGTTTTTTTCTTTTTTTTTTTTAAGATTTATTTGAGAGAGAGAATGAGATAGAGAGCATGAGAGGGGGGGAGGGTCAGAGGGAGAAGCAGACTCCCTGATGCGCAGGGAGCCCGATGCAGGACTCGATCCCGGGACTCCAGGATCATGACCTGAGCCGAAGGCAGTCACTTAACCAACTGAGCCACCCAGGCGCCCAAATGGAATGGTTTTCTAATTTTTGGACATTTAAGTTATGTTCAGTATTTTATTCTCATAAACATGGCAAATAGCCTGATGTGTTTATCTCTTTCTTTTTTTTTAGGATAGATTCCTAGAAGTCGAAGTTCTGAGTCACAGGTAGGTTCAATCTATGACTTGATGCATGGGGCCACTTTATAATACCGCCAGCTCTTAAGTGCCGATTTCACTATATCCTGGCTAACAGTGGGATCTATTAAAATGATAGAATTTTAATAGGTAAAAAATGGTATCTTTCAACTTAAACAGCTTTGATTACTAATGAAACATTTTTTACATAGCTCTTTTGGGAACTGTTTTTATCGTTTAGCCATTTATAAGGGACTTTCTTCTCTGTTACAGGCTCCCCCAAATATGAAAAGTGAAAAGGCCAGCCCAGGGCTACCTTCTAGAGACAAATAAATGCAGTCTTGAAAGTTTTAAAGTCTCTTAAAAAAATTGTGATAATTCAAAGTTTAACAATTACCCTTTAAATGGCCTTACTTGTCACACATCTGTTGAACTCTTTTTCCTTAATCTCATGCTTTGAAGAAGTAGACTTCAGGGTCTTCAGCCTTCATGCTTATCCCTCAACCCCTATGCAGCTTCCATCCTCATCCTTTCAGGACTTATATCTAATATCTCTCATTCTGTCTGTTTTCATTGCTTGAGGAAGAAGTGCCTATTACCCTTCCTGGGGAAATTAAACTTTAATAGGAATGTAAACTTAAGCTAGAAGAGTATGGAGTGGGAGGCATTGGCCACTGGCAGTGACAATTTTCAAGGCTGTCTAAATACCCAGCTAAAGCCACAAGGCACCTTGAGCATGGAGACAGTCTTCATCTTTATAACAATTGCTCACAAAGAGCTAGCACTTAATTTATGCTGTATCTGTTCCCATACCTTATATGTTAGTTCTCAAAACAGTCCTATGAGATAGACCTGAGGATCTCTGTTGTACAGGTGGAGAAACCAAGGCACAGAAAGTGTATATCTGCTTGGGCTGACATAATATAAATCCTGTACTGGGTGGCTTAAACAACAGTATAATAGTTCTGGAGGCTGAGAAGTCCAAGATCAGGATCAGAAGGGTTTTGGTTTCTGGTGAGGTTGCTCTTCCTGGTTTGCAGACTTCTTTCTGTGGCCTCACATGGTAGGGTGGGGGTGGGTGGAGAGAATGAGCAGTGTGTGCATGAGTGGGTAAACTCTTGTCTCCCTTCCTCTTATAAGGACACCAGTCCTATTGGATTAAGGGACCCAACCTTATGACCTCATTTAACCCTAACAACCACCTGAAAGCCCTGTCTCCAAGTACAGTCACACTGGGGGGTTAGGCTTCAACATATGAATCTGGTTGGAGGGGGGAGGGGGACAGAATTCAGTCCATGGCTTTTGGCCCCTGATTCCAAAAGTTCATTGCCCTTAACACATGCCAAATACATTTATTTCATCTCAACAGCCCCAAAAGTCTTAACTTGTTCCAGCATGAGTTCTAAAGTCTGAAGTTCAAAGTCTCATCTAAATATCATCTAAATCATGTATGGGTGAGAGTTGAGGTATGATTCATCCTGAGGTGAAATTCTCTTCTAGCCATGAGCCTGTGAAACCAGACAAATTATGTGCTTCCAAAATACAATGGTGAGCAGGCATAGGACAGACATTCCCATTCCAAAGGGAAGAAATCAGAAAAAAGAAAGGAGTGATGGGTTCCAGGCAATTCCCAAACCAAGCAAGGCAAATTCCATTATTATCTTAAGCCTTATGTACTCTTTGGCTCAGTGTCCTACCTTCCAGGCCCACTGTGGTGGAAGCATCACCCCACACAACTCTGCAGTGGCCCTGCCCTCTGAAGCCAGGAGGAAACCAACTTGCCCCTGGGCCTGTGGTTGGAATGGCAGCCCTGATGATCTCTGAATTGTCTTCGGGGTCATTCCTCCCTTTTCTGGAAGAGCAGTGCACATTTGCAACTGGATAGCTTTGTGGTCTCATCCTATAGGATCCAAGAAATTCGACAACCTTCCTTCATTCTGTCCTGCTTTTTCTGTCCCTTTTAGTTCAAACCAATACTGTCTTTGTTGGAAAAACCCATCTCTTTTCCTAGCCTCTGTTAAGATGGCTGATTAGGTCCATGAGTTACACTCTATGACCTCTTTATCAAATGGTTATTCAGCCATACCCTTAGTGCTCTCTTCAGAACAAGTTTTTTCACTTTCTGCAATGTAGGTGGGCTGATAATTTTCCCAGTCTTCAAGCTCTGGTTCCTTTGTGTTTAATGATTCTTCCTTTAATTCATCTCTCCTCTTGTATTTTACCATAAGCAGTAAGAAGGACCCTAGTTACACTTTCACTATTTTGCTTAGAAATCTCCTCTGTTAAATATCTAATTTTATCACTTGTAAGTTCTACCTTCTACAAAATACTAGGACACCATTTAAGCGAGTTCTCTGCCACTTTATAATAAGGATTTCATTTCCTCTGGAGTCTGGGGCCTTTCCACCAGTTGTGCGTGCTGCTTTACCACCCCACTCTGTGTGGCTCTTCCCTCTGTGGCCGGGGTTATGGCTGCTGGTTTTCTCATTCTGATCAGTAATAACTGCACTGTAAGTACTTACACTTGGTATGCTATTTTGTCTGCACGACAATCCTGGGTGGTAGGAGACTTAGTTTTCTAGGGTTGCCATAACAAAGTAGCATAGACTGGGTGGCTTGAACAACAGAAGTTTACCTGAGATCAGGAAATCAGGGTGTCAGCAGAGTTGGTTTTCCTCTCCTTGGCTGTTGGTGGTTGACTTCACATGGTCTTCCCTCTGTGCCAGTTGTGTCCACATTTCCTCTTATAAATATACCCGTCCTATTGGATTAGGACCTATCCACATCACTGAATTTTTTAATCTTTTAATTATCTCATTAATTTATCCCAGTTATCTCTTTGAAGACCCCATCCCCAAATACAGTCACATTCTGAGGTTCTGGAGGTTAGGACTTCAACATAGCAATTGGCAACAGCGGGGAGGTAGGAGTAGCACAGTTCAGCCCATAGCAGAGGGCAAGGTCTTTTACCCTTACTTTACAGCTAGGAAGTGAGACCCGGGGTCAGTTTTTCCTCGGTCCACACAGTCACTAGGACTGAGACTGGAGCCCTAGGCACTAGACTCCCAGTTCATTTTCTTTTCACACCAGGCCTGAGCCACAGGGTTTGCTGAACTTTCGCTTGTTCGGAGAGGGCCATCTTCAGGAAACCTAGACTTAGAATTTATCATTGGTCTTGCTTTGAAAGCACTGTCTTTCCCCTCTCTCTCTTGTCTTAAATTTGGTTTCCCTAAAAGTAGGCCATGATTTATAGTTTATATGGGAGACAAACCCAGGAATTACCAGTAGGGGAGTGGAAGTAACATAGGGAAGAAAAGCCAGACTATGAAAGATGCATGACTGAGCAGGTTACTGCTGTGGGCCACTGGGGCTCAGTCCTGCTGAGGCACTCTGGGAGACTATGTACAACATGCTTCAGAGGTGTCCTTCCAACACTTAGGAATGAGGGAGCTAGGTTGTTCATCAACCCCGATGGTCATTGTTTGAGAGCTGATCCTCTGGGGTGTCAATCCCTCCAGCACCTCTGACATGCCCTGGGGAAGGCCACTGATAAGTATGCCTGTGCCTAGAGGGTGCTAAGGCACTGTATTAGTTACCTATTGCTGTGTAACAAATTACCACAAACATAGCAACTTAACACATTCATTATCTCACCGTTTCAGTGGATCAGGAGTCACACCTGGGCATGGCTTAGCTGGGTCCTCTGCTTTAAGCTCACTCTCAAGGCAGAAATCAAGGTGTTAGTCTGGGCTGGGGTCTCAGCTGAAGGCTTGACTGGGGAAGGATCTGCTTCCAACTTCATTTCCTCTAGAACTTTTGGACTGATGACCTCAGTTTCTAGCTGGGTGTTGGCCAGGTGTCACCTTCAGTTCCTTGCTATGTAGGTCTTCCTAGCATTGCTACTTAATTAATCAAAGCATACAAACCAGGAAGGCAATCAAGAAAGTCAGCAAGATGGAGAATCTTATGTAAGGCAATCGTAGAAGTGACATCCCATCCCCCTTGCTATATTCTTTTTTTTTTTTTAAGATTTTATTTATTTGACAGGGAACACAAGCAGGGGGAGTGGGAGAGGGAGATGCAGGCTTCCTGTGGAGCAGGGAGCCCGATGCGGGGCTCGATGCGGGGCTCGATCCCAGGACTCGGGCTCAGTCCCAGGACCGTGAGATCATGACCTGAGCAGAAGGCAGATGCTTAACAATTGAGCCACTCAGGTGCCCCGCCTCCCTTTGCTGTATTCTGTTGGTTAGGAGCAAGTCACAGGTCCTGCCACACCTAAGGGGAGGGGATTACACAAGGACATGTCTACCAGGAGGTGGACGCACTGCGGGTGTCTGTTACACTCCCATCTGCTAACTTCAGAAGTTATTGCTGACCAGAAACATCTTTTATCAAGAGACATCGGGATCAGAAATAATTTTATTGCAGGGGCACCTGGGTGGCTCAGTCGTTAAGCGTCTGCCTTTGGCTCAGGTCATGATCCCAGGGTCCTGGGATTGAGCCCTGCATCGGGCTCCCTGCTCAGCGGGAAGCCTGCTTCTCCCTCTCCCACTCCCCCTGTTTGTGTTCCCTCTCTTGCTGTGTCTCTCTCTGTCAAATAAATAAAATAAAATAAAAATAATTTTATTGCAAATCAGAAAATCTAATTTTAAACTACCTGGTCATTGGGGGCTAGTCAGATGTGATTTTCTGGGCCTGACATGGAGTCTTCTGTGCTTTCCTTTCCCTAGTTAAGGGCTAAGCATCTTGGGTTTTTGGTGATGGGGACTCTGAATTCTCGTGATCTTCCTGTGGAGCCAACTGCCGTTCTTGTTCCTTTTGTAGGATTTCAAAGTGAATTTGGAATTGAGTGAGAACTTCAGGAACTTCAACTAAAATTCCATATAGGCTATTAATATGGAAATTTATATATTGAAATTTTGCTTCCTATCTGATATCAGAACAATTCCTAAAGCCACAGGATGACACTAATCTTTCCAGCACTTGTCACATTCAGATGGCATGTAAGAGAAGCTGGAGGATTTTTTTTTTTTTAAAGACTGATGACTGGAGGGGAAAAATCATTTTTTTGGGAAAAGAATATATCAGCCTTATCAACTTTATCAGTGTCTTGTACTAGTTCTGCATTTTAAATTTAATTTTTTTTTTTTTTGTCTCCTGCCGGAAGCCATGTGCAGGGTAGTGGTTAGGGCTTATAAGCTCTGGGGCCATATTGTGTGAGTTTGAATCCTTGCCCAGCCACCCACTAGCTGTGTGACCTTGGGCAGGTTACCTAACCTCTCTGTGTGTCAGTCTCTTCAACTGTAAAATGGGGGTAATAATAGTACTATCCTTATGGAGTTCTTGTGAGGATTAAATGAATAAAAATGCATGTAAAGCCCTCAGAACAGTGGCAGGAGCCAACAAGAGTTTGCAATTACTAGTTTGAGAAAGTTAAATAATACATCAGGAAGAGAAATTTTTGAGTGATGGAGATGACTAAGGGGATTTATGAAGCCTGCTATTTCTGGACTAAACAAAAATTCTCTATTCCCTTTTTGGGTTCTATTTCAGAAAAGGGCCCACCATAACTATGATTTCAGGGTTCTGGAGAAGATGTTCCTGACTCCCTAGATATCATCACTCAGCACCAATAATGCATAGCCACCTGAAGTGTCTCAATAAACACATGACTTCCTGGTTCTGGCCAGACAGACCTTGGGTCCTGGTGGCTCAGCTGCTTATAATTCTAGCAGGTTTTGACAGGAGAATGGGGAAAGGGCTTGTGGACTCAGCAATTCTGAAAGTGAAATGGGAGTGAATGAGGAGCTCTGGGTAGGAAAGGAGGGGATAGAGACTGGGGGATGGAGAGGTTGGGAGAGCTAGAGCAGAAAGACACAACTTCCTCTGGCATCTGAGATGGAATATTTGCCAGTTCTAGGGTGGTTGTGGTGGGCATTTTCTCTTTTTCCACATCAGTAGTAGTTCACATAGAGTGGCATTTCTTAAATGTCAGTGTGCAAAGGAATTACCAGGGATACTTGTTAAAAAATAAACTTCCTAGGCCCACCTCCAGAGATTCTGATTCTGCAGCAGCACTGTGGTGGAGTCAGGTGATTTTTATGGGAGCGTCTAAAGGTGGTGATGGCCCCAGAATCTAAAAGGAGCAGAGGGGCCATGATCTGGTTGGGGAAAGTGACCAGGGGCTTTTCTGGAAGCCATACTTGCCCTGCAATCAACATTTTAAAAAAGCACGTAGAGTGGATGCTGATTTGGGGAAGCTGGTGGAGCTTATGGGGGTCTGAAGTCCAAGCTACCACTTGACATTCCTACTCTGAGGGCATATTGAGAAACACTGTCAGAAAGTACAAGTGGAAGATGCTTTAAGTACACTGTCATTTTACAGACTAAGACAATAATGCCCAGAAAGCTTAAGTGACTTCATCAAAGTCACACAGCTAGTTAATGGCAGGTCTGAGACTGTAATCAAGGATTCTGCTTCTCCACCCAGTTCCCTTATTCACTAAACACCTGTTCCCTCTGGGATGAGGAGAGGGGTGAGAGGAGGAAGTAATGAGAATTGGAGGGAGCTGGGCTCACAGTCCCAGACCGCAGCACAACAACAAAAATTTTGCTCTAGTTGAAGATGGAGTCAGAATTAGGATAATTTTGACTCAGAATTCAAATGGCCAACAATTGCTATTAAAATCCCTAATAGTTAATTTTCTAAAGGCAGATGTCCTTCCCAGACAATAAATATTCCATCTGTAAGACTTCTTTCTTTTTTTAATCCCAGGGAAGATATAGCGTTTAAGGAAGCTCACGTTTCAGATTTTCTTCCTAGTAACAAAATCCTCATATTAGCTCTTGGCTCTTGCGGGCAGTTGGTAGTGCCGGAGTGGACGTGGGCAGAGGCCGGGCGGCGGGACTGCGGGTGGGGGGGGCACTGCAGCACCGCGGCCCTGGGGCAGCCGGGCAGCGGCCCGCTAGAGGGGGCGCTGTGGGCGCCGCCAAGCGTCCTTTTGTCAGCGCGCACGGCCAAGAGAGCTCTCATTTCCTCCCAGCCTCGTGTGGGAAATGGATTTAATTCCGACGGCAGGGCTGTAAGGGGCGAGCGGGAACGAAAGCCTTTTGTCAAGGAGTAGCAGCCTCTGTTGTCTGTAATTACCACTGACGCGGAGAAGCTGCATTGCTGGTGGAATTCCAGGCAGCTCTGACAAGTGTGGGGCTGCAGGATGGGAAGAAAACATTGCTCTGCAGATTAGCTGGGTGCATTTATTAAGCAGACACCCAAAGGAAAAGACAACAAAGCAAAACAACAGTGGAAGACCAGGGATGGATAAGATGCTGTGCCGGAGGTAAGCCCGTCTTGGGAATGGGCATCGTGGCTTGCCTTGGTTTTGTTTCTTTTAATGGAATTTGAGACCCCTACAGCATCCCTCCACTGTGCGCGAGCTGGTTGGTCCCGATTGGCGAGCGTCTGCTAGTGTGTGTGTCTGTGATGCAGCCCTTCCCCGCGGCTGTGTGTTTTGTGCCTAAAGGTTTCTCTTGACGATGTAACATTGGAGGTTCTTCGGAAAGCGGGGCTGAGTAGCCCTGGCCTCTGCGAGGGGATGGTCGGGCGTACTCGCTCCGAGCGCCACGCCTGACAGGTGGGGCTTTCTTCTTGGTCAGGGCTGGTGGGTGGCAAGCGTCGCCTCACGGGGGCTGCCCCTCCCCTCCCTTCCCTTCCGGCTCGGCCGCCGCCCTCCAGGGGAGCGGTGTGGGGTGCTCAGCGGGCTGGGCGCGTCCCCGGGGCGTCGTCAAGGCTCGAGGCGGGGCGCTCTGCCGCAGCTGCGGGGCCTCAGGTGCGGCATCGGCAGCCGCCTGCATTTGGAGCAGGGGAGCTGGCACGTGAGCGGGTCCCAGTGGATCTGGATTTTTATGCCACTCCACCACTTTGGAGGGAAAAAAGGCCACTGTCCCCAAGAGGTCCTGCCAGTGTGTTCCTCTCTTAGCTTTCATCTCCCCTCCCCTCTCTTTTCCTGCCTCTTCTTTCCCCGCCCCCGCCCCCATCCCGGGGTTGGAGGCCACCCTTGGTCTGGGAGGCCGGGTGGGGTGGGGGTGGGCCGCGTCTGCCAGTTTTGAAATCACCACCACTGAGCTACAAGGTGTTAGGTTAGGGGGAGTGGGGGCGGGGCAGACTGCTTTAGGATGCCGATCAGGCGCTCTGTCTAGCCTATTGTCTTGCTTTTTCTCCCCCTTCCTTTTCGTCTGTAATCTCCACCCCTTGCCAAAGAGAGGGAGAAAGAAAGACTGAAAGCCCCAGGAGAGAGAGAGCGAGAGAGAGAAAGAGAAGGAAAGGGGGGAAAAAAAACCCAGCCCACACCCTATCAAATTCTTTTAAAACTTGTCATTTATCTGTGACACATGATTATTACCCATCTGTTTCTTTACACCCACTCTTCCCTCTTGCAGTTTGTTGTCTAAGGTTCAACTGGCTGAAATGAGCCTTATTAATAATAGAAATCAAATCTCAGTTTGCTAAATGGACATTTTGTTCTTTCTGACTAAGCCCAAAGGAAGGGTTGATATGACATCCTGGCGTGAGCAAGTGATTGGAGAGGGTAGACCCACCTCCTTTCACATCTAGTGTGTGGGTCTAGTTAAGGTACATGAGATGCATGTTTAACTTGTACAGTAGGGGTGGTGTCTTTAAAGGGATTTAAACATTGGGTTTCATTTTAAGAGAGAATTGGCCAACATTTGAAGTGAAAGTGCTTTAAATTAATAAAAGCAGATAACTGAAGTTTCAGACTTGCAAGTCACTCTGGCCACTAGCATATGAATAGTATATGTTAGAGATTTAACAGAGGGATTTAGACCATTTAATATTTTTGCTTTATAGTGTTCTACCTTCATTCTGTAAAGCGATCAGACTTTTGTCAGTGTGTATGGACCAGGATCTTGCCCAGCCCTGCTTCTTCCCCCACCCCCGTCCACTTTTCATCTCCCCAACCCCAATAGCAAACCTTTTATTATTATTGTAATTTCAATATATTTTGGAGAACCACTAAAGATAAATCGTTCTTTGATCCCAAATCCATACATTTTTGTGGGAAGCCATATATTCTTTCTTGTCCAATTGCCTAGCCTTATTAGAAATTTGCTTGTTACATACAAAATATATAACACTGCCTGAAATGACGCACCTTATGGTTTGGTTTCTGGGCTTGGGTTGAATTGGCTTTAAGCGTTAGGATGGTGCTAGAATTAGCAAATCACAGCTATTCTTTAAGAGTTTACAGGTGATCAAATATGTTTGTTGGGACAGAGTTTAGTGTTAAGGTTTTAAATGTATGTTTAAAAGACTTTGATAAATATATTTACCACCTACCTTGTTCTACAAGGAATTTAAGACAGTTTATCGGGCTTCATAAAACATAGCAAGGGAGACTAACTTAGAAGTAAATGAGAAAGAAAAGAGAAGACTAAGGGAAGAGATATAAAATGGTATTAAGAATGAAGCTAATACAAAAATACAAGCATAAGACCCTCTACACTTGGTACGAAGGTAAACAAATCCAGCTCTAAACTTTCCAGCATCTCATGGAAAAAGGAGAACTGACCAGCCCATGACTCATATGTTTTATTTATTCATTGACTCATTCACCCATTTGTTCATTTAACAAACACTCAGTGAGGACCTACTATGTGCTGGGTTCTGTGAAGGGTGCAGAGACAGACATGGTCTCTGTCCTGACAGCAGTTACAGATGAATGTGAGGAACTGACATTCATCAAGGAAACCCTGTAAATGAATGTATAATTACAGATCGTGCCAAGAGCCGTGCAGAAAAGGTATGAAAACACAAAATGTCACATGTCCAGAACATAAAACAAAAACTGAAAACTTCTTAAGTGAAGCACAATTCTTGATTCTAAGAGCAGAAAGGAACTCTTCACAAATATGATAGTATTTGGAATGATGTCTTCAATCATGTTCTTGTCAGACACAAGGAGGGTTTCATACTGCTGTTTTTAAAGTGTTCCTCAGTGTGAGCTTATATCACTCATGGGTCTCTCAGACCACTGGGGTTCTGGGGATATATACATTTTGAGGAATCTGTGTCTTCTCTAAAATTAGCAGTTTTACTTCAGTGATAATCTTAAATAATAATAAAAATGTGTTCTGGATTATCTTGATGGCAACTCCAAAGCCAATGGTGGGGCCTGTATTTGCCTCTGTATCTTCCCATGTGAGCCAAGGGCAGGCCTGGTGGCTCAGGTTATGAGGCAGAGAGGAGTTTAGTTAGAGGTACATGGAGAAAATGATGAGTCCACACAGGGCACAGGCTCATCAGACTCAAAAGAACAATTCCTGGGATCAGCACTATATTGGCAAGGAATGATGCTCTCATGCTAGTTGCACCTTCATATGCACAAGTTGCAGCAACTTATTAGCAGCAGGTGATGTAGTGAAAACACAATGACAGAGTTGCTGTTGCTGGTTTCAGCAATAATTGGATTAGATCTACATTTAATGCAGATTTGGTAACCCCCGATAACTACCTTATGTCCAAAGCAATGAGACGAGTAATTTGGTGTAATGATTGAGTGGAGCCAGACTGTCTGACTTCAAATTCATTTTTTTACTTACTACCTGTGAAACTTGGGCAAGTTACTCAATCTCTCTGATCCTCAGTTTCTTCTTTTGATGATATGGAGATAAATGTGTGGTATTGATTTCATCATGATATTAAAAGGATTCGAGTTACTACATGTGAAAGACTTGGAGCATATAGTAAAGTTCAATAGATGTTGGTCATTACTATGATTTTTATTATTATGAAATGGCACCCACTTATGTAGGCATCTCAGGATGGGTTTTAGTAGAATTTTAAATTATGGTACCTGACTATCTTCAATGTAGCAAACACATTTTTGAGGTTATTAATATTGTTTTGCACACATGCTTTATAAGTTGTCTGCATTAGTATTGTTGAAGCCAAAATTCAGATAGTGATAACACATAGCAACTAGACTGAGACTATATCTTTCTGTTGTTAAACCCAAAATGGTGTTTTAATTCCAGCAAAACAATATTGTCTGTTGCAGGAAGTTAATTTTGTTAGTTTGGCGTTTTAAAGTTTTATAGTTACATTTATTTGTAAATTGATTTTGGCATTTTGGTTATATAAAAGCTATAATGCCTGGATGTTTATAACTGGTTTTGTTTTTTTTTTTAAAGATTTTATTTATTTATTTGACAGACAGATACATAGCAAGAGAGGGAACACAAGCAGGGGGAGTGGGAGAGGGAGAAGCAGGCTTCCCACTGAGCAGAGAGCCTGATGCGGGGCTCGATCCCAGTACCCTGGGATCATGACCTGAGCTGAAGGCAGACGCTTAACGACTGAGCCACCCAGGCGCCCCATAACTGGTCTTTATGAGTGTATGTATTTAAGTTACATTTTAATAAAAGTGACTTAGGTCAGCCTGGGTCCATGAGAAATTTTTTTCTTCAAAAGAGATTTTTGGGTAGTTTAAGCATTTTTGGACTGTGTACAAGGACATACCCAAGATGCTTGGAGTAGAATTTCGAATCTGTAGAAGAGAGATTGGAGCCCTAATATTTTACTCTATATACCATAAGTACCATAGTTTTAGCTTGAAAGAATTTTAAGACAGTAATACCAAAAACTGCCTCTGTTTACAACAACAACAAAGTCCCCCAGACTCAAAGAGCACCTATGGAATGGCAAGCTTCCAGCAAAGATTCGTCCTGGCCTAACTTCCATGATAAACCACATATGAGAGGTTTGTCAATGTTACTGAATGAGGTGAAAAGAAAGTCTTTTCTCTGTGGACTACAATGTTCGACTGTATAGATTAAAATGAGTTTATTGATTATATTGTTCAAATCTGTTTTTAAGTTTCCTTTGTACTTAATTGAGCTGTCAAAGATTACAAGAAATATGCCAGTCTCCCATTATAATTTTTGATAGCTTTCCTTTTGATATATACATATCATAGACCTATGCATTTATATTATATTACACACAGGTTTTATTTGATGCTGTGTTATTTAGGGCCCTGGTTGCCAAGGACTGATGGCTTTTTTGGGATGGGGGACATTTAGTGCCCAAACCAGGACATGCTAGGCAAAGGAAGACAGATCTATTTTAGTTGCAGAGAAGAGAGAGATAACAAACAATGGGCCCAGATTCTTCAAGGACTCTCTAGAAGATATAGTAAAGATGGTGCCAACCAACATCAACCAGCCCATGATTCAACAAGGGGCCCTCCCCAGAAGAAGCAGGGATATTCTTCCAGGTGAGTCCTAGAATAATTCTCAGGCTCAATGCACCAGGCCTGGATGGGCTATGGTGTGGTCAGGGGGAAGGTGAGGTATTAAACACAAGGCTCTAGGAAATTTATCAGCACCTTCCACCTTGAGTAACTGGACCCCAATCCTGATGTGTGCTGAGGGAGCCCCCAGTAACGTGGGACTTTAACGTAGCCAGCTTCAAACCAGGTCAGTTCTGATCACCCCCAACAGTTGCAGCTGAAAATAAAGATAAGTACATAAATGTCACTTGGCCCAGCCATAAATATCTCTAGTGTACTTGGTATGACATAGGACCTCACTCCACAAGCAACCCGGGCAAGACCTGGAGGCTAGGGAATTTAGGATGTGGTTGCCAGAAAGCAAATCGGGAGCTCCATATGATATCTGGAAAGGTCTTCCCTGGTCCCAGCCTTGAAGTGGCTGAAAATAACTTAGCAAGCCAAGTAGCAAATTGACTTCTGTGAGTGGCAGCTTTAAGGACCATTGACACCCTCCACCCTTTGCCCTCCCCCTACACAGACGGCTGATTAAACCAGGCATGGACCTGTGAAGACTTAGGATCTCAGGGCTGGTAGCCATGTTAGGCCAAACAGGGAAGGGAGTCAGGGTGAGGAGACAAAACAAACAAAAACAACCCCCCCCCAAAAAAAACCCCACCCAAAACAAAAAAACAAGACAAGAGGGTGATGATAGGTCATCCCCCTACTCCAATTTAAAGGATTAAAAAAAAAATCCCCTAGCCAATTTAAAGAAGAAGCTACTTGGTTTTCCTGAGGTGGCCAAATGATTCTAGTTCTGGTAGCTTCCATGAGGCCCAGCTAGACCTTGGTCCCTGTGTTGATGAGGTTGCCTTCTATCCTGTTGACTTTTGCTTTAAAAAAAAATTGCTGGCGGGCGCCTGGGTGGCTCAGTTGGTTAAGTGATTGCCTTCGGCTCAGGTCATGATCCTGGATTCCTGGGATTGAGTCCCACATTGGGCTCCCTGCTCAGCGGGGGGTCTGCTTCTCCCTCTGACCCTCTTCCCTCTCGTGCTCTCTGTCTCTCATTCTCTCTCTCAAATAAATAAATAAAATCTTTAAAAAAAAATAAAAAAATAAAAAAAATTGCTGGCAAAAGGGCATCTGGGTGGTTCAGTCGGTTGGGCATCCAACTCTTGATTTCAGTTCAGGTCATGATCTCGGGGGTCTTGAGTTCAGGCCCTGAGTCAGGGCTCCATGCTCAGCGTAGAGTCTGCTTGAGATTCTCTCCCCCTCTCCATCTGCCCCTCTCCTGACTCATGCTCTCTCACACACACACACACTCTCTCTAAAATAAATAAATAAAATCTTTAAAAGAATTGATGGTGAAAAGATAGTCAAAAAGTGAGGGTGCATTCAGTTCCTTCCTCCTTTACTGTGTCAGATGGTAGAGCATCCATACTGATTATCTCAACATTACTTTATTTAGAATTGATTCTTCTTCCCTCTTAGCACATTTCTCTTAGATCCTTCCAACACCCTCATTTGTGTCCCAAATTAGCTACATCTGTTACCATAGTTATGCAGTATCCAGCTTAACCCATTCCATGCTTGTTCCTGCTGTACTGTGCATGAGACTTGCTTTCTTGCATTTCCAGAAGACCTATCATTATTTTTCTTTCTTTTTCTCCTGCCGCCCACCCCCGTTTTTACTGTTTTTAAGGCAATGCGTGTGCATAGTTAATAAATCAAATAGGACTGAAGGACTTCGAACAGAAAGCAACAATCCCAGCCCCAGTCCAAATCCTTATCCACAGACAGGCAAACTGCTTTTAGCTGTTTCCCATTCTGTTGTAGTTACCTCTGTATCTCAAAATAATATGTATACATTGCTGCTTCTGAATTTATCAACTTTGATCATCATCTAGTGACCTCATGCCATGACAGTCAAGGATGTAGTTTATATCATACATACATTCATCTCCTCACTCTCTTTCTGAGGTCATCTCTGCGGCTCCAGACAATGCATTGATTAAAACCAGAATTCTCATTCCATGGACTGTTAATTGGGTCACTGGACTCTACTCTGTGTAAGGTAAGTCTACTACCACCACCTCTCTTTGCCCTTCTTCCTCTTTCCCTCTAGCTTCCCTTTACTTTTGCATTATCAAAGTTGATAAAATATTCATTCTGTTCCGTGGCCATAGTTAGTTTCTATTATTTGTCTGTAATTATGGTAATTCTAAAAGCTGAAGATTTTTATTTATTTATTTATTTTAAAGGTTTTATTTATTTATTTGACAGAGAGAGACACAGCGAGAGAGGGAACACAAGTAGGGGGTGTGGGAGAGGGAGAAGCAGGCTTCCCGCCGAGCAGGGAGCCCGATGCGGGACTCGATCCCAGGACCCTGGGATCATGACCTGAGCTGAAGGCAGTCGCTTAACGACTGAGCCACCCAGGCGCCCCTAAAAGCTGAAGATTTTTAAACTGTTCGTTATCTGGGTTGATATTGTTCACAAGTAATCTAGGATTTCATATCCTTCTTAGGGGCTCCCATATCTCAACCCTTGGGCCCCTAGATAGCAAATGCTCACAGGATGACCCTGGGGACACCAGCACCACCACAGCTGTCCTAGTTCATCCCCTGAAGGATTTGCAGTTTCTCTAAGGAGACCCCTCCAGTGATCAAGTTGATGAACTGAGAAACAGTGGTGTCTGCATACTATTTTGAGATGCGGAGGTAACTACAGCTGAGTGCCTGGCTCGGGGCGGGGGGGGGGGTCACTGTGAATGCGCACAGGAGAAGGGGTGAGTGGGGTCTGCTGCTCCACAGAGACCTGTAATTTGTGCTCCAGTGTCCAGTCTCTTTTTTCTTCCTGCCCTGTATCTTGTCTGCCCTATCAGAGTCTGGGACATCTTCAGGGCTCTGCCACAGATAATCTGCCTCCTTGGCTCCAGCATCTTCTGCCTAAAATTTGGGCCAAGCCCTCTTTTGCTTCAAACATTAGTCACTAGTTCCCCATCTGCTTTTTGTCCTACAGAAACTTGCTGAAATCTCTCCTCTGATAACAACCTGCTTTCACTTTGTTATTATGGGATTATGCATTTTTATTCCCTTATGGTCAATTTGATGCAGTCCAAGGAGAGAGAGAGAGAGGAACATAGGGATAGGTGGGATTAGGCCTGCCATCTTGAATTAGAAGCCAGGGACATTAGTTTTCAATCAAGCCATGCATAATAGCAATAAAATAAGCTATTGGCATGCCCTGATTTAAATTTAAACCCTAGTGAAGTTTGTTCTTCTTTGTTATGAAAATGCCTTCAAATATGTACGGTACCTCTCAGTCCCAACATCTTCTGCCATCTAGTATAGTGCAGAAACACTGAATCATTCTTCCATCCCACACTAAGATGAATGATTTTTAGCTTACATACAATTCTAACAGGCTGAGTTGTTTCTCTTAAGCAAGGTGCAAGTGACAAATTAGAAGAGTTTGGCTAATAGTCTGAAAGAGCCCCGGATAAGAGGGTTAAGAGAAGACAGAAACTTCTCCAGGTAACCTGGGCTGCAGTTATTGGCCAGTTGCTATGGAAGGTCATTTGTCAGAGTTGCCAGTACTTGATTTGGATGCAGAAAGTAAGGAACTAACACTGTGTGTCCTCAGAGGGAGAGGGGCTGCTGGCTTTTTTTTTTTTTAACCTGGATAAAAAGGAGGGATTTGTGGGTGCCAAAGGCTTTGTTCAGAGAGTAAATCTGGAGTTATGTCACATAAGAAATTTCAGTTCCCTCTACGTTTCCATCTAATTTGGAGATAATTGCTCCATTCTTCAGCCGTAGCAATGATTACTGAGACAGAAGACAGTTTGGGGATCCTGCTTTATAGACCTTAACTGTTAAAGTTATAGGCTGTAAAAACTCTTGCCAGCTTTGAAGCCTGTATTTGTTATACTTGATTCTGAACTGAAGATGTGTCAGGTTTAAGGATGTCAAAGATTAAAATCTGCTTTTCAAAATCTATTATATTTATGGATGAAATGATCAAGGTCTATGATTTGTCTCAAAATATTTTTTTATTGGGGGATGAATGGGGTTGAGGTGAATGGAGATGGATTACAAGCTGATAATTGCGGAGATTGAGTATAATATCTAAACTGGCACTTTTTAGAGTGAAAGGAGGTGCTATTAGTAATTACATTGGAACAAGAGACATGACCCAGACCCTTTCAGGAAAATTGCAGTCTACTCTGAAGCTAGATGATGGGTACTTGGGGTTCATTATGTAGTATGCTCTCTAATTTTGCATATTTGCAAATTTTCCCATAATTAAATATGTCTACTGTTTTATACTTTTTGCTGTTTTGTTAAAATTGGAGCCTTTAATCTTAACCATGATGTTAAACATAAGTCAACTTTAAACATAATATGAAAATAGCTAGAGAATATTGTTAAAGGATAAATCTATCAAGTTAATTTACAATAATGGGACAAAAGTCCATAGATTCTGTAATTGGGACACCCAGGAAACAATAATTAATTCGACAGTGTTATAAAGCAGATCTCTAGCTTTAGTTATGCAAAAGGGCCTTGTTTTTATTGCTATGAATTGGGTTCATCAGGATTTTATGGATGGGTGGTTTCATCCTCAGAAAGGTCAAGTCTGCTGGGAAATGAGCAGAGCCAAGAAAGTGGGGCTTCGATTTGCAGAGCAAGTCCACATGCTGATCTGTAATTATCTTAATGTCTCTCCTATTTGAGGTTCTCCATTACCTTTTACCTGCTGAAATAGTCTTTCAAAATTAGTCAGAATTTGAGAAAGAAGGTCTCCATTCTTGCTCTATAATTACCATGGTATGTCATCCCACGGTTTAGTGAAGATTTTGCTTCTGCGCATGTGAGGTGGTATGGCTGACCTACGTGGATGAGGCAGCAAGGGTGGGCTCTGTCTCTGTCTTTCAGGATGTCAGTCATTTTGTTTCTGCCAATCAGAGGGCCCAAGTGGTTGTGGATTTGGAGTGAGGTTCTTAGTGCCCTATTCAGAGAGGGGTTGAAATGAATGCCCAGCTGCCAGATGGCACCTTGAAAGGAGCCTGGGAGTACCAGGCAAGGTACTATATCATATGTGGGCTCTTTCAAGGCTAGAGTGCTGCTTCTATAGGATCAGGAATCAGTTCTTTAAAAATGATTTGTTCTTTTTTTTTTCTTTTTATTAACATATAATGTATTATTTGTTTCAGGGGTACAGGTCTGTGATTCATCAGTCTTACACAATACACAGCGCTCACCATAGCACATATCCCTCCCCAGTGTCCATCACCAACCACCCCATTCCTCCTATCTCCTCTCCCCTCCAGCAACCCTCAGTTTGTTTCCTATGATTAAGAGTCTCTTATTGTTTGTCTCCTTCTCTGGTTTCATCTTGTTTCATTTTTCCCTCCCTTCCCCTATGATCCTCTGCCTTGTTTCTCAAATTCTACATATCAGTGAGATCATATGATAATTGTCTTTCTCTGACTGACTTATTTCACTTAGCATAATACCCTCTAGTTCCATCCACGTTGTTGCAAATAGCAAGATTTCATTTTTTTGATGGCTGCATAATATTCCATTGTATATATATACCACCTCTTCTTCATCCATTCATCTGTTGATGAACATCTAGGCTCTTTCCATAGTTTGGCTATTGTGGACATTGCTGCTATAAACATTGGGGTGCACGTGCCCCTTTGGATCACTACATTTTTATCTTTGGGGTAAATACCCAGTAGTACAATTCCTGGGTCATAGGGTAGATCTAAAAGTGATTTGTTCTGATGCTATTTGTGTTACTGGTATAATTTACTATTGTGTCCCCTGTATTATGCAAAAGAAGGTTACCTTTTAATTTATTTGCTTGTGCTTTTTAAAGTCAAGCTTATTGAGATATAATATACATAGAGTACAGTTCATCTTTCTTAGGTATATTGTTCTATGAATTTTGACAAATATATATATTCATGTAATCACCACCACAATCAAGATAGAACAAGGTTCCCTTGTGTCCCTTTGTAGTGAATCTCCCCCATCTACCCACAGCCCCTGACAACCACCCATCTGGTTTTGCCTTTTCCAGAATGTCCTATAAATGGGATCATACAGTGTAGTCTTTTTTTCCAACTTCTTTCACTTTGTATAATGTTTTTGAGATTAATCCTCATTGCTACAAATATCAGTAGTTCATTTCTTTTGATTGCTGAGCAATATTTACTTGGATGACTATAGTTTGTTTAGCTATCCACCCATTAAAGGACATTCAGGTTGTTCCCAGTTTTTGATGATTATAAATAAAGCCACTGTACCTATTGACATACAAATTTTTGTGTATTTTAGTTCTCTTGGGTAAATAAATACCTAGGAGTGGGGTTGCATTGTGGTATTGTAAGTGTATTCTTAACTTTACAAGAAACTGCCAAACTGTTTCCAAAATGACTGTACCCCATTTTGCATCCCCACCAGCAATGTATTAGAGTTCTAGTTGCTCTAAACTTGGTATTGCTAGTTGTTAGAGTGAAAGGAGGTGCTATTTCTCTTTTTTGGTTGTTTCTTTTAAATGTCTGCAAGTTTCTGCCATTCTGAGGCAAACGGGAAGGGGTATTTCCTCAGTTTCAAAGAGGGAGCAGAAGCATAATGGGGGTATGGGGAGCACTATAGGGGGATGTAGGGAGAGTTGCCTAAGAGGAAGGTAATATGCGAAGGGTGAAGGGGGTAAAGTCAGGAGCTGGGGTATCTCATCCTTCCCTCCTGCTCAGGCTGCTTCTGGAGCTCTTCTTTGGAGGATGTTGTGGTTTGTATTATGAGGAGCTACTCCCTTAGGAAGTAAGGGAGGGATGGAAGAAGACAGCTATAATATTGATTCCATTTTTTTTTTTTTAATGTGCTTACTCCAAGTTCTGGTCTTTATATCCTTAGTTCAGTAAATATCTCTTTAAAATAGATGTTTGGCCCAGATAACCCCTTCTGTTAATTTTGGGCAGAAGGGAAAGGAGAGTTACATAAAAAATATTCAAGAAAATGCATATTTAAATTTGATTGATGTAGGGACTCAAAGAGATATTTGAATACTCATGTTCATAGCAGCATTATTCACAATAGCTAAAACATAGAAGCAACTCAGGTGTCCATTGATGGATGAAGGATAAGGAAAATGTGGTATATACATACAGTGGAATAATATTCAGGTTTAACAAAGAAGAAAATTCCAGGGTGCTTAGGTGGTCCAGTCAGTTAAGTGTCTGCCTTCGGGCTCAGGTCATCATCTCAGGGTCCTGGGATCGAGCCCCACATCGGGCTCCCTGCTCAGTGGAGAGTCTGCTTCTCCCTCTCCCTCTGGCCCTCCCTGCTGCTTGTGTTCTCTCTCTCAAATAAATGAATAAAATCTTTAAAAAAAAAAAAAAAGGAAGAAAATTCTGACATACAGTACAACATGGATGAAATTTGAGGACATACACTAAGTGAAATAAGTCAGTCACAGAAAGACAAATACTGTATGATTTTATTTATACGAGGTGCTTAGAGTCATCAAAATCATAGCGACAGAAAGTAGCATGGTGGTGGCCAGGGTTTGGGGTGGGGAAAATTGTTTAATGGTTTAGTGTTTAATGGATATAGTGTTTCAGTTTTACAAGATGTAAAGAGTTCTGGAGATGGATGCAAGTGATGGTTGCACAACATTGTGAATGGTACACTTAAAACTGGTTAAGATGATACACATTATGTTATGTGCATTTTACAGCAAATAAAGTTCAATGTGATTGAGGTATGCTAGCAACAATGAATTATTTATCACAGTGGTAGGTAAGTTTGTTATGGTTTGACTTGAATATCAGTCTCTCAGTAAGTGTTTACTGAACACCCTCTATGTGCAGCTACTCTTCCAGGTGCTGAGCATGCCTTGGTGAACCAGGAGATCACACTCTAGTGAGGAGAACAGGAGGATGTGGGGATTTGAGGAGAGAGTGAGAAGGTGGGTAATGATCCTCTTGAAGAGTCTACACCAAAGAAGGTTGTTTGGTAATGTTTAGAAATCATTTGAAAGGTGTAGAGAGAATTTTGAAATAAGCCCAATTTGCACACCTGTGTGCAAGGGTTAACTACTCAGATGTACACTGGGAGCAAGGTCTTGTAGTGTTTGACCAAAGGTGGGGCTCTTTGAGGTGAGAACAGTGAAGGAGAGAGGAACAGAGGAGTTAGAGGTACTTTGCAAGGGGATTACTACCCAGCTGGGCTAGTTAATATAACCTAGATAAGGAAGGATGTGAAGAGTGGACTTTGGGGGTAGATAGTGAAAAAATAAGTAGAAGGTCTCGGAGACATTGGAGAATCAGAGTAGGTAGGCTGGAAGGGGATTGTCAAGGAGGAGGATGTGAAATCCAGATGTTGGAGGTGGTAATCTTATTGGTGATGACAAGGTCTAGGGTATATGACTATGGGAGTTGGGTGGCTGAGGCTGGGGTGGAAAGAGAGATGATTGGCATGGGAGGCCAAGAAAATGTGAGGCTGGGTGTTGGGTGGATCACCGCATGGGTGTGAATGTTGAAGTCATCAGGAATGAGAAAGGAGGGGAAGATGGTAAAGTCATCAGTGAGTGAGGGGAATGACCAGGAGAGTGGTGGGGGATAGCCACAAGGGGGCTGATGGCAAGCCTATCTAGTTGGGAGCTGTGGACTCCCAGGGCAATGGGGTTTTTGAAGCAATGGCAGTAGATGTAAGTGGCTGTAAGGCACACAGAAACTATCTACATGGTACCAAGGCCCCGAGGATATGGGATGTGTGCTGTGAGAGAACAGTGAGCTCAGGGGAGAGTGAGGCTTTAGATTTTTTATTTTTGGATCACAGAAATGGGCTTTATGTAGCAGATTTAGGGAATCCTGCAAAGAGTTATAGGATTGTTCATGAGAGTGGCTTCCAAGCAGAAAGGAGCGTAACCAAGGAGACGTTACTGACTTTGGGCTGTTCAAAACTCAATTAAAGGCAATTAGCAGTATCTGGTGTTGTTTACGAAAGTACTAGTCTCATGAGAGATCTCCTAGCAGTTCTTGTGCATTGTGAGAAGAGAAGGAAAACTTCCTCTCTTGAGGCATCTTGTGACTTCATGTCATTAATTCATGCATTACCTCCAGCCATAAATCTCACGGAGAGGACAGAAGGTTTCTGTCCTTCCATATCACCATCTTGCTGTGGCTCTGAGATGACTCTCTTGTCTAGCCTTGCTCTGCTGATGGTGACCTTTAACAAAATAAACTGCGACAGGAAAAATAAGGATTGACGGAGAAGTTGCACGTTCTCAAAATTCATGTTCATGCATTAGAACAGGACATTTTTGGAGGAATGAAGCATGTTACAGGGAAGGGTGAGGTTTCTTAAATGCCTGGCCAAAAATCTCAGAAAAACACTCTGCACTACGTGGCAATCCTGAGGCATTTACTTTCCCACTCTCCAAAATAAGTATTTTTTTTTTTTAATTTCCTTTCCTTCCACTCCCACCCACCTTGCTGGGTGCCTCCAATTTCATTGAGAGACAGAAACTATGAGCAGAGTGGCCCTTCTTTTGTCAGGAGCCATCCTTTCTCTGGGATCTCTCACCTTCTCAAAACCACCACTCCAGCAATTGGTCATTCTCTCTTCTGCATCGTCGGCTTCTCTCTTTCTCTCTCCCACTCTCTCTCTGTCTCTCTACTGCAACATTTCCATTGGCATTCAGGCATGCTCTAGTATCTCCTACGTAAGCATCTCAGCTACTACCCCATTCCTCTCTTTATGTTCTCAGCAAAACTCCTTGCAAGAATTGCCTTGCTCACTGTCTTACTTTCTCTTCCCCATTGTCTATATGTGGGCTTCTGTCCTCTCTATGCTACTGAGACTGCTCTTGTCAAGGTCATTAATGACCTTCTTGTTGCTAAAGCTAATGGACTCTTGGGGAGTCTGGGTGGCTCAGTCGTTAAGAGTCTGCCTTCGGCTCAGGTCATGATCCCAGGGTCCTGGGATCGAGCCCCGCATTGGGCTCCCTCCTCAGAGGGAAGCCTGCTTCTCCCTCTCCCACTCCCCCTGCTTGTGTTCCCTCTCTCACTGTGTCTCTCTCTGTCAAATAAATAAATAAAATATTTAAAAAAAATAATAAATCTAATGGACTCTTCTCTGTTCTTATCCTACTGACCCATCAGCAGCTTTCAACACAGTGGACCTCTTCTTAAAACATTCTATTATCTGGCCTTCTGGGACCCTTCACTCTCCTGGTTTTCCCTTGCCTCACTGGCTGTTCCTCTTCTTCCTCTGGAGATTCTATTCACCTCTACCAGACCTCTGAATGTGGGAGAGTCCCATGGTTCTACCCTGGGCCACCTAGTCTCCTTTATACACTGCCCCCAGGGGAGCTCATCCAGGCCTTCGCTTTAGACTCTCTTTATATGTTGATGCGTCTAGTCCCTTTTTTCCCAGAACTCTAGCTTAGTGCTACTCAAACTTTATTGTGCATATGGATCACCTGGGGATCTTGGTAAAATGCACATTCTGATTCCATTGCTCAGAGGTGGGGCCTAAGATTCTGCATTTCCAGCAAGCTCCTAGGTGATGCTGAGGCTACTAGTCTTGGGATCTTACTTTGAGTAGTGTTGAGCAGTGAGGCTGCAGACTTGTATTCCCAAGTGCCATTCCCAATGCCTCCATTGGGGATGTCTCCTTGACATTTTTACATGCATGTCTTACAGATAACTCAGACCAAGCCTAACATGACCCTAGTAGAGTCTTGATTTCTTTCCTCAAACCGCTTTTCTCTGTGTTACGTCATCCTCCCAGTTGCTCATACCAAAAAATCTTGGAATTGTCCTTGGTTTTCTCTCTTTTCTTCACTTTCCCATCCAATCTATCAGCCACTTCTATTGGCTTAATCCTCTAAAACATATCCCAAATATTTCACTTGGCTCCGTCATAACTTTTGCTGACTTTTATTGAGCACTTTCTACATATCAGGCTGTGTTAATGATTTGCTATAGACAGAATGTTTATCTCTCCCCAGAATTCATATATTGAAACCTAATCCCTAATTCGATGGTATTTGGAGGTGGGGGACTTTGGAGATGATTAGGTCATGAGGGCTCTGTAATAATGAGATTAATGACCTTATAAAAGAGACCTCAGAGAGCTCCCTTGTCTCTTCTGCTATGTAAGGACAGTGAGAAAACAGCTATGAACTGGAAAGCACACCCTCACCAGACACCAAATCTACTGGTGCCTTGATCGTGGACTTCCCAGCCTCCAGAACGGAGAGAAATAGATTTCTGTTGTTTATTAACTACCCAGTCTATAATATTTTGTTATGGCAGCTTGAACTAAGACAGTACTGTACATTTGTATTTATATATATTAAAAAGCTAATGATCACAACAACCCTATAAGGAGGATGGTATTATTAATATCATTATTTAGATGAGGAAAACTTGTTTCTAGGTAATGCTGTATAAATGAACAGTTTATGACTTTAAAAACCCGATTCATTCTTGGTTTATTGTCTCCTTTGTTGTACATAGGAGTCAACAGGGCTATTGATATACTTAGAGAATTAGGGAGGCACTATCTTAAGTTTCTGTGTCCTTGCTAAGTACAAATTACACAGCAAATATCCATAGGCAAATGTCCAAAGGGTGTGCGTGTTACAGAATTTATAGTCTCTTTGGGTTTCTCAAATCATTTTTGGCAAGGGCTATACACACTTAAAATGTTAAAAATATTTATGTCTGATAATTATAATATTGTGATGCAACCTTACAAAGACATTGTGTCTTGTAGTGTCCTTGTGCAAAGCAGGGATTCTTTTATTTTCACTCCTGCATTTCCTGTAACCTATGAGATACATTGAGAACACAACCTTCAAGCTCCAAGATGGATTCCTTTGCTAAGCTTCATTTATGTTGACTGGTTTCAAGAGCATGGTGCTCTGTGTTGGTTATCACACTTACAACCTATGATGGGAAGTGGCTGGGGTTCAGGAAAAAGCAACCTACATGATCTAGTAGAGAGAAAGTAGTTCATATGAGGAAAAATCTCAAGGATTTGGGGTTGTTTAGATTGGAGAACAGGTGGAGCGACTACTTTGTTATACTGTTCCTTTTAAAGGAAATATTTAATAAACTTGTTGGTAAAATACTTAAAGATATATCTCTTTTAAAGATTTATTTCTTTTATGTGGGGGAGAGGGAGTGGGGAGATGGGCAGAGGGAGAGAATCTTCAAGCAGACTCCCTGCTGAGTATGGAGCCCGACACGGGGCTCTATCCCACCACCCTAAGTTCATGACCTGAGTCAAAACCAAGAGTCGGATGCTTAACTGACTGAACCACCCAGGCGCCCCATAAAGACATCTTTTGTAATGTGAGTCATTTACCTGGCTTTATAAGTGTGAGTTTCTCTGAAGGGTGGGAGAGGGAGGCACACATTCATCATTATCCTAGTGATTTCTATTATACCTTTCTCTAAAGAACCATTCCTCTCTTTTAGAACTTCCAGTATGCCAAGGCAGACAGTACACCAAACATAACACTGCAGTCCTTTCTCTAGTTCAGTTCAAATATCCTTGGAAGTAAGATTCTTGCATATAAATGAAAGCTCAAAAGGAGCCCCCACCATTAACAAGGGCCTGCCATTCTTTATGTTTCTGGAGAACATGTGTCAGATGTCCTATATATGAAACGTTCACTAGAATTCCAGCATGTCAAAGCAGAAGGGACCATGCAGACCTTCCAGTCCACTCCTGGAGTTATAGAGAGCAGACAGACGAAGCCAAGAGAAGACAAGACACTGACCCTTCAAGACGAGGCCATAATTACTGGCAAATCCAGGGTTCCTGAAAAGCTGTTCTTCAGGACATTTCTTTCTAAATGTCAATTTCTCCCTTTTTTTAATGTCAGAGTTTTCAAGATGCTATTTGGTTTCAAGGAAAAGAGACAGGAAGAATATAAGTTCCTTGCAAGAATCTAAATATGGTAGAGGAGACGGAGCTGAGCCAGGCCTCCATCCATGATGATCCTTAATCCTTATCATGGACATGGAGAAAAATTTACTGTGATTTAAACGTTATTACAATGTCACAAAGTATATTAGTTTCCTAGGGCTGGCTTAACAAAATACTATAAACTGGATGGCTCACACAGCAGATTTATATGTTCATAGTTCTGGAGGGTAGACTTCTGGAATCAAGGTATTGGCAGGGTCATGTTCCCTCTGGAAGCTGTAAGGGAAGAATCCTTCCTTGCCTGTTCCTGCCTTCTGGTGATTACCAGCAATCCTCCGGGTATCCTTGGCTTGCAGCCACATCACTCCAATCACTGCCTCCATCATCACACAGACTTCTCCTCTGTGCTTGTGGGTCCTCTGTGTCTCTTTATATCCAAATCACCCTCTCCTTATAAGGACCCCCATCAGTGGATTTAGCGCCCTTCCTAATCCACTATGACTTCTTAATTTTCTACAAACACCCTATTTCTAAATAAGGTCACATTCACAGATTCCAGTTAGACATGAATTTTGGGGAGATACCGTTCAATCCAGTATGCAAAGCTATAATGATTTTATGTTTTAACTTTTGCTAAGAATTTGTATGCTCTAGAAGGCATGTTTTTTCTTAGTCCAGAGAGAGAGAGAAAATGCACCCGAAGCATTGCTTTCCAAAGTGTATCTGTTAGAACACTATTCTCAAGAAAGGTAACATGAAATAAAAATTTCAATTGTCAAGAAACTTCGGGAGACACTGTATTCTGCCCTCCTCTTGAAGCATCATGAAGTATCTAGGATATAAAAGTTTGAGAAAGGTCCTGTAACAAGGACCTGCGTATACCCTCCCAATTCCAAAGTTTATTGGACAGGGAGCAGTTTTGTCTGTGTCTCTGTATTGGTTAAGGGTTGCCTCCACCTCATGAAAAAGAAACCCATCCACAGTAGCTTAGTCCAATAGGGATTTATTACCCTCATCTAGAAAGTTCAGAGGTCAGAGTCTGGGATTGACACAGTGGTTCATTATGGTACCAATATATCAGGCTCCTTCTATCTCTCTGCTGTGCCATGCTCAGCACATGGTATTCTTTCCCTTGAAAGTTTTCAAACCAGGTACTCCATTTCTAATCTCCCAACTACCTTCTAGTCAGAGAGGAGGAGGAAGTGGTGAGGGAGAAGGGGGAGCATTTCTATCAAGAAACCCGACTTTCCCAGAAATTCCCAGCAGATTTCTGCTTGCACATTGTTGACTAGGATTGTATTTTATAGTTGTTTCCAGCTTCAGGGAAGGCTGAGAAGTGTAGGGTTTTTTGTTGGGTACATTGTACTTTGGACAAAATTGAGGTTCCATTAGGAAGGAAGAAAGGGAGGTGATGTTGCCTCGGTAGCTGGCTGTGACGGCCACATACATGATTTCCCATGACATTAGTGACCAAGAGATCACCCTTGTTAAAGATGTGTCCACATTGTCCTTCATAAGAGAATGTTTCCTACAGAGTGCTAGGTGTTTCGCACCAGCCTTCAAGTTTAATCCTACCAAACATTTTAGTTCAGTTCAACTCAAGAAGTTTGAAGTGCCCGCACTTATATGGCTCCATGCTACCCTAAGTGCCTTTTAAATTATTTAATGGCTTGATGTGTTCTTGCACTCCTAAGCGAATTTCATTTTCTTTAATGTGCTCTAATGGAATTTGGAGCTTCCCTCTCTATGACCCCAAATCCCTTAAATATATAGCTGCCATGTTTAAAGTAATACATTTGGAATGCATTGTAGAAGCATCACCATTTCTTCTGTCCAACACTTAAAGCAGTGAAAAGACAAACTTCCACTTTCTCAGACACAATGGATGCTGCCTTGTGACTTAGGAGACTTTGTCAGTGCCAGGGATCTCAGTGATCACTGTGTGGTCACTTATTCTAATCACCAGGGGCTCCAAAGCGCATGCCTCCATTCCCAGGTAGGACCTGCAATGTGAAGCCTATTGCAGGAGGAGCCAAATGGGTCTCCTTCTCTTTTTGGTTCTCCCCCTTTTACTTTGTGTGGTCAGGGAGAGCACACAGGCCAGGAGAAAGAAGGCTAGTTAGTGCAGCATAACATAGCTTAGCCTGAAGAATACAGCGGACCATAATGTCAAAGAGAAAGATACAGAGACATACAACAGATTCTAAAAAAGGTTTCCTTTTGATCTCTGTTTGAATATATGGTGTTTCTAATCTTACCTCTGGAGATAGGTGAGGAGGAGGAAAGGACCCACAGGGTAATGCAATCAGGTCATCAAACCTGAGAACAGGAATATTCTTTGCAAGTGAGGGCCTAGTGGCCTGGGGAAAACAATCATGGAGATTGGGCCATTCTCCATTCTCTGCGACATATACAAGCTCTTTCCTTCATTCTGGGTGCAGGTAGCCAACCTGGGATATCAAAACACCTGTTTTTCCTTTCAGCAAAAACACATCAAGATTTCTTAAAAACCATTAAAACTCTATGCCATTATACATTTCAAAAAAAAAACACAGGTTATGCTGGCCTCATATCCAAAGGCAGCAGCTAAAGGAACAAATGCCCTTCTACTATTTTGGTAGATGGCATACTATTCAGAAAAAAAAATTCAATTTGTAATCCCCCTGAGTGCAAAAGAAATGATTTGTTTATCACAGAATAATGTCTCAGAAAGGTCACTCTGAAAATTTTAAGTGGTTCCCAAGCTACTGACCCATAGATACTGTCTCCAGAATACAAAATGTGTATAGAAGGTATAAGGAGGAGGGTAATGTAGCAAAAACCAGGATGAGTTTCTCTTGCCTGAGTGACTGTGTTGGGGCATAGTGGATGAGCACGTGCCCTGCGGCTCTGGATTGTATCTCAAGACTTGGCTTCCTTGTTTGAATCCATTGTTGGACTCTTAGTTCTGGAGTGCAGGAACCATTTGCTAAACCTTTTTTTTTTTTTTCTTTTTGTAGTTTTCTGGTTTTATTAACATAAATACGATGTGCATATAGCTATCTATTCATTTTCTTCACTGTGCAGCCTGGCATTGGGATTGGCAACTCTGATGGCCAGCTGGGCTGCTCTTTCCACAGTAGCTTTGTGGTTCTTGGAGGAGACATTGTCAGCAATCTCTGCACAGTGAGATTTGTTGCACATTATCAGCACTTCAAGCTCCTTGACATTGTGGACTAGGGACTTCCAGAAGCCCCTGGGCAGCCTGTGCTTTGTTTTCTTGTTGCTCCCATAACCAATGTTGGGCATCAAGATCTGGCTCTTGAATCTTCTGTACACCCTATTTTCATGCCTCTCGATTTCTGCCAGTTGAGCTTAATTTTGACATATTGGTCTGACTGGTGCCAGATGAACTTCTTGGTCCTCTTTTTAACAATCTTGGGCTCCAGCAGAGTCTGAGGGTGACTGTGATGCCGAGTAGGGGATGGCTGCCACCTCTGCAGGCAGAGCCTACTTGCTAAACATTTGCTGTCTCCCAGCACTTAGCCCAAAAACTGTGAGATGAGTAAGGACACAGGAAAGAAAGGATGCCCCGGTAAATCCATCCAAAAACATTTGTCTCAGCAAAAACTTTTGGCTCAGATGCTAATCTAGTAGCTACAGGCTGTACTTAGTAGTGGGAAGCCAAGCCCCTAAGGGGACAGTTGCTGTCTTAGAGATGAGTGTGGATGAGACCTGGAACTCTGGGCTTGCAGGGAAATCTTAAGGCCAGGGAGCTTGGCGAGTATCCTAGGATGACATAGCTAGTAAAATACCAAATAAAGACCTTGACCCCAAGTATTTGGACTCCCAGGTCAGTGATTTCCCACCTCACCCCAGGCTGCAGGGTGGAAGAGTGGGATTGCCTGAATTAGAAACCTGATTGTCTTCACTTACTAGCTGTGTGACTGAGGACACTTCTTTCCACCTCTGTTGCTCAGTTTACTCATCTTGATGGGACCTACTTCATTAGGGTCATTGTGAGGATGAAAGGAATGATTGCATGGGGTTAGTGCCTGGCCCTGTGAACTGTTCCCTAGTGTTAGCATCTGCCAGCTCGCCAGCTCTACTATTATCAGTGCTTTTCATATTTGCATCTTCTTTAAGGCCCCACAATAAGAAGAAAGCTGCGTTGTATGCTGGGTACTGAAATTGAAGAGAACCACCAGAGAGACTTACCATGATAAATAATTCCACTACCCGCTGACAAGTGCTGTAAGGCCTCAGAGGAGAGGCCAGTTAATTCTGCTCAGGAGATCAGAGAAAACGTCACAGAAGGGCTGACATTTGAGCTGGGCCTTACAAAGCAAGTTGGAATACTCCCGCTTGATTAGATTCCTTCTTGAAAGATCCTTTAAAGCACAAAACCTCTATTTATTGGGTGCTATTTTATAAGTGATCATTGCAGTTGCAGGCTCCTAGCTCATTATTATTTGAGTTCTGTCAAGGGGATATTTATTACTTACAACTTTTCCCCACCATTTGCATAACCTGTAGATTTAAAAAATAGATTTGCTTCGCAACGAATTTAGATCAAACTAGTCCTTGTTTTGGCAATAATTGACATGGAGAGAGATTTATGCAATATATACAGTTAATTTGTTTCTCTATTGGCTACAGATGCTGGACTCAATTTATCTCCTCTCTGCAGGGTCTTTTGTTGTCCTTGAATATCCATCTCACATATGTCCCTGAGTGTGTGCAACTGATTAATCATAAAAACGATGACATTCCTTGGAGTAATTGGACATTATATAAAAAGCATCTGCTGTGCTTTCTCAAGAGAGAGGGGCAGGCAATCTCCCAGTCAGCAGAGACAGCTGCTCTTCCTGGGGGGATGTGTTCTGAGGCCATAGTCTGGCAGTGGATGGGGACCTGGCCCTCAGCACGTGGCATTTCCCTGCTTTGTGCTGGGATGTTAGAAATGCCGTGCTACTTTCAGGGATGTGGCCTGTGCCTCAGGAGGAGACCAGCCCCCATTACATCTAAGCACCTTTTCCATATTCTGCAGACCTTCTCCCCACAGGATATATTTGCTCAGTCTCTGGTTCTGTCCTTTGTGGCACTGTCTGGAAAAGGGGTGTGGGAATAAGAAGCAAAACAAAACCCAAACCTATAGCAAGGGGAGGGGAGGGGCACTTTAATAGTTCCCCTTGAAATCCTTAGGTTCAGTTCCATGAACTGGATCCAAAACTTAAAAGAAAAAGACCAGAGGGCACATCCAGGTCACCACCGAGTCCTGTTTGATTTTTTTTTTTTTTTTGTCTCCTAAACATTCCCAAATCCATGCACTTTTCACCATCTCCCCTTGGCCTGAGTCCAAGCCTCATCATCCCCATCACCCCATCTGGACATCTGCAGTGACCTCTAACTGGTCTCCCCATTCCCACTTGTGCCCCACTCCTGGGCTCTGTTGTTCACACTGTTCTTCTTGCTTCATTGTTTACTCTTATTCTTCCTTATAGTATCAGCTCAAATGTCGTTTCCTCTGGCAAGCTGTCTCAAATCTGCTTTACTAGGTGGGCTGAATCTCCAACTATAGGTATTCCTGTCATGGTTGTGTCTCTCCTAAAAAGAAGTAAGCACAGGTACACATACAATTGTTTCTGTGTTACTGGTCAGTACCTCTTTCTTGCAACAAACTGTAATTTCCATATTTGCTAGGATATTGCCTGGTTTTTTGCTCACCAGCCTACCTTCTGCATAGCATATGCTGAATGCTTTTTTCCTCAGTTGAATCACTGACAATATCTAACAACAGTGTTCATTTCTTTTCTCCAAGTGTTCAGTTTGGATGGAGTAGATTGAACAGGCCACTCAGCCAATTTAAATCTTTAGTGTTTGGTAGAAAATTCTTCTCAGTGTGGTTTTAATGCTACAAAATGTCCAACAATGCTATTGAATTTTTCTTTAGCTATTCCATCAGATATTTACTCAGAGTTTTAAAATAGTCAAATACATGTTGTTTGGAATGTTAAGTCCAAATGCTTTCGTTTTTCAATGCTGAATGATGTATAAGCAGATAATATTGTGACCCTAAATTGCCAAATTAAGTTCATTTCATTTATTAAAAATATCAACAAGATATGCAAGCTAGGCTTTTCTTGTTATGTTTCAGAGGTATCTAGTAAGTTTCTTGTCAAAAAAATAAACTCAGAATAATTTCTTGCTTCATTTAAAATATTTATACCAGCACCTTGCCTTGGAACAGGCAGTAAACTTTGTGATGAAAAGCTAATATTCTGGAATTCAATCTCCAAAATATTACAAGGAATTCTGAGATGAGAGTGTTTAAAGACAATGTCTTAATTTGCTGAGCACATTAAAACCTTGATTTGGAAGGTAGTGCCTCCTTCTTAATAGCTTGTGCTGTCTTTAATGGCTTTAAATAAGCTACAACCACGCTTTTGGAAGGTCTCTATTTAAGGGGTGCCTGGGTAGTGCAGTCGGTTATGTGTCAGACTCTTGGTTTTGGCTCAGGTCGTGATCTCAGGGTCGAGAGATCGAACCCTGTGTGGGGCTCTGCGCTGAGCGCAGAGTCTGCTTGAGATACTCTCTTCCTCTCCCTCTGCCCCTCCCACTCATTCTCTCTCTGGCGTTCTCTCTCTCAAATAAATAATTAAATCTTAAAATAAAACCAGGTTTTATTTTTATCTTATTTTTTAAATTTAAATTCAATTAATTAACATACAGTATATTATTAGTTTCAGAGGTAGAGGTCAGCGATTCATCAGTCTTATATAATACCCAGTGCTCATTACATCACATGCCCTCCTTAATGTCCATCACCCAATTACCACATCCCCCCACCCCCCTGTGCCCCAGCAACCCTCAGTTTGTTTCCTATGGTTAAGAGTCTCTTATGGTTTGTCTCCCTCTGATTTCATCTTGTTTTATTTTTCCCTCCCTCAATGCTCTTCTGTTTTGTTTCTTATATTCCACATATGAGTGAAATCATGTGATAGTTGTTTTTCTCCGACTGACTTATTTCGCTTAGCATAATACCTTCTAGTTCCATCCACGTCGTTGCAAATGGCAAGATTTCAGACACCAGGTTTATTTAAAAATAAACCTGACAGCCTTTCCAAATTTTACAAATGTATTTGGGATTTTACAAAACATTTTCTTCTCTTCTTGTATCAATGTTAAGTGTGTCAAAGCATATATTCTCCCTTATAAATTACCTGAGTGATTGTAATGTCCAAGAAGCAGCATAAAGAGAAACACAAGTTCCCGCCTTTCTATCAGTGAAACTGAACATTTCCTGTAGAGCAGAAGTTCCTTATGCTCACATGTATCTCATAGTAATCCAACTCCCAGAGAAAAAGTAAAATATGTGACCAGATTTTATTTTGCATGTATTCTTTTGTGAGTCTGACGTTAAAATGTACATATTATATGCACATTCCTGTGTGGGATGACACATAGAAAACCATGCTCTATTGCTCTATTCTTCCTGGCCATTGAGATGTTCAAGGATGATTTTGACTTTAAGCAATTTTGGCCTGATTAATGGACTTTGGAAACTAATTCATCATAAGATGTGACTTTGTGGTGATAATTTTGACCTACTTAATGAAGTCATTAAATGCACAGTCTTGGATTCATGGGGGGCATTGTGCTGACAACAGTACTATATTTTTGAAGTAGGCTTTTCACTTAACACATATGTAACAGGGTCCATAGCATAAGATTTAATAAGCTTTTACAAGAGAGCATGTGTTTTTCCCTTATGGGCAATGTTAAACATGCACTGTCAAACTTAAATATTACATAACTTAAAAAAAAAACACATTAAGATGTTTGTTTTATACTGAATGTAGCCAAGAGCCTCATTTTTAGGCTCACTAGATGCATGTTCTATGGCAGAGACCCTAAAGCTATTTTGTCAGAGTTTGCTACAAAGCACATCAAGAACTTGAATAGATCTTGTCCTGAAAGGTGAGCTCTGAAGACAGATAATAGCTACTGCATTTTCTTGTCTTTGAGTTTTTGTGGTCTTCCTCCTATCTCATTCACTGTTGTTCTGTAGCCAAAAAGAATTGAAGGATCAGTAGGTACTAGTTGAGTCTGGCTTGATGTTTCACCTTGAACTTGATCACTTTGGTCACAGTCATCATCATACTTTCTTTTAAAATTCTCTCTCTTAGGGCACCTGGGTGGCTCAGTCAGTTAAGCATCTGCCTTTGGCTCGGGTCATGATCCCAGGGTCTTGGGATCGAGCCCCACATCAGGCTCCCTACTCAGTGGGAAGCCTGCTTCTCCCTCTCCTGCTCCCCCTGCTTGTGCTCTCTCTCTCTCTCTCTCTCGGTCAAATAAATAAATAAAATCTTATAAAATAAAATTCCCGGGTGCCTGGGTGGCTCAGTCATTAAGCGTCTGCCTTCGGCTCAGGTCATGATCCCAGGGTCCTGGGATCGAGCCCCGCATTGGGCTCCCTGCGCAGTAGGAAGCCTGCTTCTCCTTCTCCCACTCCCCGTGCTTGTGTTCCTGCTCTCGCTATCTCTCTCTCTCTGTCAAATAAATAAATAAAATCTTTAAAAAAAATAAAATAAAATTCTCTCTCTTCAACCAGCAGTCCATTTCTCTCTCGTTTTTTTTTTTTAATTTTTATTTATTTATTTGACAGAGAGAAAGACAGCGAGGGAGGGAACACAAGCAGGGGGAGCGGGAGAGGGAGAAGCAGGCTCCTGGCCAAGCAGGGAGCCTGATGTGGGGCTCGATCCCAGGACCCTAGGACCATGACCTGAGCCAAAGGCAGATGTTTAATGACTGAGCCACCCAGGCGCCCTCCATTTCTCTTTTTAACAGTTTAACTATTTCACTTCCCCTAAATGAAACTGTGTGTATAAATAAAATTAGGTAGGAACACCCAAAACTTAGTTTTGCCACATCAAGAGCTGGCTCCAAGCACAGGTGGAGCTGAGCTGCTCTTGGTGTCTTGTTGGGCCCAGTGCACATATTCTTTGGTGATGTACTTGATGGTACATTTTCATGTGAGCGGACAGGAAAAGGCTTTACTCTAAAAAAAAAAAAAAATTACCAGCTCAGAAATAGAACTTGCCTGTCCCATGATATGTTTTAGGCAGTTCTCCAATCTGCAGAAGGAAAAGAAGTTATGGAAAAGAAGAATTAGCACGAGATATTGGTAGTCTCAGACATAATTATATTAGGGATATTAAAGGCATGGCTTATTACAGTCTTTCAAATAGAACAGATGGAATCAAATGCTTATAGAATGCCTGATGCATGTCTTTAGAACCTTGAGCGTTCTCAGGATAGTTCGAAAACTTATAATACAGACCAGCATCCTCATTTTACTGCTGACTGGAGAGATGTCAAAATTAGTTAATTGATTTGCCTGCAAGTCCACAGCTGGGTTTGCATGTGGTGGAGGAACTGGGATTATGATCCTGGCATCCTGACTCCAGGGTAGTCAGACTGGTCTGAAGTAAGAGAAGAAGGGGAAGAGAAAAAGAAAAGAGAGAGAGAAAGCCAGTAAATGCCAAAGGAGGGCAATAAGGGGTGGTTGCCTAGTCAGAGCTGCAAATGATAGTTAGATTTTTGTAATAGAATTTTTTTAGAGCATTTTTAGGTTCACAGCAAAACTGAGCTGAAGGTACAGAGGTTTTCCATAGACACCCTGTCCCCACACCTGCTTAGCCTCCCCCACTGTCAGCATCCCCTACAAGAATGGTGCGTGTGTTATAATTGATGAACCGACACTGACACATTATCACCCAAAGTCCATAGTTTACATTAGGGCCCATCCTTACCAGTTAGATTTTAAGAAAGCGCTCAAGCTGGAGGAGGGGCTTGACCTGGCCCTGAAAGGAGAAGGAAGGCCTTGAACATCACCACCTAGAGAACTTTAGCAGAATCTCTTGCACCACATCTTGGGGGCAGGTTGTTCCCCTGGTGGACTGTGGCTCCCTCCTACCTCTCCAATAACTAGCGGTATTTTGTGAGCCAGTACTAGGGTGAGGCAACAGTCCAGATCCGGGGCAGGATAATATGCAGTGATGCACCATGAACCAGTCATGAAGATGTATCTGTTCCTTCCCTCCCAACAACTGCAGAGCAGAATTGGATTGTTCTCTATGTTGAGAATTGTGCTTTTTTTTTTTTAAGATTTTATTTATTTGACAGAGAGACACAGAGAGAGAGGGAACACAAGCAGGGGGAGCGGGAGAGGGAGAAGCAGGCTTCCTGCCAAGCAGGGAGCCCGATGCGGGGCTCGATCCCAGGACCCTGGGATGATGACCTGAGCTGAAGGCAGACGTTTAACGACTGAGCCACCCAGGCGCCCTGAGAATTGTGCTTCTTATAGGCTTGTTAGAATGGAGCTTGTTGAAAATATGACTCTCCCTGGAAGTTGCCAGATTAAATGCTAACACTGAACACAAACAGGCAGCCATTTTCCTAAACAAGGTTATTGCTGAGTAATATCACATATTCCTCCCTCTCCTCAGTACCTCCCCCAGCCCCGTCAGCTGGGCTGGCTTTGCTCCCGTCTCTCTAACTTTTAAAGTTGAACGCTTAGATATTTTATTCTCATTCTTGGCTAGAAGTTTGTTTCTAAATGTGGCTCTGGCTTCAGCCACTAATTGTTGACATATAGTGTTCTTTGTCATTTTCTAAATAATATGCAATTGCAGTTTAGATTTCCTTTGTGAACAAATATTATTTAGGGGAGAGTTTTAAGATTTCTGGGTGGTGGTCTTTTGTTAAAAATGTATTACCTAGTTTTAATGTTTCTTTTTTTTAAAGATTTTATTTATTTATTTGACAGAGAGAGAGAGAGCGAGAGCAGGAACACAAGCAGGGGGAGTGGGAGAGGAAGAAGCAGGCTTCCCGCCGAGCAGGGAGCCCGATGCGGGGCTCGATCCCAGGACCCTGGGATCATGACCTGAGCCGAAGGCAGACGCTTAACGACTGAGCCACCCAGGCGCCCCTAGTTTTAATGTTTTGTGGTCAGAGAATATGTCTTTCTCAATTTTTAGGGTTTATTGGAGATTGCTTTGTGTCCTGATTTGTAATAAATTTTTATAAATATTCCATCAATGTGTAATCCAAATGTCTCTAAGACCTCCAGCCCATTTTTGATACGCAATTTACCTTTCTTTTAATATGTAATAAAAATGGCTCAAACCCCTATTCCACAAACTGGGGGAAGGTCCATGCATTTCACAGCTTCCCCAAGACGTGTTGGGTCGAGGAACGTGCATTTCTTGGTCCACCTCTTAGTTTATATTATTGGTGCTGCTGACCATGACCTTATTCAGACTGTTTGTTTTGACAGACCTGTTAATGCTGCAGTATCAAGCCCCTCTGTGACCTCAGTGGCTGAACACAACAGAGATTTATTTCTTGCTCCTGCTGCACATCTTTGTTTTTTTTGGGAGGGGGGGCGGAAACTGTCCTATGCCTCCCTTACTTAGAGACTTAAGCTGATGGAGTTGTCACCATCTGGAAATTGCTGGTGGCTGCTGCAGGAGGACGGGTTCTAAAATGCTTCTTCCCAGATGAGCTTCTGTTCATATTTCAATGATCATAAGAAGACATAGGCAGTGCTGAGCTGGAAGTGGGTGGGAAATTATCATCCTCTTCTATCCCTGAAAGGAGAGAGGAAACAAATACTGGTGAACAGGAGTGTCCGTCATACTTGACAGCTTGCCTCCCAGAGGAGCTGCCCTCTTTGTTAATACATTTGCCCTCACTAAACACTGTCCTTTCTCCTTTATTCTCCCAGAGCACCACTAATACAAGGCTCTTCTGCATGTCAGACTTCTAACCAAAGGATCAGGCACACAGAAGGTATTTATAGTATAGGGCTGGAAACAACTTTTCAATTCAATTCAGCATCAGTGATTTTTGAGATTTATTGGCTGTTCTCCAACACAGGGAATTTTTCATTGTCTGTTTCTTTCTGTAGGCCCCTGCTCTTTGCCATGTTCTTGTCCCAGTGCCCCTGCCTATTCTTGCATCTGCCATCTTTCCCCATTTGCTGTTAGTGCACCACTTCTGATTTTTTTTTTAGATTTTATTTATTTATTAGAGATAGAGCATGAGCGGGGAGGAGGGGCAGAGGGAGAAGCTGAGCCCGACGCGGGGCTCAATCCCAGGACCGCAGGATCATGACCTGAGCCTAAGGCAGATGTTTAACCAACTGAGCCACCCAGGAGCCCCCCACTTCTGATATTTTTGTTACTCTCTGTGCAAGGCAGTTTATCCCTTTGTTTCCCCATCTTCTTCCACATTAAGGCTGATAAGTAAAAGGAACTTGTTTCCTTTACCCACAATGTTTCTGACATGAAATGTGTAGGTGTTTTTTTTATACTGACCAATTCCATAATATCAGAATAGTTCAATTCAATTCTGACACTACCTACCTGGAATTAGCATCAGATACAATAGGTTAAGGGCTCAGTCCCACAAGACTACACCCACTTTAGATGCCAGTTGCAAGCCTGGGCCTCTGCATACTTCGACTGATTGGCTATAAATCAGGAGTTCCCCACCCCTCTTTAGGTTTAATAATTTGCTAGAACAGCTCACAGAATTTAGGGAATTACTTACATCCACTGGTTTATTATATAATGAAAGAATATAGATGAACAGTCAGATGAAGAGGTACATAGAATGAGGTCTGAAGGGTCTCAAGCACAGAAGCTTCTGTCCCTATGGAGTTGGGGTAGGCCACCCTCCTAGCATATGGATTCGTTCACCAACCTGGAAGCTCTCCAAATCCTGTATATTAGGGATTTTTATGCAGCTTCATCACATAAACATAATCAACTATTAGCTCAATTTCCAGCTCCTCTCCCTGCACTGGAAGATGGGAGATAGGACTGAAAGTTCTAGGCTTCTAATCATACCTTGGTCTTTCTGGTGACTAACCCCCATCTTGAAGCCCACCAAGAGTCACTTCATTAGAACAAAAGATGCTCCTATAATCCAGAATATTCCAAGGGATTTAAGAACTCTGTATAGATGTGCCTTTCATCCCTATCACTCAGAAAATTCCAAGGGTTTTAGGAGCTGTGTGTCAGAAACCTGGGTCAAAGACCAAATATTAGAACAAAAGATACTCCTAACGCCCCTAATTCTCAGGAGATTACAAGGGTTTTAAGAGCTCTGTGTCAGGAATTGGGGGCAGAGACTAGTATATATATTTCTTATTTCACATCAAGGGAGGCAGGAACTTAATTTTCATTTTTTTTTAAGATTTTATTTATTTGAGAGAGAGAGAGGAGCGAGCACAAGCAGGGTAAGTTGCAGAAGGGGAAGGAGAAGAGCAGGGAGCCAGATGCGGGGCTTGATCCCAGGACCCTGGGATCATTACCTGAGCTGAAGGGAGACACTTAACCAACTGAGCCATCCAGACACCCCTCACTTTTCATTTTTTTAAGAGGCCCATCAAAAAAGTTCTTAAACCCAAAACACATGCACAAAAAACAAAAGAAACCATAAAACCCCTACTATCTCACTCAGGATAATGATGCTTCTCCTAGAATGAAGAAATGTTTTGCTGGACTGTTTGCTTTAACAGGCATTTTGCCCTGCTCTTGATGTTTGCAGTGAAATTGCTTTCTATAATATTAATGTTCAGTATACATCTTGTCACCCAAACCTATTGGTTCCTGAGTTTGTATTGTGAGAATGTGAGTATTGAGGGATACATTTAAGTCTAATCGTTCAATCTATTCAGGCTTTTGTACCCTCCCCCCCACTTTTTTAACCTCTTTAATTTGTTATGAACTGAGAATTATATTAATGTCATCCATTATCATTTGGATCCTGTTATTTTCTCACCAATTCTCAACTGTTTTTTGATATTTACATGTATATCTATATATAACACATATATATGTCTATATAACAAATATATGTATCTACATATATATCAAAATACATATATATAGTCCAATACTGTGTTATTTGATGCATAACCTCAGTCATTCAATATGATAATTTCATTGTGGGAATTACTCTCTTCACATATAAAAATAATCTTTGCTTTATCTAGAGGTTTTTACCTTGAATTTTGTTGTCTTTGATATAAATATTGTAACCCATTGTTTGTTTACATTTTTTCCTGGATAGCTAATAATTTTTAATCATGTTGAATGAGATACATATATCTTTTTATAAGTAGCCTAGAGGTGGATTTTGTCTGACTCCCACACATATCCTCTTACAGTCACTTCTTATCTGTGTCCTCAAATCCCTGGCTGCAACGTAGTATTGGAATCCATGTCTGTCCCTGGCCACGTTGCTTGCCCAACACTGCAGTCCTGGGACAGATGTAGCATGAGAGATGCTCACAGTGATATATGTAAAATGGCTCTGGCCACTCAAGGAACAACTTCCATATCACAGTGGGAAGGTTGCTAAATTTTCTCGAGAGCACAGAGCCAGGAAGCAGGCAGTGGGGGAGGAGTAAGGTGTCACCTTCTATCTGATGAGCTTTTTCTCCTCCAAATGACAAAGACAAGTGCCTGTGTCAGTCACTGTCTGTGCCTCTCCTTTCAATCTCACAGGTCTTGTGATGAGTAAACATTCATCTGTTGTTCTGGCTCTAGTCTAACTGTCAGTCTTTGTTTCTGGAGTCTTTATGAGTTATGATCTGATTTAGTGTGTGAGTCAACATGGGGTTTTAGTGAAAAGTTGGGGGAGAGTGAGTAATGGAGCACTACGTAGACACCATCCTCAACTGGACTTTCTTATAATGTTTGTGAGCATTTAAAGCATTTCTGTTCATCCATGACTAAGTTTTTGTTTTCATTTATAAATAAGTCTCTCAAGTAGTGTTTGACTTTCTTTTTAAATAAACAAGCTATAGAAATAATTGCATGCCTCTCGGTACCCTGGACTTCGGAAGCAGATGAACCCAGGGCTAGTGTTCAGCTCAGCCACTTATTAGCTGTGTGTTTCTGAGAAACTTAAATGCTCTGGACCTCAGTTTCCTTTTCTGTAAAACGGGGATAATAATTTCCACTCTAAAGAGTGGTAGTGAAGATGGGAGGCAATCTATGTTATGTTTGCCAGAACTAGCTCTCTGTTGGCCTCACATGGATGTGAGAAGCTGAATCACAGAAGAATTCTTAGGGAGATGGAATCAGAGCGTAGGACGTGTGGGGCTCCATCCCAGGACCCTGGGATCATGACCTGAGCCGAAGGCAGACATTTAAGGGACTGAGCCACCCAGGTGCCCCTGATATTATTTAAGTATTTCATTCAACTCCTTTTTTTAAAGCAAGAGTGGGGAGAAATAGATCTTTACATGTCTAAAGTAAAGAAAGTCTTAATAAGATTTTCTGAACTAGGTAGCTTGAAAGGCATATGAAGAGTTCTAGACCTTATATAATCTAAATAACTTATCTCAGTACATAGCACTTTATCTTGTCTTATTTGTTTAGAAATTGCAGCTGAATGGGGTGACAGACCTCAGGGGACCGTTACGCTTATATCATGAAGCCTAGAGGGGCATTTTGCAAAAATACTTGAAAAGTGTAGGTCAGCACAGTCAAAGAGCTGTCATAAGTTTTCTGTCTACTCAGTGGGAGCAGAACCAGTTTAAATTTCACCATAATGTGAGGAGTCTGGTATAGAAACCTCAGCTAGTGCGTGTTGTTTCTATGAAAAAGTAGTTAACTGACACTATATTTCTATATGAACTAGTGTTACCTTGTGCCAAGGATATTTTAGTGCCGCTTGATGATTAGTGCTCCAGGCTCCTGCCCAGCTGGCCCACCCTTTAATCCAGCATTCAACTGCTGCTCTGTGACCCTGGGTTATGCCTTCATGCCTGTCCAGTTCTCCCTCCTCTGGACACAGTGTTTCTTTAGGGCAGAAGTCATTACCATCTATCTGATTATTCTCAGCATCTCTGCTCCCTTGACAGTTGAAGAAGACTCTGGTTTGTGTATACAGCTTCTTCCCTTGCACTGTTGGACCCTCCTGAGGGGGAAAGGCATGACTGCCTAATTAAGCCTGTTCTCCTGGCTTCTGGAGTGGAAAGTAGGGGAAGAGAGACAGGGCTTGGAAGGAGAGGTGGGCAGGGTAGGAGAAAAGAAAGACAAACTGAATGAGGTTTAATTTGCATAATAAAGTTGAGGTTGTCAGGGAAAGAGTGAGGGGAAAGGAGGGGGGCCTGAAGTAGGACTGAGTTGAGCTGGCTGGGGCAGAAGAAGAGTTTTGGGCAGTGGGGAGGTTGAGACTTGGAGGAAAAGGCCTGTGGTAGCTGTGTGTGTGAGTGTAATGAATCAGAGAGGAAAAAGGAGATTTTTAAAAGTTCTGCTGGAGACTCTCTCTTCTTCCTGCTGCTTGAGAAATCCAAGCAAAGGATTAGAGATATATTAAACTTTGTGTTGCATGAACCACGCCCCCAGGACCGTGCCATCCCTCCAGGACTGTTGTGGGTATGCGATGACACTGTCAGATTAAACTCCAGTCCTACTGGACAAGAACTCCGTTCCTCTTTCAGTTAATCATTATGTCCGTCTGCCCCCAGCACCGTGAGCACTCTTAGGGTTTAATTCAGAGAGTGCGCTTAATTCCCCATTTCTCTGTTCAGATGTCTTACTGTAGCTTCCCTGTGCTGACAAGGATCATCATCATCATCATCATTAGTGGTATTACTAATTATAATAAGACAGTCGCAATAATTGGGAGAGTCAGATAAAGCACTGCAGGAAGTGAAAACCTAACTAAATTCTTTCTCATAATCACTTCAAAATTGTGAGCACTTTCTGTAGGTGATTTCACAGTGTCTAGAATAAGAATTCATTCATTCATGAAAACTCAGCAGATGCACATTAGGCCTTGTATGTATAAGTGGTTCTTCCAGGACTGTGGAGGATAGAGAGATGGGTCAGAAATGGATCTGTAGGACCCTTGGTTTAAACGGACAGATAAAGCATGTATCCAAATAGGTATAATGCAAGGTAAAGGATGCTCACTTCTGAAATAGGTACTGACAGTGTTGGCTCAGGGAGTTCAGGGGATCAAGCATGTGGGTTGTTTTCCAGGCAAGACTGTCCTTAACATGCATCCCTTTAGGGCCCCTTTAATTTATTCCCCATGCTTGGTTTTCACAGAGCATATCCCTGAAGGTACCAGTCATCATCTTTCCTCTCCTGCCAGCAAGCAGTTCACTCTGTATTTCCCTGTTTCTGTTCCATCTCAGACTCCCACTTCCCTGGTGGTAATAATATTGGGGTTCTCCTCTCTCCTCCCCAGACCTCTGTGCCACCCCAACTCTCCAATGTCCCCTCCCAACCAGGGGAACATTTACCCAGACCCTTCACCCCAAAAAGCTTCCCTGGGTCCTACTCCCTGCCTCAGGTAGAGCACCAGGTTTGAACCATTGGTGGATGCCAGTGGGCTGAGTCTCCCGTTTGGAGAAATGTGGGGGTGGATGTTTTGGAGGGAAAAGTGCTGGGTGGCATTGGATGGATGGTCAATCCTACTTCTCTAAGCCATTCCCAGTAACATGGGTCAATTGCTTGTCCCTTGTCAATTGTCCTCTCCCTTTCTGTGTGGATGAACTCATTTCCCCCCCATGGATTTGTTCATGTGGGCTGGGCACCCGTCTGCTGGGTTGGTTTGGGCTGTGGAAGGAGCCCCCACTCCACCGGCCAGGGCTAGTGATTTTGTAACATGGTCTTCAGTGTCCCCAGTGGGGAAGAGATGGCGGGCCCTGTTGAGAAGTGAGCAGAAGGCACTGCTGAGGCCAGGCCCAGGCTTTCTAATTCTAGAGCTGAGAACAGACTGGTTTCCTTGACAACAGAGATGAAGTCTGCTCATCTGCTCCTGGGGGTGGGCTCTGTGTGTCTGTGGAAAGCACTGGGACTTGGGGACAAGGAAGGAGATCCTTTCTTTATCAGTGTAGCAGCCCATTTCTGAAAACTGCCAACTCTTACTGTATTTTAAAAATATAAACTTTCCAGGTGAAACAGTGACATCAGTTATGTAATCTACACATTGGCAATCCAAACATAGAATCTTCCCTTCCTTTCCACTGCATTGCGTCTGATTCTTGACATATTTTACCAGACCTGAAACACCTTTTTGATAACATGTTTTAAGATGTCAGTCAAATATGTACTTAGCCCTAGCACTCTTGATGGCTAAATGAAAAGCATTTTTTCCTTCTTTAGCTAGAAGTGATTTGTGTGGCCAGGCAGCTGGGAGGTAATGAAAATCAGCACAAGACAAGCTGATGTTGGCTCAAACCTGCACTTGTCATATGGCACCCTCAGGAAAAGCTTTGGGATCCAAAACTTTTTCTGATGCAAACCAGAAGATTCAGGCTAAAAGCTGATCCATTTGAATATTTACCCAGCCATCAGCAAGGATGAAATCTTACCATTTACATCGACGTGGATGGAACTGGAGGATGTTATGCTGAGCGAAATAAGTCAATCAGAGAAAGATGATTATCATACGGTTTCACTCATGTGGAATATAAGAAACAGGGAAGAGGCTCATAGGGGAAGGGAGGGAAAACAGAATGGAAAGAAATCAGAGAAGGAGACAAACCACAAGAGACTCTGAACTCTGGGAAACAAACTGAGGGTTGCTGGAGGGGTGGTGGGTGGGAGAATGGGGTAACTGTGTGACGGGCATTAAGGAGGGCACATGATATGATGAGCACTGGGTGTTCTATGCAACTGAGGAATTACTGAAATCTACATCTGAAACTAATGATGTACTATATGTTGGCTAATGAATTTAAATTAAAAAACAAAAGAGCTGATCCATTTGCTTTGCCCACCGGGCCTGATTTCAAGGCAGCATGTCTTGGTAGCAGTTTGGTGTTGAATTCGTGCACTACCCTTCCCTTCCTATGCATTATTAAAGCCTCCTTAAAAAGCAGCCTACAGATCACAGGGGAGAAGACATGCCAGCAGTGATTTCACGTCTCCTGCAAGAAGCAACATCTGCTGCCAGAAAACACAGGAAAAAGATCTGCAAAATTGTAGCCTGTGGTAGATTTGGTAAAGATGGCCCTTGGACCCTGAGCTTATAAAAGCAGCTAATTTTTTCAAATCTGTTGTCTTACTTTTTGTGTGTCTGTCAGTGCACAACATTCTTGAATGCTAGGTAATTTAGGTGGGAAATTGTGAGCAGGACTTATGTGCCAAGAGTGACTGTTGAGATGGGGATTAATTAGCAGAGGAAGGCCAATTCTGACAGATGCATGAACAGACAGCTGGGGGCCAGAACCTCATACCTTTTCCATGAAATGTTTTGGTGACTCTTTCCTCTTGTGAAGTTCAAAGTGCTATGGTTCAAACTTAGCTCCTGCGTGCCCCCCTCTCCCAGTAACCAAGGGATGAGCTGTGGCATTCGAAAGCCCTCTACAAATTCCTTTGTTCCTTTCATCTCCCCCAGCAGAGACCCTGACTCCCCCAGGCAAAGGCTCCCTGGCAGGAGAATTCCTAGGCTGAGTTCTTTGTTTAGAGGCGACCTCCCTGCCCCTGGGACCTTGCTACTCTGTGGATGCCAACAGATCCTCTTCTCCATCCCCACTTCCTACATCTCTGAGGGCCCACTGCGGATGAGCAGGGAGAGGGAGAGCCCACCTCAACCTTTCCCCTACATGGAACAAGCAGAGACACGAGTGGAGCCAGTCAAATCACAGACTCTCAGTAAAAGAGCATCTCTGTATTGGAAGGAACTTCAGGGGCTGCCTTATCTCCCACTTTATTTTACAGATGCCCAGAATCCCAGAGATGTTGAGGGGCTTGCTTTGATCACAGAGCAAGTTAGAGATCTAGGACCAGACCTCTGGTTCTTGAGTCTGTCCAGGGTTCTTTCCCCAGGACACAGCTCCTGGAGTGCCCACTTAGGGCTGTGGTTTCTCAGTATGGTGTATGGTTCAAGTGTCTATCCAGGGATCAGGAAAGCTTTGTTTTGTATATATATGACCTCAATTGGTCCCGACATACACTGCATTCAAATATTTCTCAATCAGATAGAATTTGAAGACTTACTGTGAACCTAGAATTGTGCAAGGAGGGTCCATGTGAAGCTGGATTTTTTTTTTTTTTTAATTTTTTTTTTATTCTTATGTTAATCCCCATACATTACATCATTAGTTTTAGATGAAGTGTTCCATGATTCATTGTTTGTGCATAACACCCAGTGCTCCATGCAGAACGTGCCCTCCTCAGTACCCACCACCAGGCTAACCCATCCTCCCACCCCCCTCCCCTCTAGAACCCTGTTTGTTTTTCAGAGTCCATCGTCTCTCATGGTTCGTCTACCCCTCCGATTTCCCCCGCTTCATTCTTCCCCTCCTGCTACCTTCTTCTTCTTCTTTTTTTTTTTTTCTTAACATATATTGCGTTATTTGTTTCAGAGGTACAGATCTGAGATTCAACAGTCTTGCAAAATTCACAGCGCTTACCAGAGCACATACCCTCCCCAGTGTCTATCACCCAGTCACCCCATCCTTCCCACCCCACCCCCCACTCCAGCAACCCTCAGTTTGTTTCCTGAGATTAAGAATTCCTCATATCAGTGAGATCATATGATACATGTCTTTCTCTGTTTGACTTATTTCACTCAACATAATACCCTCCAGTTCCATCCACGTCGTTGCAAATGGCAAGATCTCGTTCCTTTTGATGGCTGCATAATATTCCATTGTATATATATACTACATCTTCTTTATCCATTCATCTGTTGATGGACATCTTGGCTCTTTCCACAGTTTGGCTATTGTGGACATTGTGAAGCTGGATTTTTGTAGATGTGCTTTAGGTAGGAGTGCCACCGGCTAAACCCAGTGCTGTTTTTGGTTGGTTGACAAACGGTTTTGCAAATTATGAAGATCTGTAGGCCTCATACTATATATTTTTGTACTACTTCATGGTTTGGTTAGAAATTACTTACTTTGTTCTACCTTCCTACAGAATCATGGCTAGATTTTTATCTGCTACCTGTAACACTTAATCCTCTGAACCTCATGGTGGGGAGGAGGAGGGAAGACTGAAAAGATGGCCATAAACCATTGGGCCATTGGGTCCAATAGAATATCAGCAGTTTCATTTTGCCTGTGGTGCCTCCAAAATGAAAGGCAGAAAATACCCCAAAGCATCTCCCTTCAGTCTCTTTGGGTGCAGAGCCTGATGCCTATTGAAGGGCAGAAAGGTTTGGTTGAGAGAAGTTTAGGGTTGGTTGGTGCAGCATCTACCTCCTGTCATGGGCATCAGCAGGGAAGGTGCCCCTGTTGCTTGATGTGACATGTGGGCTGGCCATTCAGCAGATGCTGCCTAATGAAGGCAGTGACCTGGGGGAAGAGCAGAAAGCATGTAGAGCTCAGCATACATAGCTATAGGGGACTGCAGAGGGATTTCCCTTTCCCCCAGAGGCCCATCCATAACTCCAGCAAGAGACTGTGCAGCCACAATGGTCAGTGGGCCATCAGAAATGCCACTGGAAGGGCCTGGAGGTGTCCTCATTGCATGTTGGCCTGTACCGCCTCATTCATCCAACCAGTTCCTAATGAGCTCCTCCTATCTCTCAGGCACTATTCCCCAGATGCTGGGGATACAGTGATGAACAAAATCAGATAAGGCCCTTCCCTCTTAGAACTTCCAGTTCAGTGATAAGTGAAAGCCTATTCTAGTTCTTTGTTATTTTTAGAACTTCCAGAAAATAAGTTCTACACAATGAGCTTTTCCCCAGTCATACTCAGTCTCTTCTGCCTCATTGTCAAACTTCTGTTCATGTCTCCTTCTTCCCCCAAAGAAGAAGCAATCCTGAGGTTGTAGTGGGTGTGGAGAGTGGGTGCAGATGCAGGTAGGGTCGTCCTAGGCAGAACCCTGGGTAAGTAGACTTTCTCTCCTCCCTCCCCTGTTGGTGCCCCATCAACCTCTAAAAACACCTTTCCTTGACTCCTCAGGTGCCAGGGTCCCTGTTACAATAAAGTAAGGCAGTGCACCGCCCTAAGTGCTGCATGTTCCCTTCGGGTTCCCTGACCCATCAGCCCCTGATGTCTGCAAAGCTCCAGGAGGACAGCTGTCTCTTTAGGTCACACTGATGTAGGAAGGGATTAACAAATATTTGGTCAACTCTTCCAGGAGTGCTGGCCTTTAAAGGCAGGAGACATTAGTCTAATAAACCTCTAAAGGATTGAACTGCAGACACAGAGGAGTGGGTGAGGATGTTCAGGCAGCCTGGTGAGATATGGGGGCCAGGTACCACCAGCCCCCGCTCTACACCTGTGGCTTCGTTTGCCTTGCCTGTCAGATTCATGCAGACTGGGGTCATCTTGCCCTACTGACTGGCTTTTCTTTACAGGAGCTGTGTGTGTGTGTGTGTGTGTGTGTATGTATGTGTGCATATGTCCATGTCTTCTTATTAGTCACTGTTTAGCTTATGTGTGTCTATGTAACCAACCTTGGCTATTGGCCCTTTTGAAGAACATCAGTGCTTGAAGCGCCCAAGGTGGTGCTCTGCTCACATGTCCCCATCATCCAACCCCAGGGAAGTCACCCTCGTCTTCTCCTACCACTTCATTTACATGAGGTGGAAGAGACAAGATCCTTCACATATACTATCCCAGGGCTGCAATTCAGGAAAAGAATAGGATTCATTTTCTTGACACAATCTTTCACCAGTTACAAATAGTAGCAATTGCCTATGGGACTCTTGAGAAATTATGAAGTGTTAATTAGCAGAAGCACTGTGTGTTTAAAATATGTGGCGTATTTAAATAACTATTAAATTAAACCTACTTTGCAGAGTTGAGAATCCATCTGGTCCAAAATCTGAGGAGTTGAATTTTGCTGCAAATATTAAGAGAACTGTTTAAATGCTTCTGGAAAGGATAATTTTGTGTTACCTTTGTTTCCTTAGATGTAGAAACTGAGGCACGGAAGCCCATGGTGACTGGCTGTGGTTATAGCCTGGGCTACTCTAATTCATGTGCCTCCATCTCTCAGAGCAAAGGTTTGAATTGCTCCTCATGTCCAGAGGACATGTGAAAGGACTGTGGTTATCCCTTAGAGGTCACGTATTACAGACTTGCTGATCTCAATGATTTGCAATTCTTTTAGCTTAAAAGTAAAAATCAAGCATTCCCTGACATTTTCTGCAGAGATGAGGAGGGTAGAGCCAGGAAGCCCAGGCCAGGCACTGACCACAAAGTATCACTGAGTCTTTCTTTGGACAAATCACACTCTCTTGGCCTCAGTTTTCTCACAGGTTTGATGAAGGGAGGTGGGGAGTTGGGCTGTGTATCAGTCAGGCTCTAATAAGGAAAATAGAAACTTCTCTAAGTATCTCAGCATAGGGCATTTAATGCAGGACATTTACACAGGTAATGGAGGAAGTAAAACAGATCCCAGGGAGGTAGCCCAGAGATCAGCCCCAGCAGGAGGTCACTTCCACCAGGAAGGAGGCTGGGAGGAAAATGTGAAGGGGTGGTATTATCCCAGCCCTGGGGCCAGGGTCACTCACTCTCGAAGCTAGAACATGGTGGACCTTTCAGGTGGGAACTGGGGCCACAGAGGAGATGCCGTGTGAAGCAGAGATGGAGGGAAGAAATGCCCTGGCATCTTCCCTCCATCTTGGGTCAGTGCCTCCTATTGCCCCCAGCCCAGCAGGAAGCCAGCTGGCATGGAGCCTGCCATGGTCAGCAGGGAAGGCTGAGGAATTATTCACTGCAAGCAACCCAGGGCAGGTTGCTTTCAAAGTCCCCTGTAACTCTGACATTCAATGAGAGCCAGATGTTAAATGTGTCCTTGAGGGTTTGTCAATAGGCACATCAGGCCAATAAGGCCAGAGTGGTCTTTAATGAGACTCCCCTACTTCCACCATCAGAAACTAACATTCCCAAGGTGCACCCAGCTTGTTCTGCACTGGACTTGCCTCTATGCAGGGACGATGGGGCAAGCCTTCAGGGATGGTGTTTGTGGAGGATGGGAGGGAGGGGAAGGTACAAGTGTAGGAGAGGATGAGAAAGAGGAGATAGGAGAGAGGTCATACTTGTGAGTGGAGAGCTGATCCCAAAGGCAAAGAGGTCAGAGTCTCACCCATGATCAGGGATGATTACTGTGTGCAAAATGATGCTTCCCATCATAAAATAATTCACAACAGTGTCCATAGCAGGCTTTTCTAGAATGTTTGATGTATTTTCCTACAAAGCACTTTTCCATGGCGTGTCTTTAATCAATACCTGTCAAACTGGATTGGTTTGATATCCCCTCACCTAAGGTACCTCCTCCTGAAGGAGGAAGGAAGGGAAAGGGTATTGGCAGTCACACTGTGCTGTCAGCTCAGGACATACCTCTTACACAGGCCTTTTAGCTGCAGTGGAATTTGAGGGGCTACAGACCCCCTTCTTTGGGCTTCAGGCTCTGTATCTGTGAAGTGAGGATGTTGGGTGAGCGTTCAGGGCCTGCCTGGCTCTGCCACTCTGGGATCTGCCCCGGACCCCGGCAGACAGGCGCAGGAATGGCCCCTTGAGCCATACGGGAAAAGAGCACAGGGAGGCATAAATGGGATACTTACGCAGCCATGTCCCATGAGGTTCAGACTGAGTGCGCCACTGTGACCTCAAGGACAGATTTAAATAATCAGAAGCCCTTTGTGATAACTCATCGTTTTGCATTTCTTGACTGTGAAATGGGGAGTGTGTAGACCACAGCAACTCCTATAAATCCACTTTTCTCTGCTGTCCGCTGCCCTCACACCTCATGTTGCTGCTCCTCTCTCAACACAAGACCTTAAAAACCCACCTGCTTCCTTGAAGGTCCCTCCTTTTATTTTCTCCCAGCTCCCTTCCCTGTTGATTCTACTTCATGAAGCCCCCAAAATATGAGGCACGGTGAGCTCTTCTTTGAGTATAGAGAGGACAGGCTGTGGGGAGGGGAGAAGCTGGGAACACTCATGCATTAATCATTTTTGTCCTGACTCATATACAGGGATGAGTAATAGCAGGAAAAGATGCCAGTTTGGTGGCAAATGAGAGGTACCAGAGCTAAGAAGAGGGAGAGAATTAGGCGCTGGAGAATGGAAAGACCTTGACCGGGGGAAGAGGAGAGCTGGGGGCTGATGTGGGGTAGGCACACAGGGGTGTCCTGTCTGGGGTGGGCATTTCTGTCTGGGGTGGGCATTTCATGAAGAGGAAGACTGGGGGAAGTGCTAGCTTGAGGAGCTTGAGAGCCAAGATTTTTTGGCTTTATCCTGTTGTTCGGGAAGAAATGGCATAGTGCCAGTCCCCTTGCCCTGAGCCTATGGCTGACCCTGGAAATCGATCTTCTTTCAGACTGAATGCAGAGGAGGACTCAAGCTCTCTTAAGTCAGTGCCACCGATCCTTTGGAGTTAGTTCGTGATCTAAAGTCTCGTGGCTATCTTGGCCATAGACAATGGGGGAGTCTTGGGTGGTTTTGTGAAGCATTTTTAGAGATAAAACTGTATATGTAGTTTGGATTGCAGGAGGGGCGCTGGAGAAAGAGATCAGTGGGAAATGAAAGTAGAGAATTCAGGCTGTTAACAACAAAATTCATCTGAGTAAATTTAAAGATCAAATTGGCTTTATTCAGTGATTCATGAAATCAAGCAACATCCCATTTAGCAAATAAAAAGGAGTTTGGAGGAGCTGTACAAAATGGAAGGGTTTTATAGGCAGTGCAGGGGTGGGACAATTAGCAAAAGAATAGAAAGGATTGTTTCAGGCAAGGTCACATTCCCTTAGGGGACGGAGCAGGGGGTCTTATTAGGTGGATGACCTCATCTTCCTTTGGGACTAGGAGAGGGTCCATGTGACAGATTACATCACTGGTGCTGACCAGAAAATTCCTGACTGGCCAGTTAAGATAACATTTCTGGGGGGAGGTTGAAAATGCAATTTGGTTAGGTAGTAAGCCCTGGTTTGGTGAGTTGGCCTAGCATAAGTGACTCCATTGGGCTTGTGTTTTTCTTTTTAACAAGGCAAGAAACCTTGTTAAAAAGAAAAACACAAGCCCAAGGGACATCTGTAGCTTCTGCCCGTTCCTATATTGGACTTGGCGGACCAGCTTTTTTTTTTTTTTAACCCAGACTATTTGAGTGGATAAGCAACTCCACTCCCACCCTCATCCTGGGACATACCAGTGGCTTCTCCTCTCTTGTTGACCAACCTGAGCTTCTTAAATCTACTCACACATGAGCCCAGGCTACATTGGAGGCAAGTTCTCATCCCCTTTTCAGACCAAGCATTTTTCACTCCATAAAAACAATAGGGCAGGGGTGCCTGGGTGGCTCAGTCATTTAAGCATCTGACTCTTGATTTCGTCTCAGGTCAGGATCTCAGGGTCATGGATTGAGCCCTGTGTTGGGCTTCGTGCTCAGCATGGAGTCTGCTTGTCCCTCTCTCTCTGCTCCCCCCCACTCTCTCTCTCTCTCAAATAAATAAATGAACAAAATCTTAAAAAAAAAATAGGGCAAAAGTACTGATAAGTCTCCATCAAGTTCACTGAAATTAGGAAACTGGGATTCTATCACCAAAGTTTCCATTCTCCTAGGAATTATTCTGGGCCCTCCATAAGCCAGGGATAAGGAAATCTTATTTTGTTTCCGTTTTTTTGTTTTTTGTTTTTTTCATCCAAAAGGATGAGACCACTTCTTGGTTGACCCTGTTAGATAGTGATGAACAGGAGCCGTCAGAACCCATTAGTACTGCCCCACTGAGCTGCTGTTCAATTCAGAAGCATTGACCGAGCCTAGGGAGACGTGCCACCAGAGCTCGGTGACTTGCTTCTGCTCTTTATCCTCCAGCTGAAAGGGGGGCTTCTTTACTGTCACAGTGGCCAAATGTGGTGGCTGATTGGATCTACAACTTCTGTCCCTTTGTTCTAGGCATCCCCTTTGTCATGGTGCTGCTCGTGACAATATGCTCTTAAAACCTCACTACTCAAGGCGTGGTCTGTGGACCATCAGCAATGGAATCACTTAGGAACTTTTGAGAAATGCAGAATCTCAGGCTTCACCCCACACCTGCTGAATCAGAACCTGTAAATTAGCAAGATTCTCAGGCAATTAGTATGTATATTAAGGATGGAGTAGCCCTAAGACAGTTCTGGAGGCCAGAAGTGCAAAATCAAGGTGTCAGCAGGGCTGTGCTCCCTCCAAAGGCTCTAAGGGAGAATACTTCCTTGCTTCTTCCAGCTTCTGGTGGCTTTTGGCATTCCTTGATTTTTGGCTGCATCACTCCCATATCTGCCTGTTTTCACATGGCCATCTCATCTGTGTGTCTTATAAGGGATAAGTGATGGGATTTGGGGTCCACCTGGATAATTTAGGATGATTTCATCTTGAGATTCTTAAATTAATTTCATCGTATAAGATCCATTTTCCAAATAAGGTCACATTCTCAGGTTCTGGGAATTAGGATGTGGACATATTTTTTGAGGTGCCACTGTTCAACCTACTACAGACCGCCTCGGAACATTCCCGTGCTTCCAAGCTTCGTGCCAGTGCTTATCCTCCTCAGCTGGTCCAGCTTGGTGTTCGGATTCACGCATATTGCTGACAGCTGCCAAATAATAGCAGCATTACTGAATGCATCTTCCGTGACAGATATCGTCCTATGTGTTTTTCATGGATGAATCCATTTGACTGCAACAAGCCTTTGGGGTTGCTATCATAATTACCACTCCCACTTTACAGATGAGGAAACTGAGGCATGGTGTGGTTCAGTAACTCGTCTAAAATCTCACAGCTAGTAGAGGTGAACCCAGGATACAAATCAGGCAGTCTTTGCCAGAATCTGCATGCTTTGCCATATAATAATGCTTCTGAAATTATATGTTTCTGAAATTATAGAGGGTTCAAAGGTGTAGGAGAGAGATGGCATCAGGGCCCTTTGTCCCACTTCCCAGAGAGGCTGGGCACAAAGAAGGCAAAGATGGAGTGTGGGCAGTTGTCCTGCCCCCACCCTATAGTGTATGGAGATTGGGGGATCCCTAGCTATTATTTATTCCGCCCCAAAGCCTTTTTCATTTAATATTGTATAGGTGCACTTTCCCATGAGACAGCTTGTCCTGGCTAAATGCCTTATGGGTGTTTATTATCAAAGAGGTCTTTAGGTGGATGTTTAGTATGGCCTCATACACTTCCAATATGTATTATGTCTTGGGCTCACACATTCCATTTGCTTACTAACCATATGTGAAACTTTATTTAATTTGCTTTAAATGCCTTTATTTTGAGTGGTGAGGAGTGGGCTCTCCCCCTGTATTTGCTCTCTTTATGCCCTCCTGATTTTCTGCCTTGGTTTGCAATCCTTTGCCCCTTTTATTTTTTCTAGACTGAAAACCTCGCCCCTCTCTTTTGAATTCTAAGCTTGACTGCCAGGAATGGCCAGAAGTCCTTCCTTCCCAAGGCACAAGGCATGTCAGATGGCTGGGCACAGCTTTCTGCGCCTCTAATAAATAGCCAGGTCAAGGGGGTCAGAGAATTAGCTGGAAAAACCTGTAACCAGTCCAGGCATCCTCATCAGTGATGCAAGGAGCGTTGTAACAACACTGGAATCTCTAGATTTACCTGCTCAGATGGAGAAGTGGAAGCCATCATTTAAAACTGCCTATCATCCAAAACTCTACCTGTGTCTTTAGTATAGAAATTTGGTAGCAAATATAATCTGCCTAATTTTATTAAGCTGAGTTTCACAGATGCACTGACATTCCCTTGAGAACATTTGATGGGGCAGTGAGCCCAGATGTATGCTTGCTGGCAAGATGGAATCTAGACTGCAAGTTTAAAAATTCAATTGTTACAATGTCAATAGACCACAGGAAGAATGATTTAATAGTAGCACCTAGCATTTATTGAACCCATATTATTTACTAGGCCCTGTGCTTTCATATTTTATTTCATATAATCCTCTGAGGAGATTCTATTCCTCTCTCCATTGTACAGATCAAGAAACTGAGGTTTAGGGCACCTGGGTGGCTCAGTTGGTTGAGGAACTGCCTTCGGCTCAGGTGATGATCCTGGAGTCTCAGAATCCAGTCCCGCATCGGGCTCCCTGCTCAGCAGGGAGTCTGCTTCTGCCTCTGACCCTTCCTCCTCTTGTGTTCTCTCTCTCATTCTCTCTCTCTCTCTCTCAGATAAATAAATAAAATCTTAAAAAAAAAACTGAGGTTTAGAAAAATTAATTAATTTGCCCAAGTACACACAGCTAGACAGATGCAGAGCTCGGATTTGATCCTGGGCCCTTAATGCTTTCCAGAGCCTGGGTTCTTAGCCATAAGGCTGTATGGTGGAGCCAACTCCCTGGGTGTAGTGAGACACCTTTGGGCTTCTACTGAGTTTTTTACCGCTCCACCACCCTCAATAGTTGTTAATTTTCCCTCTGTTTGCCTCAAATCTGTCTACTCCCAATATTGAGAAAATGCAGGGCAGATCTGGGAGAGTTCTGAAAGAGAGGATATAGGAGATGGGAACTAGCATTTGTTGAGCACCTACTATGTTCTAGGCCCTCTGGAGAACACTTCCAGCCAGGGTGGTTTTCATCCACTCAGCAAATCAGAAATCCAGGTAGTGTGTCCATCTCCATTTTTGTCTCATCTTATCTTTTAAGCTTTGGCCTTCTAATCCTAGTCTGGTCTAACCTTAGGACATGATCCTCCTGTTTCGCCAAGGAGGAAGATGCTTCCTCAGAAGGACATGGATGTGCACGGAGTGAAACATGTTTGGCAGTTGGGCACATCAGTCTGCTTTGCTGTTGCCGATACTGGGTCACTGCCTGGTGGAAGCAGGACGGGCAGCCAATAAACCTCATCTGCCGATAAACCCCGAGTCAGAGTTCATGAGCCTCTCCTAAAGCCTCATGGCCTCTTTCTCCTGTCTCATAGCTTGGCTTCCTGACCTGGTGGATGACCTGCCACCCACATGTGAAGAGCAATCCCAAAGTTGGTGACCTAACTTCTAAGTTGGGTTTCCATACTTCATCAATGCTAAGATACCCATTTTCCCCACATGTCAACATCTCTGAAATCAGGATGTGTCTTCCAATTAATGATGACTTACAATTATAACTGGCAGTGGTTTTCCTTTTCTAGTAGTCCTTAAAATAATAGCGTGTCAATCAGTGATGTCTCTGATTTGAAGAAATGCCATGATGCCAATGTTTATTTTTACCCCTCACTATCAAATCAATACCTGGGCTTTTATCTTTCTGCCTTCACTTCTGAGGCCTGAATCTAAAGTCTTCCTTGTGCTCGCCTACGGGACTAGCCTCCCATGTCATTTCTTCAAGCGGGAGATGTCCTGGAAGTGAAGCTGAGTCTCTAGTATCTGATAGCCCTCAAATTGTTGATGCTTATCTTTCATTCCCTTCTTCCTAAATCTTATCCGTAGTTCTATGGGATCTCAGGAAATTATGAAGTGGGAGGTCCTATTTTAAGATTTGTCGATTCACCTGAGTATTTATGTCCTCAAGTCTGATGTTAATAGACCAATCGCCTAGAAATGAGTTTGATTGAAGGAGTACCCATTTTATAACCTGGATGCAGGATTGGGCTGTTTTCCTTGATAATCATCCTTTTTTTTTTTTTAAAGATTTTATTTATTTATTTGAGAGAGAGAGAATGAGAGAGAGCACATGAGAGGGGGGAGGGTCAGAGGGAGAAGCAGACTCCCTGCCGAGCAGGGAGCCCGATGCGGGACTCGATCCAGGGACTCCAGGATCATGACCTGAGCCGAAGGCAGTCGCTTAACCAACTGAGCCACCCAGGCGCCCCAATAATCATCCTTTTAAGCTTTGATTTTATGTGGACTGATTATTAAGGTAATTGCTATAGTCAGCTAGTACAGAAAATTGCCGTATGGTCTTAAAAGTCACTGTTAATTGTGTGTACACCGCATCTATTTCCAGAAAACATGTGGTTTCCTGATCACCTTTTGCTGGAAACTAATTTCCCTATGTATTATATCTTAGGGGATTCGATTTCCTCTTATTTGAGAATAAAGGGAGGGAAAAAGCAATTAGAAGTGTCTTGAGAAAAGACACTTCAGAGGAAGATAGGTTATCTGGAAGACTCAAAAGAAGCATGTGCTTCTTGTAATAATCTGCTATAGGAATCACAAGAAAAATGTCAGAACGTGACTTGGTTTCCTCAATATAGTACAAAAAGATATGGCTTCTAAGAAATAAGAGAGGACAACCACAGTAGAGAACAGCCTAGCGTGAAGAGGTAAAGGAAAGTATGCCACAGATAATATGTTCCATGCTATCATGAAAAGCATACTAGTTTGCTGAATTAACATCGGTGAAGTGGGAAATAATGACAAACTGTCAGAATGCAAGGAAAGTGTCAATAATAAAACTAATGAGAGGAAAAATGAAAAATTAGAGAACAGAGATTCAGCATATGGATAACTGGTGTTCCTGAAGGAGACATCAGGATTAAGTTAATAGAAGACTATCTTGAGTTTAAAAAAAACAGTGTGACTATGTTATTCAGGGTAGACTGTCTGCTGTAACAGCAACCTCAGCATCTCCAATCAGATGCTCAGTGGGCTGCCTTCAGGGACACCATGGTTCCTTCCATTTGGGGGCTACATTATCCCCAAGGGCCCCAGAATTGCTACTGGATCCTCTGCATCTAGCAGAGAGGCAAGAAAAGAGAAAGAGTGTGGAGAAAGCACTTCTGCTCCTAATCGCCTGGGTTATAGGTGACGCACATCACTTCTGCTTATCACCCATTGATTTACATTCCATATGGCCCTTGCTAGAAGGAAGGCAGGGGCTGGGATATTGGGCACCCAGAAAGAAGAGCAGTGGGTTTGATGAGCACATGGCATTGTCCCTGATGCAAACACACAAACAGATATATAGAGAAGTTGAAATACTTCCTCCCTTAATACATTCACAATAAAATCCAAGCCATATAGAATCACAGGGAGGATCACAGAGAGGAGGAGAAGGTCAAACAGCATGCCTCCTATTTTTTCCATCTTTGTCCTGACACTCTGTGACAGCCTGAACCTCCCTTCTCAGGCTTTGGGGATATCTCTGCATGGATATCCCCAAAGGGGCCAGCAGAGTTTCCTATGTAAGCCTTTAGACCCTCCCACCCTTTAACACATTTCCTTACCATCCCTTCTTCCTGGGCCTATGAAGGGGCCTTCTCCCCCACACCCTAACTCAGCACGGCCCGAGTGTCACTGGGGTTGTGAATTTTTATAGCTTCTTTAGTCTGGAGAGGGGAAGGATGGTGTCAGATCCCCTTTTAGTCCTAGATGCAAGATGTTCTTATAATTTTCTCTTTTGCCCAGTTAGTAAGGAAAACCCTCCCAACAAAACCAATGAAAAAGCCAACAAAACAGTTCTGACCTGAATGTGCTAAAAGAGCATTTGTTTTCACCTCTGTGGTCTAGGATGCACTTTATTCTATTAGACATGGAAGGACATGATATCCAGTAGCTGTTTCCTGGATTTCTTGGCTGGAAGTGGAATGGTGAGCAAGGATAGTCCTGCCACGTGATTCAATGGGCTACAGTTCACTTTCCTACTAAAGAACAAATGCTCTCAGATTAGGTCAAAAAGCAGAACCAACTATTTTATGTTTGAACTTGACCAAGGTGAAGCTTTTCAAAATATAGGTCCATTGGTCTTAGGTACAGTCTTGCCAGAAGTAAAAGGTAGACAGGATGACTGCTTAAAAGTATCTGTGACTGGATTCTAGGCCAGCCTGAGGTGTGGAACAGTGAATCAGAGGACATGTCAGTTCAATTAGACAGTCTTTTAGATGAGCTTTTATCCACAGAGTGTGCAAGTTTGGCTGACCTTTTCATTGAAGGGACTGAGTATTTGAAGGCTGAACCCAGCCTTCCTGCTAGCTCAGCATTGTCTCTGCATCACCGGGGCTGCCTGGATCCCCCTTTCTTTCCCCTTCATTGAAGGCATGGCTTTGTGATTGGTGGCAGAGATATCTGACAAGTGGATTAAAGCTTAATGCTGGAGACTCAAGGTTGGGGCCTCCCTGGAACCCCGTGGTTCATGAGGCTCTACTAGAGCACTGTGCCCCCAGTACTGTAGTGATCTCTCTATGAGCCACCCCCTGCCCCAGCTCCATCGTGGGCCTTTTGAGAGCAGGGATTGTGAATTAGATCCTTTGGCATCCCCATGCCAGAAATAGGAACCAGAATTATCCTTTAAGTGGCTGGCTTAATCCTTGAGGCCTCTTCGAAGGATATGAAACCTGGGCCTCAGGCTTTAGCTATTTGCTGATTTCCATTCCTCGCCTTCCTACCAGGCCCCTTGCATCTGCTCACCTTCATGTGATGGAGGGGAGGAACGCATGGTGAACTGAAAAGCGAGAACAGGCTCTGGAACCAGATGGGTTCAAACTAGGCTCTGCCTTTGAATAGCTCTGTAGCCCCAACCAGGTCACTCCATTTCCTGGAGCCTCAAGTTCTACACCTGAAAGCCAGCGTGGTGAGCCCTGCACCACAGCGCTGATGAGAAGGGCCCAGCACAGCCCTACCTATTTGGGTTTAACAGCCCGAATTTTGTTGATTGAATGTCTTCCTTCAAGATCTAACTCAGAACTTTGTCCTCATAAATGTGGACCGTAGGTGGGGGGATGGGGTAACTGGGTGATGGGCATTAAGGAGGGCACATGATGTGATGAGCACTGGGTGTTATATGCAACTGATGATTAACTGAACTCTACATCTGAAACTAATGATTTGCTATATGTTAGGTAATTAAATTTAAATTAAAAAAAATGTGGACCCAGGGTTTCCAGTCTCCTGTTCCAAAAACATTGAATACATGTAGGAAACTGAAAATAAATGTATGTATTCAATATATATATATATACAAGAAACAAAATAAATGTGTGTGTGTTTGTATATATATATATAGAGAGAGAGAGAGAGAGAGTGAGCAAGAGAGAGATACAGATATACACCATCATTTCAGAGGTGGTCTGAAATGAATGTGTTCAGTGCTTGTTATACACACACACACAGAGTTTTATTTGTATTCATATTTTTCACCTTAATATGACTGTGGGCCTCTAGCAGGCAGGAACCAAACCTCATTTCTTTTGGAAATCTTTCCTCTCATACCCAATTCCAGTTCTTGCTTACTCTTGGGTATCAATAGATACTTAACAAATAATTGTGCTTGTCCAGTGAGAGGGAATGGGACTGATCTTAAGTGGTGAGAAAAAATGCTGGGTCCATTCATTCCATAGCAGTGCAATTTCCGGATAATAAAAGAATGGGAAAAAAGTACCTACCAACCATTAGGTCTGGGGCCCTTTAGTAGAAGGCTTTTAAAATTCACTGGACTTTTCTAGGAAAGGATGCATCAGGGATGCTCAGAAATGAGCACTTCTTAGACCTGCAGGAGTCAGGGGGTTAAAGGGTTCTTCCTGCCTACGGGGTTCCAGAGATGGACAGAGAGAGACTTTACCATTTCCCTCCTTCCTCCTTCTCCCTTTCTTCTTTTAAACTATTTTTGTCCTAAAATGGTCACAGCAGTTGATACCTAATGTAGAACTTGGGAAATTCAGAAACGTGTGAAGAAGCTGATGATAGGCTTCACCCATAATCCCACGCTGCAGAGGCTCGAGCTTTCTCTTTATCTGAATACACCAGGCAGGGTGTGGTCCAACCCCTTGTTCAGCAGTCTCCATTTACTTTGCAAAGTAACAGCCGCAAGCCCATGACTGTCTCCTCCCTCCCTTCTGGAAGTCTCAGGGATCGGTGAGCTTGGGTTCCGACTTCAAGTCTAAGGCTTGGAGCAGATGCTGTGCTGAGGGGCTGGGGGCCTGGGGCTTTCCAAAGCTGGCACTACCCCGGGGGGAGGCCATGCCCATGGCGGTGGTGGGAGTAGCCAGGAGCAACCATTTGCAACATCTTTCCATTTTGGGTACTCAGGGTGCTCAGACTGTCTGTTCCTGTTTGGACACCTCCCACTGAAGGAGCAGGAGATAGGCACCTGTCTTAGGTGCACATGGAGCTTAAACAGCTTCTAACAAAAAGTGACACAACATGGGCATCTGTTACTCTCCTTCTAGGCCTTCTGTTCTTTTTATAGCTGCTAGGAATGACCCATAGAAATACGATTTTATGCTCCAGTGATTACATATACCTGGTCTTCAGTGGGACGGGGAGGAAAATGACTTGTGACCGAGTGCATCTTTTACGATTTGCAATCCCCAGCTGCTCTCCCAGGAGGGTGAATCCCAGCTAGAGTATTTCCTGAGTAGGGGTCAAGGGTGTGAGGATGCAAACTGGAGCTACTGAGAGGGAGCCACAGGGCTCCCCTGAGCAAAGAGGTGAGTGAAGGTGGTGTGACAGCCAAAGGGACAGGGGTGTGGGTGGGAGGCTTCCAGGAGAGGACAACCTGAACGAAAGGGAGAAGGAAAAGAGGAAAGTTCTCCAGGCAGAGATCAGCATGGACAAAGGCACAGAGGTAGGAACCAGCCTGGTGCCTTCCAGGTCCTGGGAATAGCCCCGGAACACCCATGAGGGGCAGGGAAGGTGGGGGCAGGCACTGAGATACTCTCAGGGCTTTGTGTGCCAGCTAAGAGCCTGGCTCTCATTCACCTGGGTGGCAGTCCTCAAGGGGAAGGAGGTGGGTAAAGAGAAAAGCAAGGCACCCCCGGTTCTCTGACTGGGGATGGATGGGTTTGAATTTCCAGCATGGAGCATGTGTTTGGTTTGAAAAAGCAAATTCAGAATTAAAACTTTGTATTTGATAAATGTAAGAAGGATACCTGTCATAATCTAAATTTGACTTGAATTTTGGCTAGAGGAGCAGGAATTAGGAAAAAAAGTGCAGGAATACTGCCCCAGGTGATGGGAGCCACAGGTGGGTTTTAGCAGGGAGGTGACAGACATGGGTCAGATTTGCACTTTTAGAAAGTGACTCTGGCCACTGATTGGGTGGTGGGTATGAGAGAGGAAAGACTGTGCATAGACTATGAAAGGGATAGAGAGATGGTGGCATGACTCAGGGCCTTGTGCCCTGGGTAGGGAGATATTTAGTGGACAGAAAACCGGAGAACTTGGTGACAGAGAAGGTGCACAGGGTGAGAAAAGGAGGAGTCGGGGCTACGTTCTGCAACCCTTGTGGGGTGGCTGGCTAGGTTGGGGTCAGGGAGGAGGGGCTGGCTGGGGGAGGGAGGCTCTGGTGGTTGGTTCAGTGTTGCTTGGTTCTGACAAGTTAGTTTTAAAGCGACTGTGGGACATCTGAATGAACAAAGGTCCTTGAGCTTCTTGTGACTTGTCCACATTCATACTCTAGTGGGTGACTATCTAGGGCTGGGATCCAGTGTCCTAACTCTTCCCACCTTGCAGCCCAACTTGACTGGACATGGAGACAAGGAACAGGTGGCTCTGAGATGTCATGCCTCTGAGGAGGTGTCAAGCACCCTGGGGGTGGGTGCTGGTGTTCTTATGATATGGAGTACCCCTTGCTTCTCAGCTTTGCCCCAGGGTGTGAATGGTTGGAAGGCAGGCTCTCAAAACACATGCTGGGGAAACCAAAGGCCAAACGGATGGTGATGCTGGCCTCAACACTGCAGCAGGCCCAGGCTCAGAGAGTTGTCACACCAGGGTCCCCTGAGGTCCATCCAGGGTGGCAACCCTGCCCCAGTTGCTAGATCCTCCTGAGTGCCCCTGGCATCATGCCTCATTCTCATTAAGACTTGCTCATCTGGTGCCTGCCTGGCCCTGCTCTGCCTGACTGTGCAATCAGAGATCTGATAGTTTTGGTACCACAGGGGAATGTTTTACAACATTTGCCTATGATACCTCTCAGACGTATTTTCATTTTAATCGGGATAATACTATAACCCAAGGAATGAGCCTCTAATAGTGGAATTTCAACACCAACAGAGATTGGGATAGGAATTATTGCGTTCAGTGTGTACTTATCTGGGGGACAGATGCCTGTCGTCTTACGTGAGTGGCACAGGCAAAAAATTAGTTCTTTCGGTGGAAACAAGAAATAGCTCAGACTCTGAAAATCCAAACCTTAGCAGGTTATGACCACAAGACAACCTCATACCTCTGTGGCATGGGCTGCTGGGGAAGGGGAGAAGCTTATGCTTCAGGTAAGACAACTTATAAGGCTGCGGATTAGTCCTTAGGGGACATCAGTGGCCACCCCTCAGAAGAACAGCATCCAGGGATATGTCAGTAAACCCTGTGCTAGAGCTAGCCAGCCCTGGAAGGGAGGGCTCCCTTTCATGTTGGTGGGCATTGGACATAAGCAGCATAAGGTGGTGCCTGTGACCCTGTTCTAGCTAAAAATAAGACTAATGGGAGGAGGACCCCAGCTGACAGCTGGACATGCAGAGCATCAAGACTAGGTTATGGAAGCAACTGCCAGGTCCCTAACTAGAGCCATGAGCATCAGGATTGGGCTCAGGGGCCATCACAGCACTGAAATGCTGAGCCCAGAGTACCCTGGCTGGGCTGAGAAGGAAGCTGTGCTTTAGTGGGCATGCAGTGTCCTGGCCTCCTTCAGCCACACCATACCTACCAAGATGGATTCTCTCTGCCCCTCAATGGTAAGTTAAGTCTTTCCAGATGCCCCGCTGTAGCCAGCGCTGGGTCAGGGATGGAGCTGAACTGGCCCATGAGGAAGGACAGGCAGGGACTGGCCCCAGAGCCATGTGGGGAATAGGAGTTGGTGTTGGGGATGCTGCCAGCCCTGGGCGAGACAAGCATCCTTACTCTGAGCAACAGAGTGCCCAAGTGAAAATGGGAAACCATCACTGTGGGTTTTGTTTGTTTAAACATTGTGATGATTAACCCTTTGAAGACCTTGATCCCCAGGATTTTTAGAGTAGTAACTCATCCTTGTTTGTAAGATACTAATGCTTGGTGAAATTGTCCTGAATCCAATTCATGGCCTGTGTACCTCCCAAACCCTTCCACTGTCCTGGGGCATGATGTTCTTCAGGCTTCTTCTGCTTCTTTGACGGCATCTGAAATTCTTTCATACCAGTGTCTGTGAGTTGAGTAGCTATTAGTGAAGTATTGGGGGGTGGTATCAGGAAGGGGTCACAGTGCCTTCTAGCCTGGCAGCCAGGACCCCTCCAGGCTCACGCAGGAGTTCCACATCCTGCTCCCTCCACTGTGCAGAGCAGCTTCTCTCCTCTGGTCCTCACAGTCAGCACTCGGTGAAGAGATTTTCCAATTCCTCTCTTTGAAAAAAATTTTGGTCCCACTCATAAAGATAATGAAGCTTTCTTTACCTTTTTATAGACATAATTTGCTTTTAAAATAAAATTTCATTTCTAGTTCATTTTTAAGAATTTCTCCACAGTCCTTACAATAAATCAGCACCTAATGGTACTGCAAAAACAGGGTAAGGAGTCCTGGTGGTGCAGACAAGACCCTGATGTTTGTTGCTTGTGTTTTTCAGCTTTCATCCAGATGTTTGAAATCCTGTAGATGAGGTCGGCGTCCCTGAGAGCGAAGCAGGGTGCACGGGTCGAGCACTGAGAAGCAGCAGCCTGGGACAAGCCTGGTCCAGGCTCCTGGTAATTTGTTGGCAGTTTTTGGTGGTGACAGGGGGTGAGGCACACTTTTTGGTTGGGTCCGTCTCACCAGGATGAGCTTCCAGTCACCAGCAGGATTGGGGGAGTGGAGTGGAGTGGAGGAGTGCAGATCTGGAGCCAGAGATAGCCCTGGTTGAGATCCTGACTCCACTGTTATCTGTGTGATCGTGGGCAAGTTAGCTAACCTCTCTGCGATTCAGTTGATCTGTAAAATAGTGACATTAACATCTGCCCCTATGGAGTGGTCCTGGGAATGAAAATAAATCATGAATAGAAGTTGCCCAGTACTGTTCCGTCACCAATTCTCTGACGCAAACTGGCAAACTGGGTGTCCTACAGGTCAGCTCAGTTCTGACACTATGCTGAGTTAAAGGACACACAGGTTAACTACCATAAGTTAAAGGGCAAGGTCACCAATAAACTGCCCCCAGTTCAGAAGCCACAAGCCACCCCCAGGCCACCACACTTCTGACTCACTTAGCTATAAATTTGAGGGTTCCCATGCTGCCCTTTAATCCCTAATTCACTATAACAACTCACAGAACTCAATGAAGGTGCTGTAATTGTGACTACAGTTTTATTACAAAGGATTTAACTCAGGAACAGCCAAATGGAAGCAATGCATAGGGCAGGGTGTGGGGAGGGTGGGGATTGGTGCAGAGCTTCTGTGCCCCTCCTTATAGAACCTGGGTGCATCACCATCCCAGCATACCAATTAGGAAGCTCCTCCAAGCCTTGATGTCCCGAGATTTTTAATGGGGGGCTTTATTACTATTAGGCATAATGGTTTAAATCATCTGCCACTTGACTGAACTCAGTCTCCAGCCCTCCTCCCTCCTGTCCTCCATGGTTGGGGGTGGGGCTGAAGTTCCAACCCTCTAATCATGTGCTTGGTCTTTCTTGGTGGCCAGTCCTTCCCTTGAAACATCTAAGGGCCCATCATAAATCACTTCATTAGCATAAATTCAGGTTTGATGAAATGAGCTCATCATGAATAACAAAAGACCCTCCTAATGTTTTTTGGATATTTTAGAAATCCCGAGGCTTTTTGAAGTTCTGTGCCGGGAATGGGGGGAAAAGGCCAGATATATTCTTTATTTTGTCACACCTGGCCCATCAAGCAGTGACCTCTGATGGTCACCACCCTGCTTATCCTCTTTGTTGTGATCTCCAAGTTGACATGTTCCCAGTATCGGTCAGAGAACTGGTCATTCTTGTCAGTCTTTTTCTGGATGTTCTTTTTGTTAATATAGCTCAAGATTGAATTAGTTCTTTGGACTACAACATATGATTACAGTTATTGAGTATGCACCTGTTTACAATTGAACCATGAGCCTCTCATTACTCGAGCTCCTAATGCTATAATGATTCTAGCCCCTAAATGACACATAATAAGAGCAAGTGCTTAATAGCACTTGATATACGCCAGGCACTGTTTTAAATGCTTCACATACATTAACTCATCTAAATCCTCACAACAGCCTAAAGAGGTAAATGGTTTGATCCCCATTTTATACATGGGGAAACTGGGGCACAGAGAGGTTAAGTAACTTGCCCTACAAGATCACACAGCTAATAAGTGGCGTAGTTAAGACTGGAACTCATCATCTTCTTGTTCCAGAGTCCATGCTTTTAACCACTAAGCCACACTGCACATAACTTTGGTCACCTGTGCAACATTTTGGAAGGAAAAGAAGGAGCACAAAAGGATGCCTCTTGTTCACAAAGTCAAAGGGTGGTTTTCTCTGGCCCCCATTGTCACAGTGAGAGAGTCAGGGCTTCCATTTTCTACTCCATTCCCAACAGAGCTTCTCTGGAGTAACCTGGGGATGAGCTCTGAGAAGTGAATGCAGGCCTGGGGGGCATGGTAGTTGGGCTCCTGCCCAGCAGGACCTGAGCTTTTTTTTTTTTTTTTTTTAAAGATTTTTATTTATTTATTTGAGACAGAGAAAATGAGAGAGAGAGAGCACATGAGAGGGGGGAGGGTCAGAGAGAGAAGCAAGCTCCTTGCTGAGCAGGGTGCCCGATGTGGGACTCGATCCAGGGACTCCAGGATCATGACCTGAGCCGAAGGCAGTCGCTAAACCAACTGAACCACCCAGGCGCCCGACCTGAGCTTTTTTGTTCCTCGTGCTTCAGGGAGGGAAATGCTACTTCAAGCCTTCACAGACCCATTCCTGGGAGGGCAGCCATTCCAAGAGGAAGGAAAGAGGGTCAGCCTTTTCCACCTAAATAGAAAGGATTTAGGCTAGGAAGGTTCAGTACTGGGCTGTGCTGACCAAAGTGATCCTAATCCCAGAGAAGCTGAGGGTTCAGGTGGCTCTGGAGCTGGTGGGACCTGGAGTCATAAGGAACACAGGGAGCTCATCTCCATGTGCATATCCATGGTACCCATTGGGAGGTTGCTTGTTTCATTTTTAAAATAACATCAAAGATTGGGGCTTCCAAAGTTCTAAAGAGAATTAAAACAGGAGGGGCAATGCCTCTGGAAAAATGTCTGTCTTTGCTGTCTGCCCAGGAGAGTCTGGGTGGTGACTTCATGTCTGCATAGCTCTGATGCACTCCCATTGTCTTTGTCCTTGCAATACCTTATTACTGCTTATTACTGCAGGGGTGAGGCTGTCTGAGAACATGGTGGAGGTGAGGTATTTTTAACTCGCTCCACGCACGTGGGATTGACTTGAACCTACAAGGCAAATGTCAGTAGGTCATGTGTGTTCTTTGCAGTTGCCCATTTGGTATTTGGCTTGAGGGAGAGGCCCCAGGGGTGGGGAGACAAGGATGCAGGAAGAAGGTCTCTTGCTCCAGGAAACTCAGGTCCTCTATCCTTCATTTTCTACACGAATCTGTCTCACTCCATATAGTGTAGAGCTGGAAGGGGGCCCAGAGTTTATTCTGTTCACTCCCTCATTTAGAGATGGACAAAATGAGACCCAAAGAGGGAAATTACTACTTGGCCAAGCCCATGAAGCTAAAGAATGACAGAGTGAGGGTGATACTGTAGACTCTGACTCTAGTCCAGAGCTAATTCCACTGGAAACATCCCTGATGGACTCAATAACTCTTTCTCCGCTTAGATGAAGAATCTGGCTTGAATGCTACTAAGTACAACTTCAACCATTCTAGCAATCTGCCAAATCTGTTTCAGATCTTTCTTTAGAGAATTTTTTTTTGCTTTTGGGGTTTTTTTTTTTTTTGGCTGCCACTTCCAGAAGATGCCTCCTCCATACTCTGTCACTCACAGGCAAATATTTCATCTACAGGCCCAGCAGGCATGGTGCTGGTTGGGGGAGATCTGGTGAGGGCACTCATAAGGAAATAATTATTAGTGAAAGAATCAAGATGAGATGTCGTGGTTTGGCAAACTTGCAAAAGCAGTAATGGTGGCATTTGGAGCCTCCTGCTGTCCCAGGTCAGATGTATGGTGGCAGTTGGTGACTGGAGTTGGAGGATGGGGCTTGGACAGCCATGGGAAATGACACCTGGCAATGGTGTTAGATGATGAGGTTTGTGCCATTTTGGCTGGCTTGCTAAATGGCCGACATCTAGAATGGATGCCTTCTATTATGTGGTACAACTATTAACATCTAGCCAGTGGTATTTCAACTCTGGCTGCCTATTGGAATCACCCGGGGAGTGTTTAAAAATCCTGATGTCCATAGCTGATTTCCAAGATCTATAAAGAACTTCTCAAACTCAACACCCAAAAAACAAATAATCAAGTCAAAAAATGGGCAGAAGATATGAAAAGACACTTCTCAAAGGAAGACATACAAATGGCTAACAGACATGAAAAAATGTTCATCATCATTAGGCATCAGGGAAATTCAAATCAAAACCACAGTGAGATACCACCTTACACCAGTTAGAATGGTAAAAATTGACAAGGCAAGAAACAACAAAAGTTGGAGAGGTTGTGGAGAAAGGGGAACCCTCTTACACTGTTGGTGGGAATGCAAGTTGGTACAGCCACTTTGGAAAACAGTGTGGAGGTTCCTCAAAAAGTTAAAAATAGAGCTACCCTATGACCCAGGAATTACACTACTGGGTATTTACCACAAAGATACAAATGTAGTGAAAAGAAGGGCCATATGCACCCCAATGTTCATAGCAGCAATGTCCGCAATAGCCAAACTGTGGAAAGAGCCAAGATGCCCTTCGACAGACGAATGGATGAAGATGTGGTCCATATATACAATGGAATGTTACTCAGCCATCAGAAAGGATGAATACCCAACTTTTACATCAACATGGATAGGACTGGAAGAGATTATGCTAAGTGAAATAAGTCAAGCAGAGAAAGTCAATTATCATATGGTTTCACTTATTTGTGGAACATAAGGAATAGCATGGAGGACGTTAGGAGAAGGAAGGGAAAAATGAAGGGGGGGAATCAGAGGGGGAGATGAATCATGAGAGACTATGGACTCCAAGAAACAAACTGAGGGTTTTAGAGGGCAGGGGTGTGGGGGGATGGGCTAGCCCAGTGATGGGTATTAAAGAGGGCACATATTGCATGCAGCACAGTGTGTTATACGCAAACAATGAATCATTGGAACACTACATCAAAAAGTAATGATGTACTGTATGGTGACTACATAACAAAAGAAAAAAAAAAAGAAACACATAAAAATCCTGATGTTCAGATCACACCCCAGACTAATAACATTAAAATCCCTGATAGCAGTATTTTTTAAAGTTCCCCAGTGGATTCCAATATGCACCCAAGTTTAAGAACCACTACTCTAGGCCAAGGGTTCAGGCTGTCAGCTGAGGGAAGTAGTACATGTGCCCTCCCTTGAATTTGCTATTTGCTCTTTCCCAAAAGGGGAAAAATAAGGAAGGAAGGAAGGGAGGGAGGGAGGGAGGGAAGAAGAGAAGGGAAGGACAGGGAAGGGAAGGGAGGGGCAGGGAAGGGAGGGGAGGAAGGAAGGAAAGAAGGTAGGTAGGTAGGTAGGTAGGTAGGTAGGAAGGAAAAATGAAAGAAGAGGGAAAGGAAGAAAGATCACCTGAGTGTTCTGACCTGATGGGGTAGATTCCCACTTCTCCCATTACCTAGTGCTTCACCCACCTGCCCCACTCAGAGGAACTATAAGGTGGAGGGTAGAATCTCGACAGAAGATGGAAGAAGATGTTGCAGACAGCTCACCGACAACAAGACTATACTTTACTGGCTGTCAGCAAGGCCTCTTGCATAATGAACTGCTGGCTGTAAGGACAGTCAAGGTTTGGGCTAACAGAATGGGCCAAGGGGGAAGAAGAGATGAGGACAAGGAGGCAGGAGTGCTCTAAGAGAACAAGAGAGCCTTCCACCTCCTCGTGGAATGCAAATGTGAGCTCATGGAGGTAAAGTGAGGGAGGGCAGATTAAAGAGGAAAGCCAGGTATCCCGATCCCCTGTAATGCTCTTTTGTTGGCATCTCTCTACTGGTGTTCAAAAGCTAATTCTTGTTCGTCAAGGCACTTGCCTTCCTTTGCTGAGAAAGGGATCACACAGCAGGGAGAAGGCTAGGGCTCTGTAAGGCTGCCCTGGGTATTGAAGGGGCATAACCCAGATTTGAAGGCCTAGTGATACTGACACACAAAGGGAGACTGGTGTGGTCAAAGCCCCATAGCTGGGAGGTGGAGGCTGGAGCTGCAGCCTACTTCTTCAGTAAGGTTCCAGTATAGTAAGAGAAGACATTCATTCCTTCGTTTACCATCAGGCGGTGGGGGGAAAAAAAGCATGCTTGAGTAGAAAAAATAGGGGTCCCAGCCCAACTCTCCAAAGGCTGCCCTAGTCCTCATTCCAGGGGTCAGGTCTAGATATAGTACATTAGTAAGTACTAATTCCCAATACGTGGCTTTACACTACGTAGGTATGCATCACAAAAATGCTCCAAAACGTATGCAGATCATGCTTGCACCGGAGGAACTGTCCACTTCCACCCCGGTGTGGCAGTTTAAGTGTAGCTGGTTAGTCAGGGAAGGGTGGTGGACCCCTGGGCGTGTGCCAGATTTTTGCTAGGTCCGATGATGTATTAGCGCCCCCTATCGATGGGCAGCTGCCGGCACCCTGCCCTCCAAACCGCGGCTTGGCTTACACCCTCCGGGGAATAGCCGCCTCCCGCGTGAATCCAACGAATCCAGCCCCTCTGCTGTAGGAAACTGTACTCGGACTGGGAGCTCCCTCTTCCCTTCTCTGTAGGCTTCCAGAAGCGGATTATAAGCCCACCAGGACAATGAGTGAAGAGACTGTCCCCGAGGCTGCCTCGCCGCCGCCGCCCCCGCAAGGGCAGCAGTATCTGGACCGCTTTTCTGAGGACGACCCTGAGTACCTGCGCCTCCGCAGCCGCGCGGCGGACCTGCGGCAGGACTTCAACCTGATGGAGCAGAAGAAGCGCGTCACCATGATCCTGGAGAGCCCCGTGAGTGGGGTCCGCCCCAGGCGGGCGGGAGAGGAGGAGGAGGAGGAGGGGAAGGGAGCGGAGCAGGCGGCACCGCCCATTCATCTGGCTGAACCTGAAAGATAAATAACTCCTCTTTCATTTGCTCAGTGTTGTAGCAATTTTAAGCCCGCTGAGCAAACCGGCCTGGCCCTGTGGGTATTTCATTCTCTCCCTGGTCACTGGTAGAGGGCAAAAACCTGGTTTATGTGCAGGCGGTTTGGCTTGGTACGGGGAGGGGGTGGGTCTGAGAGACAGGAGCCCTGCCTCAGTTTCCAGGCTTCCCCAAAAGTTGTAACAATGAACTAACAGGGATATTCCTGTAAACAGGAGGCCAGCTGGGAACGCCACGTGGAAGGCTTGGGGCCCCCATTTTTGAGCACCACAAAGAACTCCCTGTCGGGACAATAAGGTTGACAGGCATGGGGTAGAGGTGAAGAGGGTCTGGAGCCCCAGAAGGTGGCCAGAGTAAAGGATACAGAGGAGTATGGGCCAGGGCAGGAAGGGCAAGTCATGATCACCCTACCATGGCCCCAGACTTGAGGTCAGTTGGTACCTGCGTGGCATGGACACAGAGCTCATCCTTGCAGCAAGTGGTGCATTGAGAAGAACAAAGCATGGGCCTAATGGACCACGGAAGTAGGAGGGTGATGGAGGCCCTGGGTGAGGAGAGGAAGAGCGCTGTGGAAGGAATTTGAGGGCGGTAGAGCTGGGGGTCCTCAGGAAACAGTGCATGATCCCAGGGGCTGGGAAGCTCAGGCTGGAGCTGGCATCTCCAGGTGCCTGCCAGGAGGGGCTCTGCCTCAGTCCCCACTGGGCTTTGGAGAGACAGGACACATGGGTGGGCTGTGTGTGACCCTGGCTGAGTGCACACCGTGAATGCTCAGGCTTCACAGAGGAGCACTGAGGTAATGGGCCTGAGGTCTTGGTGACAGGTGATGCTGTGGAGGAAGCCTGGAGGAATATGGCAGGGACTAAAAGCTTTGGGATGATGGGAAAACTCCAGTGTGGGACTAGGAGAGATGACAGGTGTGATAGAAGTGGCAGAGTTAGTACCAACCCAAGTTTCGGGGCCTGAATGGATAGAACTTTATTCGCAGGCAAGAAATGGGACAAAAGGAGTTCATGTTTCTTCTGTCCTTTTATAGATTGACCAACACACGAGGGGCTCCCTGTTTCCTCCTGAGTGTTCCCTGCTGCCACCTGGTGGACAGTCCTGCCTTATTTATGGTCTGAAAAGCCAGGTTTAGGAGGGCATTAGAAGTGGAAGTGATAGGGAGGACAGCAAATCCTTCAGTACCCGAGGAAACTGAGGTCCAGAAGGGCCATAGGCATGGCTGATGGACAGGGAGGATGGCACACATTTTCGCCCAGTTTTGCTTTTTAAAAGGTCTCTTAATTACTAAAGTGAAGCCCTGTCCTGTCTGATGGCCCAGGGGTGGGGGTGGGGGGCGTTGAGGGGGGTTGGAAGTGGGAGGGACGTCTTGACTATCACTTAGACCCAGGAAGGACCTGGACAAAGGGGACACAACAGCAGACATCTTTTTGCTTCTCAAACAGTAGTTTGGGGAGGCTCCTGAGGTCTCACTAGAATTCCCAATGTCCTCTGAGGCCCAGGGTTCCCATGTGTGGCCCTGGCCTAGCTGACCCAGGGGATTGGGGTGGGCTATTGGAAGAGGGGTCCTCAGTCCCCCCTATGAGGCCCACGGGGGGGACCAGCACCTTGGGGCCTGCTTCAGTCTTTCAGGGAGGAACTGGAAGGCCTCATCCAGGAGCAGATGAAGAAGGGGAACAACTCCTCCAACATCTGGGCCCTGCGGCAGATCGCGGACTTCATGGCCAGCACCTCCCACGCAGTCTTCCCAGCATCTTCCATGAGTACGTTCGGAGCTGGGGAGCTGCCAGGAGCAGAGGTGGAGGAAGTGAGGTGGGGAAGAGAGGGTGGGTTGCCAGGCTACAGAGTGAGCAGTGCAGCTGAGTTAGCCGACCCGACCCGGGGTGGCAGCCAAAGAGGTACCTGGCTCTGCTTCTGAGGCTGCTGGATTTAAAGATCCGCAGGAGAATTACTCCTGGTGCCCAGAAATAGAAGGGGGATGGTGACCTACGGGAAAACCTCTTTCTGGCTCTGTTGGGGGAAGGGACGGGATGACAGGGTGTCAGTGTTCTGAGAGGCAGGGCAACCTCTATGTTACTCCTCCATCCCCCTTCATAAGTGGGTTAGCATGAAGGGAGGAGCTTTGCAACTCCAAGTCTCTTACATGGCCTCTGCTTGAGAACCCAGGAGTGGAGAATGCGGATTCCGCTCCCTGTTACCCTAGCTGTGGATACAGAACTGAAGGAAAATCCTCGTGGGCTAGCAGCAGCCCCTGACTCAGGCTGCTCTTTGCTCAACCCCGTGGAGCCTCTCCCTTGCAGCTGGAGTGGTAGGGAGGGGAGGAGGCCATTGAATCCAGTATCTTCGTGCCCCACCGGACAGGCCAACCTGACTCCATAGACAAGGACCACAAGCAGCCAGGCCTGGGCATGAAACCCTCTTCCTGGGTTCTGAAGTTCTGCCCACAACCTTGAAGAAATAAACATCAAAAAATACTTTCCCTCAACAACATAAATACAGGATTATGATGAAAAATTAGGGAAATAATCAAGAAAAGGAAATTAAAATTAATGTACTGTGTTCTTACAACTAAGAAATGACTATTTTCAATATTTTGGTATATATCCTTCCAGCCTTTTTCTCTTAACATATATAAATTAGGAAAACAAAAATGGAATCATATTATACATGCAAGTTTGATAGCTTTAACATATCTTGACTAATTTTTCACATAATAAAACATGATTCTGTAATATGATGTTTGGTGAAAGTGTGCTATTCTATGGCATGACTGAATATGCCATAATTTATTTTTAGACTTTTAAGTTGTTTACAGCTTTTTGCTCTTATGAACAACAGTGCCATCAATCCTTTCATTTATTCTATGACTATTTTCTAAAGCCAAATTACTGGAAATAAAATTGCTACATTAAAGTATTTGCATGTTTTAAAGACATTAATGCATAATGCCAAATTACCATGGAGAAAGATGGAACCAATTTACATTCCCACCAGCAATGCAAAAAGTGCCCTTTTCCTCCACCTTGATCTGTAGTATGTATTATACCATTCATTTCATCCTCCTGATTTGATAGGTGATAAATAGTACTTTATTTGTGTTTTAATGTGCATTTGTTTGATCACTAATGACTTTGAATGTATTTTCATATACACGTTGGGATGATTTTTTTTTTTTTTTGTAGTAAATTGCCTATCACATTCCTTGCCAATTTTCCTACTCACATATCCTTTTCTTAAAAATTTTCAAATCTTGGGTGCCTGGGTGGCTCAGTTGGTTAAGCGACTGCCTTCGGCTCAGGTCATGATCCTGGAGTCCCGGGATCGAGTCCCGCATCGGGCTCCCTGCTCGGCAGGGAGTCTGCTTCTCCCTCTGACCCTCCCCCCTCTCATGTGCTCTCTTTCATTCTCTCTCTCTCAAATAAATAAATAAAATCTTTAAAAAAAAATTTTCAAATCTTTATAAAATGGGGCTATTTCCCTCTTATCTATCAAATATATTGTAATTTTTTCCAGTTTTTCCTTTGCCTTTTTTGTTCATGATGTTTTTATCTTGTAGAACTCTTTAATTTCCATGCAACTGAATCCATTGTTACTTTCCTTTGTGTGTTCCTCTTTTGATTGCACACTCAGAAATACCTTCCCCATGTTTTATCATCCCATGGGACAAATACCCTTAATTATTTTTAAAAATAAGAATTATTTTGTCAAGTTCCCCCACCCATACCTCAAAAATTCCCTTTTGGGATTTTGATTGGGATTATATTAAATAAATAGATTAATTTGGTGGAGAATTTATAAATTTACAATTTTATATTAGAATATAAGCTTCATGGGGGAAAAGATATTTGTACGTTTTGTTCACTGCTGTATCCTAGAATAGTGTCTTGGACTTAGAAAAGTAGCTGGGTTCTAGAGGCGAGGGGGGTGGGAGGATGGGTTAGCCTGGTGATGGGTATTAAAGAGGGCATGTTCTGCATGGAGCACTGGGTGTAATGAATCATGGAACACTACATCAAAAACTAATGATGTAATGTATGGTGATTAACATAATAAAAAAATTTTTAAAAATAGAAAAAAAAAGAAAATGAAAATCTCAAAAAAAAAAAAAGCAGTCACTATGGGACACCTGGGTGGAAAAAAAAAAAAAAAGAAAAGTAGCTGGCACAGTATAGGTGTTTTAAAAATATTCACACAAATGAATTTTAAGTCTGTTCAGAAATTATGTATGTCTTTTATTTATTTGCTTTATTTGCTTTTTTAAAAAAAATGTCCATTAGAGAAGGTTAGTAGTTATTTTCTTATAGTCCCTACTAATTTCTTGTTAAGTTTATCCTGGAAATTTTATATAACTTTGTTATTTCATTTTATTTTTTATTTTTTTAAAGATTTTATTTATTTATTTGACACAGAGAGACACAGCGAGAGAGGGAACACAAGCAGGGGGAGTGGGAGAGGGAGAAGCAGGCTTCCCGCAGGGAGCCCTATGTGGGGCTTGATCCCAGGACCCTGGGACCATGACCTGAGCCGAAGGCAGATGCTTAATGACTGAGCCATCCAGGCACCCCTAACTTTGTTATTTTAAATGATTTTTTCCTCTATTCAATTTTCTTTCTGATTATAGCTGTCATCCAGGGAAAGTAGCTTCTTATTGAACTCTTAAATTCTAATAGCTTCTCAGTTAATTCTCTTGGGTTTTGTATATAGAAAAATCACATAACCTGCAAATAATGGTCATTTTGAATCCTTCATTCCAACATTTACCCTTTGGTTTCTTTTTCCAGTTTTCTCACTGCATCCATTAGAACCCTCAGAAAAAATGTTTAATAATAGAGAGTAATCATCCTTGTCTTGTTTCTGACTTTAATAGAAATCCTTTACCACAAGAGTTTGAGTTCGTATCATGTTGAGGAAGTATCTTTTTATTCTAGTTCAATATGGGTTCTTCTCAGAAATGGATGTTGAATTTTATAAAATGCATTTGGGTCATTTATTGATTTCTCTTTCTTTGAACTATTGCTTTGATGAATTATATTAATAGATTTCTGAACATTGAACTCTTTTTTCATTCGTGAAATCAGTCATTCCTGCTCTTGATGCATCCTTTTGAAAATACTCTTCTAGATTTGATTTGCTAGACTTTTATTCAGGATTTGCATATACATACATGAGATTGGTCAGAAATTCACTTTTTGGGCAGTCTTCATTTAGTATTGGTTTTAAGGCTATAATTTCATAAGATAAATCAAGATGATCCCCATCCTTCTCTTTGTCCTGATAGAATTTAAATAAGATAGGAAGTCTCTCTTCCTTGGAGGTTTATTGCTCACTTGTAAAGCCATCCAGATCTGGAACATTTTTTATAACATTATTTTTCTCAGTTTCATCTAGGGTTTTTAAAAAATTTATTTTGCTGCTTCTTGAGTAAATTTTGATCATATGTTTTAAATAAATAATACATTTCATGGAGATTTTCAAAATTATTAGTGATTTACAGTATTATTTCTATCATTTAAACTTTCTGCTGTGAATGAGTAGACATCCCATTCTCATTCCTGGTGTTGTACCTTCCCGTTTTCTTTTCTGGCAATATTTTTTTTTTATTATGTGCTGTTAATCGCCATACATTACATCATTAGTTTTTGATTATTCCCGTTTTCTTTTATGCCAATCCAGATGTTGGTTTATTCATAGATCTTCTCACATAAGCCAATTCTTGGATTTCTATATTAGTTCTACTAATTTTCTAGTTTCCTGATTCATTGATCTTGTTTTTCTATTCACTAATTCTTTTCCATAACTTTCCTTTGGTTTATTTTGTTATTTTTATGTTTTCTAGAGTAGAATAAAATGGATGCTTTATTTTCATATTTAATTGAATAACAAAGACATTTTAGACTATGATTTTTTTTCCCTCTGAGTGTAAGTTTCATCTTATTCCATGCATTTTGACACACTATATCCTTTATGGTTAATTTCTAGATAGTTTGCAGTTGCTGTTTTGATTTTATTTTTATTCTAAGAACTATCTGGAAGTGTGTTTTCTCATTTCCAAGTGATTGAATTTGTAATGTTTTAAGGGTTTGTTGATAACATCTAGTTTGATTGCATTGTGTTTGGAAAATGTGACCTATTTAATGTCTATGTTGAGGATTTATTGAGATTTTCTCTGTGGCCTAATAATATCATTTTTGAATGATATTTAGGCAGAGACTCTATCTCCAGTGCATAGTATTTCATCTGTATCTTCATTTATTTATTTTATTTTGTAAAAAATGAGAGTCGTGTTGTCTTCCACTGGATATTTAATTAGTGTTCATTTCTCTTCGTATTTCTGGTAGCTTTTGCTTTGTATCTTGATGAAATGTTATTCAAAGCGTAAATGTTCTTTATAGCTATAGCTTCATGTTGGATTATATGTTTAATTCATGTAAAATGACCTCCACAGTGGCCCCTCCCAACCATGGCCCCTGCTGCCTGGCTTTGTCTAGGGGGGCGTATGCTTTTGCTCTGCCTCCCTCCTTGCTGCCAGGGATGAATATTCCAAGGGAATATGGCTTTCCCTGATTTCTACTTTGATGATATTATGACCTCTGTTTATTTTTTTCTTTATATTTGCTGGGCATACTTCTGATGATTCTTCTCTTTTTACCTGCTTCATGTCACTTTATTTTAGTGTTGTTTGTTGGTAACCTTCCTATAGCATTGTCTCCTGGCATCTCTTGCTATAGCAGAGAAATCTGAAACAGCCGGGGTTTTTTTCATTCCTTTGTAGGTAACCAACATTTTTTTTGGTAGATGTTTGTGCATTTTCCCCCTTATCCTTGTATTTCAGAAATGTGCCAGGAAGCATATAATTGTAGGCTTTTTCTCTTTATGGACTTTTTCCTGTGGAATGTAGTAAATTCTTATAATTTATTTACACAGGTCTGTTTCTCAGTTCAGAAATGTTTTCTGTTATGTGAGTGCTGATTATTTATATGCCAGCTCTCTGGTCTTTATCTCCCTTAGCTATCCTATTCTTTCTTATCGTTTTCATGTCTCTGTCCTTATACTTTTTCTTTTGAAAGAGATATAGAGCTGACCAGCATTCCCACTGCCTCACCGACCAGCGTCTGTCAGGAAGACAGTTGGATGTCTGAAAATCTGATTAGGGCATGTCCAGGGTATCTGAGTCAGGGAATGTGGAGAGGGGAAGTTCCAAGAGTCATGAGTTCAAGTGCAGATAGGTTGTTCTTTGTCCAGCTCCATTTGCCGTAGAATTTTGTGGTTGTTTTGTGTTTTTATTTTAGTTTCTTTTTTTGCAATCATGTGTCCTTCAGTCTTAGCTTTCCTGGGGGCGGTTGGGGAGTTTTCATCTTTTTCTGTGTTTTCTTAGGTCCCTTGAGTAAATGGCTTGGTTAGATCTGAGTCATAAACCTGGCGTTCAGTCATCTTAACTTATAAGCATTCTTTCTCCTAAAACCCTGAGAGCAGAGGCTCTGGGGTGCTCGTGGAGCCTTCTGATCTCTTCTCCCACCCTGGGATCTGCTGGTGGGGTAATCCTTACAGCAAAGCTCCACAGAGTGGGGGAGGGGGACACTGATACAGGACACAAAGGGTGGGATGGCATGTTTTTAGACCTATTCTGACCTCCTTGCCATCCCTGGGATTCCCTAGTTATTTGTAAGAGAAGGAATTAAATCTGGGTCTGAAGACCCTCTCCCAACAATATCTCCCCCTGCCCGGCTTTGTCTGGTGGGCTTATGCTTTTGATATGCCTGCCTTCTTGCTGCTAGGGATGAAGTAAAGAGGTAATTGCTTGTCTGGGGAATGAACAGAGAGGAGGAAGGGATACCAGAATGGCCAATTCCAATGAGAAATTGTTGACTTTGGAATTTCGTCGTTGTTCTTTCTGCCAGTTCCACTGAGCCTTTGGACCACTTCTTCCTCTGTCAACTATAGTTCCTGGACACATGCCCTGGAGGTATCCCTCCTCTGGTGGGCACAAGCTTTTTGGGTTTATATTCCTGACATGGGTGTTTCGAGGTTTGCTCTGCTTGCTTTATGTAGGCCCAACAGCACCTTTGTAGGTCCACCTTCGCCTTTGTAGACCATCTCATCATTTCAGCTAATGGCAAACCTGATGCAGGACAGATATCACAGTGCGTAATAGCAAGTTTATTGAGATGGTGGAAGCTTCTAAAAGGCATTTAATCCATTAAAGTTTTTAGTGGGATGCTGGGAGAGGCAGCATCAGGAGGCTCCCAGCCAGACGTCATTTTAAGCCAGAACCCTTTCCTATTGATTCTTTTATTGGTTTCTAGACACTGACTAATTGGAAGTGCTGGGGCTCAGATGCCTTCTTATGCCTTCTGGAGGCACACAGGGAGCAGTCATCATTTTTAATGGGATAGACTGGACACCACCTCCTAGACCCCTTATGTGCCTTGAAGATAAGACCATCAAGCCCTCTAGGCCCATTTCCAGATCCCTTCCATATCTCCCCAAATTCCCTGAAAGAATCATAACTAACCAAGGGACTGCACATCCAGAGGGGAGCAGATATGGCCTGCCTGAAGCCTGAAGCCCTTCAGCTAACCACACTGACTTCTGGAAGTTTATGACTTGTCAGAAGAAGTTGAGGAATTTACTTCCTGGCTGACTTGGCTTTCTGATTTGCTCTGTTTCCAAAGCAGAGGAAAAGTTATATTACATGGTATAGTTTAAAACAATAAACAATAGCAAGTCTAATGATTAGTATCTTCTTCATCAAAACTAACTGATAAAATATATTTCCACTCAGAAACTTATTCTTGCTTTTATTCAATGTCCATCTTAAGGATTTATTTTGAGCTTGACATCCCGAGAACCCTTCATTCTGTGGTTTGAATCTTGCCATGATTTTTTACCAAAAGCAATGCCATTTTTATCTGAATAAGCAGAAGACTTTCTTGGGCACGACTATCCATTCTATGGATTTTCTCCCCCTGGATGAGGGCCAAAGAATACTTAATTCCCTGCCTGTGGAAGTCTCTTGTGCAGTTGTAGTGTCAGTGAGAATTTAGAGAGGACTAGGGCGAGGAAGGAAGGGGGGCAGACAGCAGCCCTGACCCTGAGAGCTGCCCTGTCCCCACCCTGTTTCCCTGCAGACTTCTCCATGATGACGCCCATCAATGACCTCCACACAGCTGACTCCTTGAACCTGGCCAAGGGGGAGCGGCTCATGCGGTGCAAGATCAGCAGCGTCTACCGTCTCCTAGACCTCTATGGCTGGGCCCAGCTGAGTGACACCTACGTCACGGTGAGCAGAGCATCTTGGAGTGGGGTGGGTACTGCATGTGGCCCTGACAAAATCCCAAGAGAGAGCTCCTGCCCATCGGCATGGCCATGCACTGAGCCCTTCCAACATTTCTAACCACTGTGGTCACCTGAAATAGACAACCTTCCCTTTGACCACCTCCTGCATAAGGAGCTAGGAACTCCTGGATCCTATTTCTAGGGCTACCCTTGATCATTGGGAGATTCCTCTTGTAGGTCCATTGCCCCAGTTCCAAATAAAGGCCAGGTCTTCTTCATCTTTCATGTGCTGGGGGGGAGATAAGGGTTTTTGGGTGTGAGTTTTAGGTGCAGTGGATTCAGGGGAAGTGGGGATTCAAGCAGAGTGTTCTTGGAAATAACCCTTCTGTCTCCTTGCCATTGAGAACATGTGTCTTCCCTCCAGCTGAGAGTCAGCAAGGAGCAGGATCACTTCCTGATTAGCCCTAAGGGAGTTTCTTGCAATGAAGTCACCGCATCCAGCCTGGTAAGTATAGCTGGGCATCTCATTGCCCATTGCTTATTGAAACGACAGCAGCCTACAGTGACAGGTCATGTTCAGATTAGCCACTGCCGTCCTATCCCTCATGGAGCTTGCCGTCTAGTGGGGCAGAGAAGACACATGGCTCCAAAGCACAACCCAACCATGAGACCAAATATGAGGTGAAGGCAGCAAGTGCAGTAGGAGGTAGGAGGGGGAGGAGCTGGGCCTGAGGTCCTCTAGGCCTGGGATTGGACCCTGAAGTCTGGGAATGGGGAGGCCTTCCCAGATTGGGGAATAAGTTAGAATAACAGCCAGTGCTTTGTCTCAAAGCAGCGCAAGCCTGGCGTAGTGCTGGTGTCATAAGCATTAACTTTCTGGAACCCCCTTTGGTTCTCTCGCTCCTTTTAGGTGTACTTCCAGAACTTGGTCTTGATAAGGAAAGATTCCTGGGTAGGAGGACGAGAGAAGTAGAAAGGACTGTCTTACAAGCAGAAGAGGCCCCATGGTTCCCAGATGTGTGGGCTGCTGTGCTGTACGCCTGAGGGCAGAGGGTACCAACTCAGGGCCTCTGCCAGGCTTGACACACACTCACATGTTGAGTCCATGTATGCAGTTAAAAGAGCCAGCTGACAAAGTCACAGAATAGGTGGGCAAGGTAGACCTTGAGGGCTGCCAAGGCCACTTTATAGGCAGGAGAGGACACTGGAGCCCAGGGAGGTAAGTGGCTTGCACAGGGCCACCTAAGGACGTCATGGCCAAGTCAGATTAGGGTCAAAGACACAAGGAGGCACCGGCTCTGCCTTTAAGGCATTTGTGGCGAGTTGGGGAGCGGGCAAGACAAGCAATGATTCAACTCAGAGTGAAGAAGGCTCCCATACAGCAGGAAACTTGGGGAGCCCAGAAAAGGTGCTTGGGCCCAGCAGGAGGGGCAAGGGAAGAGCATGTGGGTTAACCTGATGGTGAAGGAGCTTAGCCCCCGGGAGCCCACAGCATAAGCAGATTTAGACCAGACCAGGAGGGAGAGACTGGGCAGAGAGAACTCTGTCCTCAGCAGGAGAAGGACAGTTCACACAAAGCCAGGCACATGCCACATCCTGGTGCATTTGGGAGGACAGTGAGGGGCCACATCTGGCTCACGTATTCAGTGTCTGGAAGTGAGGCTGGGGAGGGGATAGGGACAAGATGAAAAATGGCACCAAAAGCGTGGTTATGGTGCTTTGGCTTTACTCTGCTGGACATGCAGAGCCGCTGAAGCATTGTAAGCAGGTGAGTGATACAGTCACACACACACATTCACACACACACACACACACAGTGTGTGATTGTTAGCCATGACACCTGCTAGCTCCTCGGCATCAAAAGCAGATTATAAGACCAGTAACTAGTTTCTACCTGTCCTTTAAGATCTAGCTTTTGGGTGATTGGTAAATGGGTGTTTATTTTACTATTATCTTTACCTTTGTGTATTTTGCTTAAAAATTCAAAATAAAGAGTAAAAAAAACAAGAAAAAGGCTCAGGTTAGATGTTACTTCCTCTGGGAAGGCTTCTCTGATCCCCCTGTTTTACTGGGATCAAAGACTCCTCCCATCTGCTTCTAGAGAATTCTGTGACTGACTCTCTTCTAGCTTCCCTACCCAAGGTGTGGTCTGTGGACCAGCAGCATGGGTATCTCTTGGGAACTTGTCAGAAATGCAGACTCTCGGGTCCCATTCTGGGCCTCCTGAATCAGAATCTGCATTTTTTTTATTTTAAATTTTAGCTAGTTAACATACAGTGCAGTATTGGTTTTAGGAGTAGAATTCAGTGATTCATCACTTACATACAACACCCAGTGCTCATCACAACAAGTGCCTTTCTAATACCCATCATCCATATACCCCCTCCCCCACCCACCTACTTCCATCAACCTGCAGTTTATTCTCTATTGTTAAGAATCCCTCTCCCCTTTTTTCTCCCTCTTCCCATATGTTCATCTGTTTTCTTTCTTAAATTCCACATATGAGTGAGATCATATGGTATTTGTCTTTCTCTGACTGACTTATTTCATTTAGCATAATATACTCTAGCTCTATCCATGTCATTGCAAATGGCAAGATTTCATTCTTTTTGATGGCTGAGTACTATTCCATTGTGTGTGTGTGTGTGTGTGTGTGTGTATGCCACATCTCCTTTATCCATTCATCAGTCGATGGACATTTGGGCTCTCTCCATAGTTTGGCTGTTGTTGCCCCTTCAAATCTGTATTTTTGTATCCTTTGGGTAAACTCCTAGCAGTGCAATTGCTGGATCATAGGGTAGCTCTAGTTTTAACTTTCTGAGGAACCTCCATACTGTTCTCCAGAGTGGCTGCCCCAGTTTGCAGAGAATCTATTTTGACAGGATCTCCAGAGGATTCTTATGCCCGGTCAAGTTTGAGAAACTCTGCTCTAGCATTTTCCCTGCTGAATCATAATCAGTCATGTCTCCTGGTAGCCTGTGTCCTCACCAAAAGCAGGAACCAGGTCTCTTCTTCTCCCGACACCAAGCACAGCCCTTGCTCCTGGGGTGCGGGAATGCCTGGAGGCGGTGGGTGTGGCCCACCTGCGGGAGGGTCCTGAGGGCCGCCACCTGCCTTGTGGCCATAAGGTTCTCTTCCCTGGCCCAGATCAAGGTGAACATCCTGGGAGAGGTGGTGGAGAAGGGCAGCAGCTGCTTCCCAGTGGATACCACAGGCTTCTGTCTACACTCGGCGATCTACGCTGCCAGACCTGATGTGCGCTGCATCATCCACCTGCACACGCCGGCCACGGCAGCCGTGAGTGTCCGCTCTAAGGGCAGCATTTCGTCCCTGAGGCTGGCAGCAAACCCCTGCTGCCCCCTTCTCTGAGGTGCTCCCTGACGAAAGAAGTAAGCCCCCCAAGCTAGTGGCAGTCTCGTTATTTAAAACAGTTCTGGAAACATTTCCTGAACTCAAGCCAAGGTGAGGAGAAGGAACACCCCATGTGGTAACCCTAATCCTCTCCATTTTTCCAAGCACAGAAATCTTGGTTTGGGGACATGAGGCAAAGATATGAAGTGTTTGCTCTGCTGCGTCCCCCACCCTGCTACACACACACATAAGCACCATTTACCCAAGTGACGGCACCTCTTGAGTTTCCACTCAGGTCACTCCTCTCGGACTGAAGGCTGGTGCCTGCCCCAACCCCCACCCCCAGCCCAGGCTCTGGTGAGGAGAGATCGTGATAAAAAATAAGATGGTGGGAACCTGGACTTGTCCACTTTTTATAACCCAGGGTTCCAAGTGTCACTTGGAAAGACCACAACCAAGCAGGTCTGGGTGTCCCCTCAACCTTCAACCCATCTTACTGACTTCCAGACCTTACACCTACAGGAGCAGAGCGGACTTGTCATTGGCCTGGGTTTTTTCTGTGAAGCACACCAGTTATGAGCACTCAGATTTTCCAGAATATGGGACAGAATGAGGGAACAAAGGCGGGAGGCTCTCCTAAACCTCTCCATGCTCCTTGCTTTTAATAAAAGGCAGGATTTGAGGCATGGATTTTAACCCTATTCCCTGGCACTCTTATTGCCTTATCACTAGTGAAAGGGGCCTCTCAGTGGGCCTCCCTGTTTCTGCCCTGACCTCAAGGCTAAGGATTTCCACCAGCTCACCCCAGAGGACGCTGGACCCTGCTTCACTCCAGCCTGGTGCCAACTCTGCTACCCCCCTACCTTTTCCCAGAGTCCTAGGACTAGAGGAGAGCAAGGGGGTGGGCAGGAGCACTAGCTTTCTCAAAGGCATTCTTTGTAGCAATTTTAGAGAGAGGTATATTGACATGGCTGCTGTCAAAATGATGGTGGAAAGAAGTCAGAGGAAGCAGCTGGCAAGCCAGAGCCCAGCCGGGTACAGCAGAGTCAAAGGGCAGTGCCTTTCTTGGGGGCTTGCTCTCTCCCGCACTAGTCCTCAGAGTAGAGCCTGGCTGTGCCACTCTGAGGAAAGGGCACAGACCGGGGTGGGGGAGCTGCAGGTGCTAACCATTCCACTGTCTCACTAAAGGTGTCAGCCATGAAGTGTGGCCTCCTGCCTGTCTCCCACAATGCCCTGCTGGTGGGGGACATGGCCTATTATGACTTCAATGGTGGGATGGAGCAGGAAGCGGATCGAATCAGCCTGCAGAAGTGCCTTGGACCCACCTGCAAGGTTTGCTCAGCTGTTTCAGAAAGACACTCTGGGGTGGGATTGTCCAAAACCTACATCATGAGTGACATGTGTTCAGTGGACAATGTTTAGAAGTTGCACTTAAACAAAAAAGTGAAATAAAATTCTCTTTATCCCACTATCCTGAGGTTTTGGTGCATGCTCCACAAATATATTCACATATATTTAGAAAACGTAGATCATAAAATATATCCTCTTTTTTCCTTTAGTAATATCCAGTAAACACCTTTGTATATTATTAAATATTTTCTAAATCACTATTTTATTTTTTTTAAATGTTTTTATTTAATAGATAGAGAGCACAAGCAGGCAGGGTGGCAGCCAGTGGGAGAGGGAGAAGCAGGCTTCCCGTTGAGCAGGGAACCCCGATGCGGGGCTCGATCCCAGGACCCCGGGATCATGACCTGACCTGAAGGCAGACGCTTAACCGACTGAGCCACCGAGGTGCCCCTCTAAATCACTATTTTAAAATTATTAGATTATACCTCATTGTGTAAATGGCTGTGCCACCATTTACCTTAACAAACTGGACACCGGAAGCTCCCCCCCTCCACCCACCCTGAATTTTTCCTTGATATAAACAACACATGATGAAAATCCTTTTAGCTAAATCTCTGTATATGCTTGAGATCATTTCCTTAGGATAAATTCCCAGGGACACACATTTTAGAACTCTTACTTCATTCAGGAGCATTGCCCTTTCCTCCCCCAGAGTCTAGTATATGAGAATGCTACTTCCCTGCACTCTCCCCAAACTTGAGTATTACTCCTTTTTTTTTTTCTTTTGCTAACTTGATAGAGAAAAACAGAATCTCGCTATTGTTTGGCTTAAATCTAAAGACTTATTTTTTAACAGTACATCATTAGGGGTCGCCAGCTTAGTACAGGAAGTTCTGGAGCTGAGCCTACGTTGATAGATGCTTGTTCCCGTCCTTGAAAGGCACTCACTGCCTAAATCATTTCCAGTCGGAGAGTCTCTGCCTTCCCATTCCTGACACAGAGGAGAAATCCCTGCCACTCTCTCCCAACATTCTCTAAAGCCTCATTAGCAGTGCCAGGAGAGGGAGGAGATGTTCACATCTACAAAATGCTACAAGAATTTCAGAGATTTGCTATCTACAAAATCTTTTTAGGCCAGAGTCATCATCTCTTTCTATTTCTCTGGCGCTTGAGAAGAAAAACCTCCAGCTGTTTTCAGCAAGAGAGGATGTGATGATTAGACCACTAGGCCTCAGCCCACGTCTGCAAGGACACATCCAACATATGGATCTATGTCCCTGCTGCTAGGTGGGCATCGTCTGGTTTCAGAGAGTTCATGAGGAAAAAACCAACCAAGAAACAGTTTCTGCATCTGAACTCTAGGGAGTCAGGCTCTGTATAAGTTCATTTCTGTTTCTTTCCCCCACCCCCTTTTGTCTGCCTGCCCCTGGCTGAGTCACAAACGTTGCACCAACGGTGAGAACACCTGGGTTCTAGTTCCGATTCTGCCCTTGATTAGCTGGGAGGCTTTCACTTTCTTTAGGCTTCTGTTTCCTCTTCTGCAAAACCAGAGAGTTAAGAGTAGAAGGTCACTATGGCCTCCTTCACAGAAGTGGAGGGTCTTAGAGCTACCAGGGCATCGCTGAGTTCATGAAGAAGAGACTTGAGGTCCAGAGAGGTGACATGACGCACCTGTTTCTGCAGAGCCACCCCTCAGAGAGCCACCCCCTTGGGTTTTGATTTCCAAGTCAACTAAGTCACAGGAGCAAGAGATTGCTTTTGAGGTTAGACCCTCCTATTGGACATAAAGTAATTTCATTCACTTTAACACAGACACCAGTTTTTCAGACTTCAAAGCCCTCCGAGGCCTAAAAATCCAGGTATTGCCCAAAGAAATCCACCAAGCTCTCTAGTCTCCATTTTAAAAAGCATTTTCTATTTTTTAGGGAGGATGCTTAGGGTTAAAATCACATCCGGGGTAGCATTGGGGTGTTTGCATGGGGAGAATGAACAAGGAGTTGGGGGCATGCTTTGGGACTGGATATGGAAACTGATCTGGAGTAAATGAAAAATCTCTCCTTCTTCACTGAAGTTTAAAAGGCTTGAAGTTTTAATTGGCTGTTTGCTCCTATGCAGATCCTGGTGCTAAGAAATCATGGAGTGGTTGCTCTAGGTGACACCGTGGAGGAGGCGTTTTATAAGGTCTTCCACCTGCAGGCTGCATGTGAGATACAGGTGAGCAAGTTCCTCTGGGGAGTGGGCCCTTGCGTGGCTCTGACAGAGTCCGCACTGGCCGTGATTTAAGGAGTCCTGGGAGCCAGCCATCTAAAAGCCTTGCCCTATTTCTTGTCTGCCTTGGCACCACCTTATCCTTCTAAAGTTTCGCACTTAGAATCAGTTTTGTAGCTTTAAAATATTTATCACTGTTGCCTAACAACCAGTATCTACCTCTTGGGGGTCAGTGCCCAGGACAGGGAGCTGCCTAGGCCCATCAATCGGAAAGTGGGAGAAACCATAATAGGGGATATAGAAGTTCTTACCATGCTCACGTATTACCTGGGGTATAACTGTTACATCTAGCTATGGCAAATAGACACCACCTCGTAGGTGGGTCTTTTCTCTTTTTGTCTGGAAGGTGTAGTTTGCAAAGACCATGAACATGATCCAGCCCAGAAAGGGGTGAAGTTAGACATGGCAAGCCTGAACACCAGGGAACCCCCAACGTAATGTCCAGGGAGCCCATCGTAAAGTTCTCCTGACTAGTAGGGGATGGGGTGGAGGGTGGGTGGGGATTGTCAGTAATCATGAGACCCCTAAAGGAATTGGTGGAAAAGCAATAGGAAAACACAAATCCTATAGTTTTGCCAGATAACAAGGTGGTGTTACATAAGCCAAACACATGCTCCTTTCAGTATGGCAAGCTGTCAGGGGTGAGTAAGGGGGCCTTGCAAACTGAATGGACTCCATCCTTTCCAGCTCTGGGATATGTGTCTTTGGGTCAGGGACTTGCTTTCCTCATCTGGACAAGGGGGGGCCTATGGGATCCTTGTGAGGATGGGGCCTTTCAGATAAGGAGAGGTGTTGCTGATGGTATTTTTAGGACTCAGTTGACAGAAGGGAAGACTAACTGCTCCAGGATGAGTCAGCTCTTCGCAAGGTCCTTTGGTGTCCTGTCTGCCCTCTCCTGGCTGGTCTGGGCAGAGCAGCACCCCAGGCGGAATGCCTGCCTTTGTCTTGGCAGCTGGGGGACAGGGGAAAGAATGGGATAATCCCAGAGGCATTGCTAGTGGAGGTTCTGTAAATGGCACCTTTCTCAAGGGTTTTTAAATGAATATGTTGAGAGGACAGTTGTTAAGACAATGATGAAGAGGTGTTAGAAGTGGTATGAGACTGCCTCATCCCCCCAGACAGCGGTGGTCATAACAGAAGGTGGAGAAGGTAGAACCAGGGTCAAGGCAGTTCCTTCCTGATGCAGCCCCAACCAGAGATGCTGGCCCTGAGCTCTGACTCCTGACTGATGTTAGAACCTGGCAGAGCCTCTGATATGCCCACTTTCTTTTCCCCATATCTGTGCTCTAACGAGTTCCCCATCTTCCTTCTGAAGAAGAGGTTTCCATGAGAGAATAGTTTGTACCATTTTGCAAAGACAGCATGGCCTGGAAATGAATGGAGAGAGATGCCCATGTGTCCCCCATCATGTGGTAAAGACCTGTCCCAGGCTATACGCTGAAAAATGGCCTCTGTACAGTTTAACCAAAGGCAGGACGGCCGTCTAGCAGCTGGGGAGATGAAAGCACAGAGCTGCCAGCCACTGGCCCCGACAGCCCCAGAGGCTTCTCTCGGCCCTATCTGCTGTCACTTTCTTTTCCGTCAGGACTGCCATGTGACCTTGTTAAAGTGCATCAGGCGATAGAAGCAAATAACCTCCAGAAAACCTCCAGTGGCTTTTTTTTCAGCTCGTGGAGCAGGGAGGCTTCTAGAGAGAGAAAGGAAGCTAGAGGGTGTGGAAGCAGAACAGGCCAGATTAGACCAGAGGTGTGGGTGGTTTAGGGCATGCGCGACCCCATGGGCCAGTGGTCTGCAGATGCTGTTGGGATGGTAGCCCCTGGGCAGCTCATTTCTGCTTGAAGAGCCAGCACTGAGGTTCTATTTTCATTGTGGGCTAACTTTTCTCCCTCAGTGACCTTGGCAAACGAATGTGGCTGTGGTCATTTTAGTGGTTCAAGGCTAAAAGCCTAATCCACTCTTCTGGGGACAGTGCTCTCCATCGGTTTGGGGTTCTAGGAAACTGGGTCATCCCCAGCTGAGAGAGGCAGCTCCCTGCTCTGCTTACAGGCAGATGGGAAGAAGCTCAGGCAGTTCTTCTCCATCTGCTACCCATCGCCATGGAAACTAATGGGGGAAGGGGGAGGTGGGAGGAGGCACAGTTCTTGTAAGGATACGGGCAGTTCTTTCCTCCATGAATGACTAGGCACATTGTTTCTTTCATAGTAAAACCTCGGAATTTTTTGATCATAAACATTGATGTGGCACTCTATGCCCCAGGTACTATTCTAGGTGCTTTACAAGTATTACCTTCAATAATGCTCACGAGGTAGATACTACTATTTTTTTCATTTTACAGATGAGAAAACAGGCACAGAGAGGGTAAATAGCTGCCCCAAATTACACAGCAAGTAAGTGGCAAAGCCAGGATTCAAACCCAGGCAGCCTGTGTCCGCGTCCATGTCCTTAAACACTACGTTGCACTGCCTCCGGGGGAAATGAAGGTCGGTGGGAAAGATCAGCTGACAGTCAGCACTCCAAGTCAGGGTTCCAGGGTCACAAGGGCTGGAGCCCTGCCTTGGCCAGATGGGGGTCTGGGATGAACGAGGTAATTGATCTACTGGCTGGGATTCACTGCCTTTGAGAGTGCATGCCCACACGCTCAGCCTGTGTACATGTGAGGGACTTCAGCATTAGAAAATATGGCAACAGAGGCCAGAACCGGAACTGGTGAATGAGCATAACAAAAAGGTGGATTTGCCCTTCGTGTAATCTACGCCAACTCACTGTAACCCTTCTAACATTTGGACCACAGTATAGTAGGCTGCCTCCCTAGGCACGGAGCTGACTATCTCCAGGGATATTGGACAAGGACCCTTAGCTTTGGTGGATGCAATTTAGCTTGCTGGCTAAGTCATTTAATAAACGACTATTAAAGTCTCCATCTTTGCCAGATAAAAATGGAGCCTTCAACTGGACGCATGCCTCGGATGAAGAGGGTATGGAAAATGAGTATTCTTGCTTCCTCCTCTTCACCCTTGCAAAGGTGGCCTGGCTGACCTCCAGGAAGTCCCATAGGAGGCATTTGTTACACTGGTGAATCCAACACACTCCAGGGTGTGTGCCGGATCCTCACAGGTTCACGGACTCATGTTGGCCAGCAAGCTAAATTGCATCCTTTCCTTTTCAATAAAAACTGGAACACTGGAAGTTTATGTAATCGGATCATTCTCCTGTAATAAGTAGGCTTACAGGAGATATCAAATATTAATCAGATTGCAGCACAGAACACCTGGCTTCCCACTGAGACGACTGGGAAACCATCTTCTCTCACTGTTGCTGGTCTCACCCTGGAAGCCAAATCATAACCAATTATATCTGAGTGCTGGATTCAGGGAGTAGACAGAAGGTACCATTATATGGATATGGAATTAGAAAATAAGGAGATTGGTTAGATTAATAAATGTCTTCTAGGATCATTCTAAAATCGCCTGCTGTATACACACACCTCTTGCCCTAATACTCAGAGTCCATTGCCTGTAGCCACTTGTTCTGTCCCCTTGCCATGGAGCCTGGACAGTGGGGCAAATACTCCAAGTGCACTGGGGAAGCTGCATCTCCCTTTACAGGGCCCGGCTGTGTATTACCAGCCCTTCAGGTGTCTCCATCTTCTGTGTTTCCTCGACTGACTAATACCACTGCAGAAGATGAGTTCTTCCTTTAGACCTGTTCATTCAGGCCATCAGGCTACTCTCCTGTTTTATTGGCTGAGGAGCCAGCCTATTTCTTTCAAGTGACTTTTTGCTTAAAAAAAAAAAGGCAGGGAGAGAGATTTCAAACACACAGAAAGATGCAGAAGAATAATATACACCCACTACTCACCACTCAGATTTAAAAAGTAAAACCCTTTTTACTTCAGATCTTTTCCTCTTGAAGAAATAAAATATTATAGACAAGAACTGAAGTCCCCTTTGGAGCCCTTCCTGACCTTAACCCCCACCTTCCCCAGAAATAGTCACAAATTGAGGTTGGTCTGTATCCAGGTAACTTTTCAGTCCTCTGCATTGCTTTATTCTTGAGGTTTAACACTTGCTGCTTCCTCCTCTTCTATAGTCTCTAAGAATTAGCATTAAGAAAGAAACTGCTAAGACCTCTTTCCCTGGAAGTGGGTACGTGCCCAGTAACTTTGGAGCAGCTTTTCCTCTGGGAGGGAAAAAGCCAAATACAGCTCACATTTCTAGACATGTGTACACACACACATACATGCACACACACTGAGGTCTTTCTGCTCTTTGCTGCAGGTCTCTGCCCTGTCCGGCGCCGGGGGAGCGGAGAACCTCATCCTCCTGGAGCAGGAGAAGCACCGACCCCACGAAGTGGGCTCCGTGCAGTGGGCAGGGAGCACCTTCGGGCCTATGCAGAAGAGCCGGCTGGGGGAGCACGAGTTTGAGGCCCTCATGAGGATGCTGGACAACCTAGTGAGTTGGTTGAGGCTCAGCCCCCTGTAACCAGTAAGGGGGGGATGCAGTAGGTGGACATGAGAATCGCAGCATCATGAAGCTGTTAAAGCCTCATTGATTGGCAACTGACTCAGAATTTGTGGTCATTCTAATCGTAGTTGAGTTTTCTTAAATGATGGCCTTTACCACCCCGTTCTAAAGGCTGTCAATGCCATCTTATATTGTGGCTCAGTTCACTCTTTTCTAGTTAGTTCTGCCTTGGTATCTCGTGACTTTAATGTAGAAACCATGTAATACTCTAATTTCCTTATTCTGCTGAGCAACATTCTAACAATATCCTGTCATAATGATTGAATGAATCAATCCTGTAAGGAGTTAACGGGTATGTGTCTAGGGGTGGGCTTTAAAGGATACAAAATCTAACAATCTAGTTGATGATAGGACATATAAATAGGAGACAGTTGGAGAACAAGAGCAAAGTGTGCGCGATGAAGAGCTAGTTGCAGGAAGAGAACATAACTTCTTTGATTGCTCGGAGAAGTGAAAGATGAAACCTATCTTTGGACCGTTTCTATATCTGATTCATGTTCCCCTCCTGACTGCTACTCCCTTGGACCCTCTTTATTGTGTCCAGATCACTGCAATAATTAATCTTTTTCTCCTTGCCTCCAGTCCCTCCAAACCATCCTTATTACCAGGCTGACTGTGAGGGTCACTTTATAATGATGAAAAACACAATCCACCTTGAAAATACAATTCCTGTTAACATTCATGTGCTGAGTAATCCATGCCTAAATAAAGCACCAGAGCCAGACAGTTTCATACAGGAATTCTTTCAAATCTTTAAGAAATACACAATTCTTTTTTTTTTAAGATTTTATTTATTTATTTGAGAGAGACAGAGAGAGGGCACAAGCAGGGTGTGAGGCAAGTAGAGGGAGAGGGAGAAGCAGACTCTCCGCTGAGCAAGGAGCCTGATGTAGGGCTTGATCCTAGGACCCCAATATCCCAGGACCCCGGGATCATGACCTGAAGGCAGATGCTTAACTGACTGAGCCCCAAGTTGCCCCAAGAAACAGACAATTCTTCTGCCATTTAAACTTTCAGAGAGTGAAAGTGGAACATGAAACTGTAACAGTTATAACACATTCAGACCAATCTTGCTTTGAGTTGATGAAAAATGCTACATGAAAACTAGCAGGTAGTATCCAGCATAACATTAGAATAATAATACATAATAACAAGCGAAGGCTCACTCCTAGTATTCAAGGATGGTTTAATATTATAAATCTTTTTTTTTAAGATTTTATTTATTTATTAGAGAGAGAGAGCACAAGCAGGGGGAGTGGCAGGCAGAGGGAGAGGGCGAAGCAGTCTCCCCAATGAACAGGGAACCCGATGTGGGGCTCAATCCCAGAACCCTGGGATCATGACCTGAGCCAAAGGCAGATGCTTAACTGACTGAGCCACTCAGGCACCCCTATTATAAATCTTTTAAATATATTTCATGATATTAGTGAGTCAAAGGATTAAAAACCTTTTGGCCATTTTAATAAATACCAAAGTCATTTGACAAAAATATAGTATCAGTTTATAAAAATAATAGCTGTTAAGATAGGAGGACACTTATTTAACATGATTAAAGTAATTTTTTTCTCAAAACAAGAGCCAATATACTGGTAACACTAGAAGTATTTCCATTAAATTTTGAAACAGAACAATGATTCTTTCTGTCAGCACTTTTAATATTGTTCTGGAATAATACTGGAACTCAATCTAAGGTGGTGAGGCATAAAAATAAATATTGAAAAGGAAACAAAATTACTATTCTATATAAACAGTATGGTTACATGCCTATAAAATCCCAAAGAGCCAACTAAGAAAAAATATTAGAAATAATGAGTGCATTTTAAAGTAGTCAGTTATGAAAATATATTTAAAAATTAGTAGCTTTTTTTGCATCTTAACATATAATAATATATTTGAAAATACAGTAATGGGAGAAAATAGCCCTATTTGCAAATGCAGAAAGAACATAAAACATTAAGCAGAACTGATTTAAAGAAAACCATAATTGTTTATCAATAGACGTCAGAGAAAACCTGAACTTAAGAGCCACAATTTCCTCTTGGTTAGAAAATCCCATAGGGTTAAGAGGTTGCTCTTCCAAATTAATAAACTCAGAGTAATTCCTTCAATAATAGGGGAGCACAGAAGGACTTAGCAAAAATGTTTTTCCAAGTGAAATTCAGAATGGCTAGGAAAATCCTATAAAAAGAAGAGTAATTAGAGATACTTGTCCCATCACATGGTAAAGCATGAAAAATCTTCAGCAACTAAACAGAGGAGCACTAGTGCAGAATGAACAGGTGAATCAGTAGGACAGCTTAGAGAATCCAGAAATAGACCCTAAATGTATGAGAACTTAACACAGGGCAACTAGGCATCTTATAAAGCAGTGGGAGAAAGATTGAGTGCTAGCCCTTTGGGAAATAAATAAGGTGGATCATTCCTTTCAGCAAGATGAATTCCACAGGGCTCCTGGGTGGCTCAGTCAGTTAAGCGTCTGCCTTCAGCTCAGGTCATGATCTCAGAGTCCTGGGATCGAGCCCCGCATCGGGCTCCCTGCTTAGCAGGGAGCCTGGTTCTCCCTCTCCCTCCTCCCTTCCCCCTGCTTGTGTTCTCTCACTCTCTATCTCAAATAAATAAATAAAATCTTAAAAAAAAAACAAGATTAATTCCTGATTTATCAAAAATTTGAACATAAAAAGTAAATTCATATAGATATTAAAAAACAGATTTATATTTTTGATGCTCTTGTGTTGGGAAAGAACTTGTCAAGTATGGTGAGAAAGTCTAACAAATATTGACAGATATGATTATATTAAAATTGAAAATGTATATTTTTATAAACTATCTCTCCCATCATAAACAAAGCTGAAAGACAAACTATGGAGGAAAATATTGCAACATCTGTGACATTCAAAAAATTAATATCCTTAATGTAGAAAGCGGTATTATGAATCAATGTGAAAACAATAAACATCTCAATAGAAAAACAAACCAAGAACACAAGCAGTTTACAAAGAGATTCAAGTGGCCATTAAAAATATCTAGTTTTACTAGTAATAAAAAAAAGAATTTTAAAAGTTGGAGGATTTTACTTTTAACCCTTCTGATTGCCAAAGTTTTTGTTTTTTTTTTTTTAAACCTCAGCAATATTCAGCAGATGGGAGGGATGTGAGAACTGGGAACTCCAGCACAACTGGTAGAAGTATAAATTGGCTCAACATTTTGGGAAGATAATAAATACATGAAAACTTTTAATGTATACCCCTTGACCCAGTAATTTTTATTCTAGGAGAGAATCTTTAATTGCCTAAAGAAAACTGTATAAATATACTTATTTCACAGTTGTTTATAATATTTTAAAAATGACAAAGTGTCAGTGCTATCAATTACTTTTTACTAAATCATAAAAAAATAAAGGTTTCTGTGTGTTTATAGGTTCAATAATGTGAAAAAAAATCTCTAAATCACATCAATAAACTAGAAAAGCAGCTTGTAAAGTTGCTTATGCAGTATGGTCCCATTTATATACTGTTTTATATATATAGTTATGGAACACATATATATAACATATATATTCTATAGTTATATATTATGTATATAGTTACATACATGCACATATATATATGCTTACAGAGATGACCAGAAAGATTTTTAGTGGTTATCTCTGGGGATGAGATTTTTTAATAAAACCCACTTCTTTCTTATGTTTTTCCATATTGCCTGATTTTTCTAGATAGGTCTGTATTTTCTTTATAATCGGAAAAATATTTTAATGCCTCTTTAATTTAAAAAAAATAAGAAGAAGATAGGCAAAGCCAAGAAGGAATCACATGAGGAGCTCTCAAGATGACTGAATGTTCTCACCAAGCAGGAGCCATTTCTACCTCTGTGGGACATGGTCCTGCTTAGGAGACAGGGATGTTCGTGAGTCAGATTTCAGAGTTCCAAGAAAGAAATGGCTTAGAAGCCTTGGAGTCAAGAAAATGAGGGTTGACTGTTAGAATCAGCTGGCAAGCTTTTAAAAATCCTGCAGCCCAGACATTGTCCACTGAAATCAGCAGCTCTGGGGTGGGCACAAGTACCAGCATTTTTAAAGCCCCCAAGGGATCCCAGCATGCAGCCAGGGCTGAGAACCCCTGGCGTAGATGGAAAACTGGAACACTGTTAGGGTAAGGAGACCTGTCTGTCTGGTCCACAATGTTCTAGGGCTTTTCTCAGCTCTGATCAGAGGGCTTGTTGGGGTGAAGGAAAGAGGGCGTTGGGGGACCAGGAGAAGGGAACAATTCTGAAACACATCAAAGGAGCAGCATTGTGTTATGGAGATTTTGGGTTAAACTAAGTCCTTCATAAAGAAGAGGGCAAAGGGTGTGTGAGATATGTGCATGGAGGCCATGTTTCCCACAGTAAGTGGTTCTGTTTCTGTCTTTTTTAGGGTTACAGAACAGGCTACACGTACCGCTACCCCTTTGTTCAAGAGAAAACCAAACACAAAAGTGAGGTGGAGATCCCAGCCACCGTCACAGCCTTCGTGTTTGAGGAGGACGGCGCCCCGGTGCCCGCCCTGCGGCAGCATGCCCAGAAGCAGCAGAAGGAGAAGACCCGTTGGCTCAACACGCCCAACACCTACCTGCGGGTCAATGTGGCTGATGAGGTTCAGAGGAGCATGGGCAGCCCCCGGCCCAAGACCACAGTAAGGAGGAGATTGGGGTAGGGGGAGGGTGCATGGCTGTATCTGTGGGTTAAGCAGCTTAATTTAAAAGGGGAACAGAACAAATATCCCATGGGCTGGGATATTACAGTTTCCCTTTAGACTTCCTATTGGGCATCTAGGAGCAGCTGCTCGTGCCCACAGAACCTCTGATCACCTGTTTCTTGCACCTCTGCACTGAGGTTTGGGGCCCAAAGAGCAGATTTCTCCAGGGGGTGGCTGGACCTCACTCCCAGCAGCACAAAATCTAGGAACAATTGGTTTTTGCTTCTTCTCCCCCATATACAGGGCTGGGAAGTTCATGGGCATCCAACATTTGGATTGTTCATCTGATGCAAACCCAGAAGATGGGTGGGATATGAATTTCGATTAAGTTGTCTTCTCCCTCCCCACACCTCTTCTCGTTTTCTCTCTCTCTCACACACACACACACCAGTGTGCATACACACACAACTCTTAATTGATTTTTCATTAACATTAAAGTAGGTGAAGGCAAGTAGAATAGCTCTTCATTAAAAACAAAAAAACAAAAAACGATGAAGCCCTGCAAATTAAAATCAATAAGTCAGGGCACTTGGGTGGCTCAGTTGGTTAAACATCAGACTCTTGATTTCGGCTCAGGTCATGATCTCAGGGTTGTGAGATTGAGCTCTGTGTTGGGCTATACATGCTCGGTGTGGAGTCGGCTTGAGAGTCTCTCTCTCCCCCTCCCCCGGCTCTCTCTTTCTTTCTCCCTCTAAATAAATAAAATTGAAAATCAGTAAGTCATCTGATGCTAAAGGCCAAGTGGCTGCCTGTTTGTCAAATTGGTTGTCAAGGTTATGAGCCCTACTCTCCAGCGCTCTTTACAGCTGACTGTTGACCTGGGGCCTTCTTTGGCAAGCAGGTCATTTGTTCCCCATCTCTGTTCTGGGAGACAGACCTCAAGGAGGCCCTAGAAGAGAGAACATCTCTCTATAGGCTTGCTGACCTTGCACATGGACCGGTTGGCCCAGATCTCAGGGGTGGACCATAGGGGAGGACATGGTGACTTTATTCCTTTGCCTTACCCACCTGACCTTGTGTGTGTTCAGTGGATGAAGGCTGACGAGGTGGAGAAATCCAGCAGTGGCATGCCGATACGGATTGAAAACCCAAACCAATTTGTGCCTCTCTATACCGACCCCCAAGAAGTGCTGGACATGCGGAACAAGGTAAGGTGGGAGCTGCTTCTCTTGCCATCTCTTCCCACAAATATGAGCTGAGTTCCCAGGATGTACCTGTCTTATCAAAAACCCAGATTCCTCTTAGGGGAAAGAAACTACCATATACGGGCCATTCTCTAGCACTGTGCTAACGCTATACTTACGTGGTCCTAAATAACCCTCGTACATAAAGAAGTGCTTGCTTGTGACGTTAGATATGTCTAAGAAACCTGCCCGTAAATTGAGTTTTTATGAATTTTATGCTATTTTCCTTTCAGCTCATTTTCAAAATTTCAAAATCCTTTATATTTCTCTCTCAACATTTGCTTTATAGTTCACTCACATTTCTCATGTTACTTTAAAAACTTAGGTTGTAGTAGACCACCTCCAAAAGGTCAAGTATACTCACAGAACAGTGATTTAATGTATGGTTCAAGGACCTTCTGCAGTGCTGATTTAAAATGCAGATGCCCAGGTCAAATCCCTTGTTCCTCCCCAAGGAGAGACTCAGATTCAATGGCTGTGGGGTGGCCCCAAAAATCTGATAGTCAAGAAATTTCTCAGGGGCTTCAGTAAAATGTGAGGCCCTCCCTCAAGGATCTACTGTGCCTCGTTTCACTCTTCACCTCTTAGTTACCTCCTCAGAGTTAATGAGAATCCAGTATTTTACATAAACTAATTCACCCTGAAGCACACATGGAGACTGTCTCTTAGAGGACACACTGTGTTAGAAATAGGGGAGGCAGGCCCCCGCCCCACTGGAGGACCTTTGTAGACCCTAGTCACAGGGCACACGAGACATCAGGATGCCCTCCAAGTGCCCCCTCCCAAACTCCATACCCTGATGCTCAACAGCTAGCTCACTCTCCCCTTCCCTTGCCACACAGATTCGAGAACAAAACCGACAAGACGTGAAGTCGGCAGGGCCTCAGTCCCAGCTCCTGGCGAGTGTCATCGCTGAGAAGAGTCGAAGCCCGGTACAGCAGAAGCTGCCCCTGTCTGGAGGGGAAACGTGTTTGCCTTCTGGGTCTTCAGTGCCTGGGGCTAGGCAGCAGGACCCCTGAGTCCTCGTGCCCACCGTCCCCTGTGATCTTGGGCACTGGTGCTCTTGCTGCAGGACGGATGCTGTGAGGACCAGGGACAGTGTGCAATTGCCCCCTGTGGGTACCGGGCGGGGGTGCAGCAGCCCAGCCTGCCCCAGGAGTGATGCTGACTTCCATGCTTCACCCATGGAACTCCACTCTGCCCTCTATTGCTATCCTGAAAAGTGGGCATCACAGGAGTGCGGCAGGCAGCTCCCAGCTGCTCCAGGCCTGCCTGCTCTGAGCACTTCTGGCCTCTGTGTGTGGATATGGCATCACCAGGCCGTAGCTCTGGGAAGATGCTCATGGGCTCGCAGAGGGGAGGCATGTATATAAGGACTGGTGCTCCATTCGGGCCATTAGTTGCCCACACAAACCCACATAGAGTTACAAAGTATAAAGTTGTTTCCATGCTTGAGATAGGACAGTGTTTGTCTAGTGCTTAGCAAAAGGGGTAAAAATCAGAATTCTGGCTTGTGTTGAAAATCACTGCTACTTATGGCAAGTAGCAACGGGCATGGCATATTCCTTAGCGGTAAGAAGGGGCGAGATACAGGAACTGTTCCTCTCTGCAGAGTGAACTAAGATCATTTAGATCAGGCTGCAGCCCACAAGGTGGGTGCCCATGCAGGGAAGTATGAAGGTTATGTCACTGTACCACATTGTCACCCACCGCCAATAGCCAGGATGAGGAACACCGAAAGTGCCACAGGGCCAAGAACAGAAATACCCCATGATCCTGGGGTGGGGGTGGCAGAAGTTCAGTACAGTGAGCAAAACTGTTAAAAACTCTGCCATTTATACCAAGTGTTCTCCTTGGAGTCCCTCTTCTTGGGATCCTGGTCTTGGATTCTCTTTTGAACACTGATTCCTTAAGATAGGCCAATGCTGCTTCTCTTTCAGAAGATGCCCATGGGCCCATCATCAGAGGATCTGGGGGGCCAGGAAAGGCGGCCTAGAGTGCGTGGTGTGGGCCAACTGCTCTGGGCTCACCTCCCCTGAGTTTCATGCTCTTTGTCTCCTCCTCAGCTTCAGAGCAGTGCATTCTCAAAGGTCAAGATGAGGATGCCAAATTAGGAAAAAGGGCTATGGGGTCTGAATTTTAGACTCTGTCATGGGCTAGAGGGGTCAAAGGATTTCTGAAGCTCACACAAGGTCCAGGTGGTGAGCTCCCCAGAGCCAGGGGCTCCACAAATTCTCCCAGGGATTTTTGCCAATGTCCCCCAGGAACCTGCAGTACAGGCAGGTTGAAGAGCCGAGATTCAGGACCTTGGCCCCTTGTAATTTATGACTATGTGCAAAACAGGACTAACAGTTTGGACTGAGAACACTGAAGCCATTGTGTGTTTTGCATTTGACTTCCTGCTGTGTGCTGTGGCTTGTGCAACTGTTGGGGGTGGGAGGAGGGCATGGTGGGGAATGGCTGGCATAAAGCGGGCTTGAGCCAATGCTTTGCTTGCTGGCTTTTGGCTAACTGACTTTGGGCTGTTGACTGTATTTACGTAGTGATGGCTTGCAAGCATCCACAGGAGGGGTTGCAATAAACGTGTGTCTTCCTTCTGCTTGGGAGCATCCTTCGATTTTATTTCTGGGGCAGAGGGTGGACTCCCTGCATTTATCCAGGCAGTTGCAAAGAACCCAGGTCTGGGGGTGAGGTAGCCATGGGAAGGAATGAACAACCCCTACCCCAAGGCCCTGAGCTGTTTCCAAGGAGCTGCATGCCATGCTGTCCCTAGCAAGACCACTGGCAGCCACATGAGTCTGAAAGGAAGCTCGGGCCTGGGCCCCAGCTGCGGCATTCAGAGAGCAACACACACTCTGTGGTTAACTTTCAGTCTACAGAGAGCCAGCTGATGTCCAAGGGCGATGCAGATACCAAAGACGACTCAGAGGAGACCGTGCCCAACCCCTTCAGCCAACTCACTGACCAGGAGCTGGAGGAATACAAGAAGGAGGTGGAGAGGAAGAAACTAGAACTTGACGGTAAATAACCCCGGGTCGCCCAGGGTGAAGGGAGAGCTGGGGGCACCCAGAGGGGCAGCAGAGCAACCAGCAAGACTCACTCCCGCCAGTGGCCCTGGGACCCACGCCCCCCCCCACCTGGCAGGGCCCTCAGGGCTCTGTCTAGCCTTGCCTCACCTTCATGTTCAGCCTTCACTTCTCTCTCTCCTCTGTCATATTCTCAGTTTGCCCTTCCTGCCCCATCAACCAAGTCACATTCTTACCAGCATAATGCTATTACTTACGTAATGGTCCTCATGGCTCAGTGCCTAATGGTGATGCCGTGCTGCCATGACCTTGTCTGAGCCTCTCACCTGGGTTTAAAAGAGTTAATCTGTATAGAGTGCTTAGAATAGGGCCTGTAAGTATGGCTTAGGTCAGATGAACATTAGCTGTGACAAGAGAATTATAATAGTGATAATTACTATTAATCTATCAGATCCAGTATAAACCTTTTAGCCTGGCAACGAAAACTCCCACCAGCTACCTCTGGTCTTTTCCTTATTCCTTTTTTATTTCAAAATCTTCAGTCAAGCCCATCTCTCCATGTTGACTCCCAGATATGCATATTCATGATAGCTTGTATGCTCTCATTCATGCCTTTGTCCCTTCCTGGCACGGTTTCCCTTCTAGGCTAGCCTGATCCGAGAACTTCCATCTCAAGCCCCCCTTCCAGCTAAAAAAGCCCTCTCTGTCCCTCTCCACCCCCCCTCCCCACTTTGAGCTGGCCCTTCTCTTTGTTTCAAGAGCACTTGGGGTCTGAGACACTGAAGAATTCAGCTCCTGGTTTTGTCCACTGGGCTAGGCTTTCATTCCCTCAGGGCAGAGTCGATATCGTCCATGACACCCCTCCCCCCCACCCAGAGTCAGCCATCTTCCTGGGCACAAGCAGGCCCTAGAAGAACCCTTGCTAGCTTGCTTGCAGTTCTAATGGGACAGTTGAAAAAGTAGATAGAGAATGTGGTGCTTTATATCCCTAGAGATATTTGGGCTGAACATGAAAATTAGATAAACAATAAATTAGCTACATGCAAACAAATCATGGGTGGGATGCCTGCAGTCTTGGGCTCCACATCAGGGCTAACATTCCACTGGCAGATGTGCCTGGATGTAGGAAACAGAATATGACTCTGACTCCTCCCATTTGCCTCCCCCCGGATGTAGCAGAAATTTAAAAAAGTTTCAGGGGAGCAGCTAACTTCAGCTAGGAGAAACGAGGACCAGCTGGAAGAAAGCATTTTTTTTTTTTTAATGTTCTCTCTCTGCCCACCTTTCCTCTGTTTGACCCCTATCCTGAGGTGGTTTTCTGTATTTTCAGGAGAGAAAGAAACCACTGCAGAGGAGCCTGGCTCACCTGTAAGGTCTGCACCAGCTTCTCCAGCACAGAGTCCAGCGAAGTCAGAGACAAAGAGCCCCGCGGTCTCTCCCTCCAAGTCTTTAGACGGTGAGTGGAACTGAGCAGCTGGAAGGGAGGAGGTCCTCCACAGCTTAGAAAGGGGTCTGCATGGAAGGCAGGGCACATGTGCAAACTCCAGGGACCCTGCCTTTCAGCAGATCTTGCCTGCTACCCAAAAAGCTTTCTGTTCTGCCATTTCTAGGGAATCTGAAATAGGGGTTTGCAAATTTAAGCTTATTTCATCCACAAGCTGTGACAACACATCTTACAATTTAAGTCCCTGTCTAAGCAATAATGAATAAGTTAATGATTGACGCACAGCCTTCTCACCTCTCATTCAGACTAGGTTGGCTGATGGGTCTTTCTAGATGCACCAGCCCAGTGCTCAGACTTTAATATGTGTAGAGATCGCTGGGATCTTGTTAAAATGAAGATTCTGATGCAGTAGGTCTGGGGCGGGACCTGAGACTGTATATTTCCAACAAGCTCTCAGGTAAGGCTGATGACGTTATTCTCAACCTTTGGAATCTCAATACATTGGAATTACCTGGGGAGCTTTAAAAATCCTAACACTGGCCTGGGTCCCACCACAGCATCCCCAGTGGTTCTCAGTTAAATGCTCTGGGATCGGGTAGAGAAGAGTACAGTGGAGTTTTAAGATCTCTCCAGGTAAATCTAATGTGTAGCCCAGGCTGAGAACCACTTCATTAGATACTAGTTTAGAGAACTAAGGTCTAGGCCCAATTCAACTGCTAACTAATAATAACTCAACTGCTAATTTTAGAAAATCAGATCATCTTTGTGCCTCAGTTTCCTTGTCTGTCAAATGGGACTACCAATATTTTCCCCTTTTAAGGTTCTTACACATAGAAGGGAAGCTGTAGATGAGAACATAAAGAATGAAATACAAAACATGAAAGAAATAAAAGAAAGAATAAAAACATTTAAATGTAAGATCTGGGGCACCTGGGTGGCTCAGATGGTTAAGCGTCTGCCTTCAGCTCAGGTCATGATCCCTGATTCTGGGATCGAGTCCCGCATCAGGCTCCCTACTCCTTGGGAGCCTGCTTCTCCCTCTGCCTCTCTCTCTCTCTCTCTCTGTCTGTCATGAATAAATAAATAACATCTTTTAAAAAAAAATAAATGTAAGATCTGTTTGTGATTATAATTAATAATATACATATGGTGGATAATACTGCTATTATGGTCTATACCACCTACATCATAAAAGTGTCTTTATTGAGCTCCTGGAATCACCCTAGGGCATGAACACTCCTCCCCTGGGGCCCTGAGATTTTCCCTGTTCTGGAAAGAATGACCACATGTGTGGATGCTGCTAGAATCCTCCATCCTCTGAGCTCCCTCCGTAGGCAAATTGCTGCCTTGTGTGCAGTCCCAGTGTTGCCAGAGGAAACCCATCTGCTTGTGGCCAGAGCTCCAAGTGGATGTCCCCTAACTGTTTGTGTTCATTGTGTCTCATCCTGGTGTTATCAACCTGTCTCCACAATGTCTTCCTTTCTCTTCCCATTTGTGCCTTCATCAAAGGAGTTTCCTCCGATTCTGAATACTTGTCTCTGTAGTAAGTATAGAGAGGCTGTTTACTAACTCCCTCCAACACTTGCAATGGGGGAGGGAGGACTTCTTCAAAAAGAAATGTGTTTCTCCCCAGCTTTTTCTTTGGCAACCCTGACTTGGGGAGGATTCCTGGCTATAAAGTTCATGACCAACTCCACATGTGCTATGCATGGGCTAGGCTTCCCTCTAGGATATACACACATAGGATGGACTCATGCACACACACACACACACACTCATCCTCACATGGGGCATACCACCCAGAAGCAGCAAGTCCGCACAGTGAAAGGACAGTGGGGCCAGCTCCTGGGCACTCCCTGTGGGGGAATGCTTATGGCCCTCACTAGCACATCTGCACCTCTATTCCTAATGGCCCCTTCAAGGAGCCCATGACCTCTTCTAGGGCTGGGGCCCAGAGCTTGAATGGCCCTAGGATCAACTGCCTTATAGAGATGCCTAGAGCACCTGACCTGACCATGTCTTCAGCATCCCTCAGGGCATGCACACCAGCCACAGGAGAGAAATCCAAGCTGGAGAGGCAGCTTATGGCAGCAGTGGGACAAGGGGTAGTAATTGCATTTCAGCTCCTGGGAGCCCTTGGAGCAACCTCTGCTGTTCAGAGGGACAGAGAGTGGAAGGAGGGGTGTATGACAGGTAGGATAACTGCTTACCCACCCCTGACATCATTGCCACTGGTAGCATGATTTCTGCCCAATCTGGTCCAAATCTGTGCCCTCATGGAGGAGCACACCTGGTTGAATTATTAGAAAAATCAAGATCCTCCCTGAAGACTCTTCTTGTAGTTTAGACAGAGCTGAGCCTGCATGATGAGGCCAGAGTTGTAGCTGCCTTGGGTGACCAGTGTGGAGCAGGGCAGGGTGGCCATGGCCATGCTACCTGATGGCTTTCCCAGCTCCTCAGGGCAGACAGAGCTGACCCTCCCACGCCCATCAACGTGTGCATTTTCACATGTAGCTCACCCGCTGAATCAGGGCTGGCTTTTCACTGTGTGTCACCATGCTCTCAAATGCTCTGGTGTGGGCGCCTGGGTGGCTCAGTTGGTTAAGCGACTGCCTTCGGCTCAGGTCATGATCCTGGAGTCCCGGGATCGAGTCCCGCATCGGGCTCCCTGCTCGGCGGGGAGTCTGCTTCTCCCTCTGACCCTCCCCCCTCTCATGCTCTCTCTCTCATTCTCTCTCTCAAATAAATAAATAAAAAATCTTTAAAAAAAAAAAAGTTCAAATGCTCTGGTGTGGGGTCACCTCCATGTCCCTCCTCATCTGTCTCCTACCCCATCAGCCTCCCTGAAGGAGACACTTTCAAACCCTCTTCCTCCACATCTGGTCATCTCTGTCATCGCCTTCTCTTTGACAAGCTCCTGATCCCTGCCCCTGCTGACTCCATCCGCCAGTAACCTCTCAGGAGCACTGGCCGTGCCTGCCAAGAAATAGCCCTGCATTCAGCATCAGAAGATCATCGCTGTCACTTACTGATTTCGCCATCTCAAATAAGTCACTTAAAAACCCTGCAGAATGGGGGGCTGCCTAACATGAATCCTTGCCCTATCCTAAGTCATAGCATTGTTATTGGGATAAAATGAGCAAATGAATACAAAAGGGCCTTGTGCTTCCATCTATTAGTTCTCGTTATGTACTATGTTCTTGGGATTGTGAGAGAGAATACAGGCTTGCTGTTTTAAGCCACTAAACTTGGGGGTGGAGGTTGTTATGCAGCAGTAGATAATTATTAAATCATGGTGTATAATAAGAGCTGGTTTTATGGAAATTAGTTTTTCTGTGGGTTGACTAGCCTCAGCTGGATGGTTCTGTTCCATTCAAGTCAGCTGCAGCTGCAGTCATCTGGGAGCTTGACTAAACTGGAACTTCCAAGATGGCGCTCTTATGTCAGGTGCCTTGGCAGGGACAGCTGGAAGGCTGGGGTCAGCTGGGACACTGGGATGGCTGGGTCTCTGTCTCTCTGTCTCTGTCTATGTGGTTGTAGGGCCTCTCCATGTATGTTTCCATCAAGGTAGTCAGACTTCATTACATAGTGGCTCAGGGCTCCCCAAACTTTGAAAGCAGGAACTTCTAGGCCTTCTTAAGTCTTCAGCCTAAGGCTGGCTCGGTGGCAGTTTCTCATCATTCTGTTGGTTACTATGAACCACGGAGCCAGACCAGATTCATTGTGGGAGGGGACCACACCCAACTATGTCCTCTTAAAAAAAAGGTAAATGACACATGAAAGTGTAAAATGGATATATTGGCAATAGATTTAGAGAAGGGCAAGATCATTGTCAAATGTCAGGAGAGGCTTGAGCCATACCAGAGTGTTGATGAGGCCAACTAGCAGGTGATGTGAGGAGAGGAGAATGGACAGAAAGAAGGTTGTGTTTAGACGAGTGTATTGATTTCAAGACTATTGCCAGGTGATGACCATGGGGACACATGGTGGGAGGGGAGGGGAGTGTGGGCCATTGGAGTAAAGGGCATTAGAGAACTTAGTAGCTGGATGATGATAGGACATGGGCCAAGCAGTAGAAGGATGGGAGCTGGGGTCAAGGTGTTGGGTACTAAAAGAGAGACAGTCCTCAAGAGTCGTCTGGAAGAGGACATTGACTTGCCCAGAGAATTTCAGAAGTTAGGAAAGACCAGAGTTTGCCCATAGTCAAACTAGCCCATTCTAACTCTCCCCAAATTTACACCCCTCTGTCCCATGTTCCATGTAACCATACATTTCTCCAGTCTTTACCCCTGTCAAGAACCCTAGTTTTTTCCTAAAACTTCTTTCCCTGCCCATTCCATCTGTAAGTCAGACCAGTCATACTTCACCCATTACTCACATTCCTATAGAGGGGAGCATGCCCAGTGCCTTCTTGTGGTGTGAGATCTCACACAACTCACACAACTCACTCACACACACCAACACTCACATACCACACCCACACACTAATTCACAAACTCATATGGCCACACACAAACTCAACACAACTCATACACTCCACCCACACACTCATACACCACACTCCCATGCTTATTCACACAGCTCACTCCACATTCACACACTTACAAATTCACACATACAAACATGTTCTCATACATTCACACACTCCTCTCTGTTTCACATAGTGAAAAGAACAAAAAACTGGATGTCAGGAGATTGAGATCTGCTCACTTTCACTACTTAGTTTTCATTTCTGTAAAATGGGGAGGAGCTGAGCTAGATGATCTGTAAATTCCTTTCTACTTTTCAGAGTCTGTGGTTTTATAATTTCCCCTCCTCCCTCCCCATCCAGGCATTTCAAAGCTTGAGTGGAAGCGAGGTGGGGAGAGAGTGGGAAGGAGGAAAAAGGGCAGTAGGGGAGCTTAGTTTCTGGTCTGAGCAGCTGTGGCTTTGAATATGGCAGCAGTCCAAACACGTTCCCTTCAGGTGACCACTAGAACGGGCCAACCAGCCATCTTCCCCTTTGGTTAATCCTTTTATCTTGGAAACATGGGGTCCATATCACTCAAGGAATTCCATTCTCCCTCTGTCTTCCCCTCTCTGCCTACTGGGGAGATATTCCCCATTTTTCCAAAAGTTCCTCTCTGGTATAGGAAATGAAATGGGTATAAAAACATGTAATTTCCATGTTAACTAACTGGAGTTTAAATAAAAGCTTTAAAAAACTTTAATTTCCATATTTTTACTGGTGAAACTGAACTGGTTACAACAGTTCTTAGATTCTTCCACTGAGTTGTATGTGTTACTGGTCTCCTCCTTCCTATAGCCTCTCTCCTCACCTGGGTCTGTCCCCTCATTTAGTCCTACAAAAGCTCTCAACTGGGCCCTAGCTGGGCCCCCTGCCACGTTTGGACATCATTACCTGTTTACATTTGTAGACAAGACCCCAGAGTAACAGACTTGCCAAGGGCCTGTTCCCAAAGCAGGCTGTGTGGAAGGGGGTACAGGGTTTGGGTGAGAACCCTGCCTAACCCTTTCCCCCTACGATGTCAGTCTGTCCCTCCTGTTGCTCTAGGTTTCTTTTATAGAATTGCCTAGAAATGGTTCTGTTAACCCCATATGGAAACTTTCACCTGATGGAAATCTTAAGGGTCATATCTCTTGATCTTTTTCTAGAAGGTGCTAAGAAGACAGAAACAAGCAAAGCCACCACAGAGCCTGAAACAACACAGCCAGAAGGAGTGGTGGTCAACGGGAGGGAGGACGAGCAGACCACAGAGGAAATTCTCAGCAAAGGCTTAAGCCAGATGACCACCAATGCCGACACGGATGTTGATACCTCTAAGGACAAAACCGAGTCGGTCACCAGCGGCCCCATGTCCCCAGAGGGCTCACCTTCCAAGTCTCCCTCCAAAAAGAAGAAGAAATTCCGAACCCCATCCTTCCTGAAAAAGAGCAAAAAGAAGGAGAAAGTGGAGTCCTGATTGGTAGCACCCTTGGGCTCCCATCTGCACCCTCTCCCTCCACCCCTTCCCTTCTCCCATCTCTGTCCCTGGAAGCACAGGGCCAAAGAGGGATAGAATAGGACCCTGGATCACACTCTGAGGGGGAACTTAGAGATTACCCAACCAACCCCTCATTTTACAATTGCCCCAGAGAAATCAGGTGACTTTCCCAAGGTCACACAGCTAGTTAGTGGCAGAGCCTGCACTAGAATTGGGGTCTCCTGGCCCCCAGTCCAGTGCTCTTTCCACTACATAACACTGCCTAGTTGTGGGCCACCTTTGTGAGGATGCTGTCCACCGATCTGAGCCCAGGGCAGAAGGCCTGAGTGGGCTGCAAGCCCTCACAATCTCAGATCAAATCAGACAGGTTCAGACTTCCCCTGAGCAAGGTCCTTTTCCTTGCAGGAATCCAATCTCCTGCTAATGGAGCTGTCACAGTTTAGAAATCTCTCTTTTCCATAGGGTCCCCGCCCTGCTGCTCTCAGTAACCAGATAAATTGCCCTGTCCCCTACACCAGAAGTTTATCTTTGTTCCCAAGGTCTGATGGCTTAGCTTGTGCTTCCCCAACCACTAACCCTGAGCTTTCTTCATGGAACCTCCTGAATGACGGATGGATGAAGAATTGTAAGAGCGGGCAGACATAAGGGCAAGCCCAGTCAGCCACAGGATTGGGAATCATTTAATCAATACAAGAAGCCAGGAACTTGGCCCATTTGAATTGTGCATCTCAGGCGCTTCAAAACAAACCAAATTTAGCTTAGAGAAAAGTTGTCTCATGCTCAGGGCAGAAATTTGGGGAAATTTAGATCCTCTGTTGGCTTTGGGTTGTACAAGGAGGATCAAAACAACACAGGAAATGCTATGCCTTTCTAGCTTTGCATGATACATGGAGCAATGTGGCTGTACCCATTTCACTCCTATGTGGTGGTCAGGTGTCCCCTGACCTTCCTTCAAACCTGGAAGCACTGGCTCACAGACTGGAACTGGCATCTTATTCTTGGCACCTTGACTTTGGCTCCTTTGGATTCTGACTCAGTCACTCTGGGTCCAGCAGAGGAGAATGAGATGAGCCCTTGAGATTCATTCCTTGGATCAGCTATCAGAAAAATCAACTTGAGTGTCCTTGCCCCGCCACTATCTGTCCACCTTGGGGCCTAGTAAGAGCCACAGCTGCTGTTGTAAATGCCAGCACTATCTTTTCATATTCTTCCACGGGACATCAAATAATGAGCATTGTTGGCTCCTAAAAAATAGACAATCCATTCTCTTTATAGCACAGTGTCTTCAAAGAGTATTTTTCCTTTTTGTCCTGATTATTGTGAAAGTACTTTTGAAAGTTCTTAATCACAGTTTTCCACTTTTGAGCACTTACTTTCTATATATAGACACTGTGCAGGCTTTCCATGTGTTACACCCTTTGACTGTCATGATAATCTTGTGATGTGGGTAAGATATTCCCATTTTATCGGTAAGAAAACTGAGCCCCAAAAGGACAATCGACTTGCTCCAGATGACTTGGCTAGAAAGATCCAGAGCCTGGATTTGACCCCTGAGTCAGAGTCCAGAGCCTTTGTTCTTAACAGTTACGATGATTAGAAAACTTGAAATCCCCAAGGCCGGGGGCTAATTTAGTCCAGGACCCATTTCTGTGATTGGTCTCCACTGTGTAATGTCAGCATTTGAAATGAAGGCAGGAAACTACCTGTGTTCTCCCTCATGAGTGCACGTTAAGCTCCTGATAAATGTGGATTGTGGCGAGGCCAATGTGGACCTCTGACAAAGGAGAGGCAGGAGCCTTCTGGTTAGGCCACAGTATTTGGGGGGTGGGGCTATTTCTTGAGAAGAAAAGAAGCTGACACATGACTAAAGAGAACCCAGTACTGCATCTCTCTAGAGCAGATTCCTAACTGCTACCCCAGCCCCCACTCTGCTCTACTTTCTGATGGGCCTTGTGATGGGCAACCCAATGGTCAGGGGCATCCAATGCCTCACAAAAAGTCCATGTTGTGGGAAATGCCTTTAAGAGCCAATCCTTTGATGCCTTCTTTGAAAAAATAGATTTCACATTCATTCCTTCATCCCTCACAATATTTGTTAAGCACCCACAAAGCACCAGGCATTATGTCGTCATTAAAAGAAACCACTCATTGTGGCTAGGATCATCAACAGCCAGCAATGTTAAGAGAAGAGTGGAGTGGATTACCATTGACGCAGCTTTTTATGCTTGAGTGGTTGTAGCTCAGAGATGATGTTGATTGACTCTTCGCATTCAACAAACTCTCTTTATTCCCTTTACAACAGTGAGGCCTCATTTAGGTGAAAATGCCAGAGTCTTGCTGGAGGATCATCCTTGGGATTTATGCCATGGGTCCACCTTATATTTATCCATTTGTTCATCCTCATGCATTCGAACAAAACAACCACAACAAAAAACCCCATGAGCTTGGGTCATGGGTCAAGTCTGAAGGCAGAACATAGTCCCTGCCCACAGAAGTTTTTAAGTATAGGAGGCTTGTAGACGAGTTACGGAAAGGGCAAGGGGGCAGAGGGGACATAAGGAAGTAATGATTTATTGTCTTCTGGACCAGAGAAACTTTCCTGAAAGATGTGATGATTGAGTTAGGTTTTCAGACAAAGAGGAATTCTCCAGGAAGACAAGTGTCGGTGGGATATTCGTGCTGAGGGAAGAGCGTGTGCAAAGGCACGGAAGCACAAAACTCCACAACAGGCCCACTGAGTCATGCAGAAACGCCAGAACATAACGTGTAAGGGGGGCAGGGGCTTTGTTTCATAGGTGAGCAGGGCTGGGTCAGAGAGAAACCTATAGAAGTGTGCAACTAGATTTTATCCTGAAGGGGGTTTGGACCTGCTGATGGCTTACATCAGGGTGTCACGATCAAGCTTGAATTTTACAAAAATCCGTTTGGTGGCTGGAGAATGACCTGGAGAGGAGTACGGTGAAAGCCCAGGAGATCTAATGAGGCCCTTCTGAAATGTCAGCACTGAAACATGCCTGGTGGCCTGCCTTACACCACGTTTTCCTTAGAGCAAATAGCATGCTTCCGGCACAGAATTTGGCTTCCCTAACGGTCTTTGGATAAGGCATCTTAGGAAAGATTTTCAACAAGGAGAGGGAAGCATTCAAAGAGCTAATGCTTGGTGCCGTTTCCAGGTCTGTTTCGTCTCGCTGCAGAACCGCTGCGGGAGCTGTGAGGCCCTCTGCCCATTTCTTGCTCTCCCGTACCTGTCGGCAGTGGTACGCTTAGCACCAGGTTCAAGGTGGTGCACTGGATGCTGTTGCAAGAGACGTGCTGTCCAAAAAAGCCATAGGCTTTTAGGGAGAGGATGGGGCGTTTTCTTTGGATCTGGATAAAAGTTGGCTGAGAATTTTGACCAGTGTCTGTCTGGAGAAGATGTCTCTATGGAGAGCTCAGAGTGGTAGGTTGGAGGGTCATTTCTAGTGAAGCCGCTGTACTTGGATATGCCGCAGAAAGGGATGAGAACATGTGAGCCAGTCTGCAGTGTGACGGATGGCTGAGCTGGGCAGGGGGGCCATTTGGAGGCTCTTTCCATGGGGCGGGATGGGAGGCAGAAGGAGAGACAGTTACAGAGGGACAACTTGGTTCCAGTGACTTTCCGTGCACTAGTGGCTGGCACCCAGAAGTGATGTGGGAGAACCGTCCACACCATGTGACCTTTCTCAAACTTTGCAAAAACCTTTGTCAAGGGCAAGCCTCTAGCACAGATCTGTGCTCCATGAGAGCTTCCTGGCCTGTAGTGACCCAAGTAACTGTCCAACTTCGGCTAGGTTACACACATAAAAATAACCTCCCCCAAGGGGCGCCTGGGTGGCGCAGTCGGTTAAGCATCTGACTCTTGGTTTCGGCTCACGTCATGATCTCAGGGTTCTGGATTGGGTTCCACGCTCAGCGCAGAGTTGGCTTGAGATTCTCTCTTCCTCTCCCTCTGCCCCTCCCACTTGTGCTCTCTCTCTCTCTCAAATAAATAAATCTTTTAAAAAGATAGTTTCCCTCAGCAGTCCTGTAATGAAAATGGGGTTCTTCCTCTGCAGATAGAAAAGTTCTTCTTAAGGGACTTGCAGGGATTTGGATGAGGACCCTGGTCTATAAGAACCCCACTGGAAAGCATTGCTCTCATACTATGAATTTATGTATACTGCCTTGAATCTTCTCCCAGCGTCTGATGCACTGAATGTGGCAAGGCAGTCATTCAGATGTCATTTAGCACCGTCATAACAGGGCTACCGCTGTCCTTAACAGGCCACTTCTCTGATTACCATGGATTTGAAAGAACCATTCCCCCAACAGCATGATTCCCTTCTGAAAGCCGAAAAGATCAAAAAGAAGTTTGGATTTTTCGAGGGACATATGCATAGGGGTAGATAGACACATAGCCTACCATCAGCCTGTGGAGGCCATCTTTTGCTCAAGTCCTTACTCCTTTTCCTTACGCAGGTCAGCAGAAGCCCTTGAAGTGGTTGCTAGAGCTGCTGTTGACTCTCTGAGCGTAGAGGCAACAGTTCTTATATCTTCTCTTACCACTTGAGTCTAAGCAAACTCAAAGACAATAACGTTGAGAGGGTCTGAGAAGAAATTAGGGAGGAGGTAAACCCATGCTCTCCAATTCCCACAGAAAGGACAAGGCACCCCACAGTTGTTCCCCATCTGTTCCAAAAGGGACAATTGAATATGAAAAGCCAGAGGCCTGAAGAGACTCTGAAGAAATACGCTCATCAGTTATTTATCTGTTGCAGTTTCACTTGTGTCTCAGTATGAGAATGCAGACACGGTAGAGTGATGACTTCCCAATGCCCTGTCTAGCCAACCTACCCACTTGGATGTGGCTTACTTTTTGCCAGAAATAAAAGAGCACACGTGGAGCCCCATAACCAGGGCACACTCAACCCTCTTGAGCGTCTCGCCGTGAGAAGCCACCCTCACCCAGGAATCAATGTGGGCATTTCAGGTGCGGTGTCCTTCTTTAGTGGAGAAATCTTCTTTCCTCATTTTATGTAGATAGGCTTCTCTTTTTAGGAACAATTAGAATCTCCAGTTGAGGGTTTTCTTAAAAATACAGAAGTGATGGTTTGTATTGGTTTGTACTTGGGTTTTGCCAAATCGGTGTTTGGTGCCATTTGCCTTCAAGATGACCCCAAAAGTTGGGTCATCGCTATGAGGAATTGGGCCTGAAGATGGAGGAGAAATGGTTATAGTCACTGACACAGGGGATGCAGGTGTGGCCAGAGGCCGAGCCTCCCTAGCTTTCCTGGTGTGGTGGCTCCTCAGCTCTCTTCCCACCCACTGTTCCCGAGGAGCAGGATGAGGCCATCTGCAATGTGGCAAGTCCCCAACCTCTAAGTAGCTTAGAGAAAACGTGGGGGTTTGGGGTGGTGGGAGAAGAACTGTAGAAAACTCCCAAACTCTTCTCCCCTCCAACAGATCATCTCATACAACTTTTAGATCTTCCCTTTTTAAATGAATCAGAAGGAGGAAGACCGTTGGCCAAGGACGGAGGGGCCAATTTAAATACATCAAAGCTCTTATAAAATGAGACTATATTTTGGGGATCCCTGCCCCCACACTTCAGGCCCACCTTGTGCCTATTGGGCCTGCCTTCTGGGTGACAGCTTGATCTCCATGGTCTAGTCCACCTTTAAATTCCTGCCATCCATGCTCCAGCTGCCGAGTCTGGCGCTGTGTTCCTCCCTCTCCCAGGAAGACTCGCGTGGGGAGAGGGTCCGAGGCCTGGGCTCACCTGGCTGGGTATGCAGGGGTCTAGATAGAGAGTGCCGTGTCCTCTAAAGCTGTGGATGGTTTCAGTGAAATGTCTGTGTCTGACAATCGTCTTCCCTGTACATGCATTGTCTGTGTATAGCTTTTCCTAGTATTGTGAAGTCTCAAATAGGGGTTCCATGTAAATACTCTTTCTGCTACGGAAATGCCAGCCCCCTGGATCATGCATCATCCCCACAAACGGTTTTGCCTTTCTCTACGCTAACACTTTTTGAGCCACTGATGTGCAGATTGATGATTAGTTTCTTGGGCTTTTATTTTGCAAATTTATATATATATATATATACACACACACATATATAATATATATATATATTTATGGGTTGGTTTTGTATAGTTTTCTGTTTGAATCTCTGAGCACCAAAGCTGCCCTTGGATTTTCAAGAGAACTTTCCAAAGCCACTTCCTGAGGCCCCCCACTCCCCTGCTGCTTTGGTGTTTGTGGTGCCGGGTGGTATCTCTGCCCGTGGATTTCTGTATGTATGTGCTGTTATCTCCCCTACGGATATTACCCTAGTAAATCTACCGTGCTTGGCTTCCTGGTGTGTGACCCATCTCTGTCGGCCACCCAGCTCTCCCTGCTCCCAGGGGAGCAGAAGCCAGAGAGGGGGGTCCTTGTATGGAAACCTCCAACCACACAGGAAACTCTTACCTTTGAAACCATTCCTCACACATGGAAAGCTAACATATGACTAATTGAGTTCTGATGGGGAGGGAGGTGACAGAATGCTGTAGACCTCTGAGAAGGGAAAAGCCCTGTGGATTTGCAAACAGCTCATGGAGGGAGAGCAGTTTAGATGGGTTGGGGGAGGGGAGGGGGATTGTAAAAACAAATGTGGATGGTCCCCACGGGGAAGCAGATTCACCGGCTGGACTGGAAGGAGGTGTCAGGCCAGAATCAGCAGGCTGGGGAGAGCTAAGAGGTCCCGCCAGAGCGTGAAAGGGGAATGAAGATAGTAGGGAAGAAAAAGAAGAGGAAAAAGCCCATTGCTCCTCTTTACTCAAATAAGGAGCCCAGGAGTCGTTGAGCATCTGCACACATAGGTCAGGCATTGTGTCTCACACATAGCACCTCATTTGAACCCCATAAAACCCAAAGGGAGGTCCTATTATTACCCACTTTATAGATGAGGAAACCGGCTCTGAAATGAGGTTTTCATGGGCCACAGGTTAGTATGTGCTGAAGCCCAAATTCAAACTGAGGTCTTCTAGCTAAGCAAGGCCTTGCTCTTCCCAATTTGCTTTTGTCCTGAGCAAATCCCCCCAAAACAGTCTCCATCATTACTTCTGGGCCTGCTGCTTCCTGGGGGGCCTGTGTCCCCAGTGCTGCCTCTACACCCAGGTACCCAGAGGCTCCCACGGGCTCCTGCGGACCCAGGCCAGCCCTGCCCCAAGGCCGTCAGTGTCTTCTCTCCTGAGATCACCACGGGGACACCCCCGCCCCCCCCCCCCACACCACGACAGCTCTAATGTCTCTGCGGTGAGCTTGGCTCCCGCCAAGGAGCACGGTCAGCGTGCTGACACCACCCCACAGAGCTTGCTGCTGTGGAAGGTGGCGGTGCAAACCCTCAAGGGGAGCTCTTCCTCCACACCTCCGAAAGGCCCACTGCAGAACCGGGTCCCACAAACACGGGAGCAGAACGCCCTCTACCTTCCAGAACTGCTGAGGGCTTTCTTCAGAGTATGCTTCGTGGGAGAGAAGGCCTAGGGCCCCGCGACCCGCAGTTCCCTGCGCATGGAAGGAGCACCGCCTGGCCAGGAAGCAGAAAGGCTGGGGCGGCAGTGAGGCGGGGCCGGGACATGGGGGGAGGCCGGTGGGCTCCAGGCCCGACCTGAGAGCGTTGGCGAGGTGCCGGGGTTCACGCTGTGGAACCGGGCTCGCAAGCTCTAAGTCAGGAGGCAGGGAGGGGGATGCTTCGCGCTGGCTATCCTAATATGCCGATGGGGACTTTCAGCCAAGTCCTTGGGGATGCTGCTGCCACCACACGACTACTCTCTAATCGAACAAAACGTAACCATTGGAAATAGAAATCTTTCCTCTTCTCTTCCTTTGGGACTTTGGACATGGATCCACACATCTCTGACAGGAACCACATTTAATCTGAGAGCTCACTCTGTCAAGAATAAGCACGGAGAAAAATAATGTGGTAAAGATTTAATAGTTCAAAAGCAGGAGACCCGTCTGAGAGGTTGGAAGACCTGCTCCTCAATGGAGCAGAGTTACTGCAAGAAGCAGCAGGGAGGTTAAGAAAATCTCTGTTAATATCCATTTATCAGAAAACACCAGCCAGTCATGAAAAGGGAGTACTTCAAATCAAGAAAACATTTACTGGTGATGAAAAACAATGCCATATTTTAAAATGAGGCATAGACAGTCAATGGCAGGTTCCATATTGTTGATGAATGGGGAGAACATAAAGATATGTTTAGATATGTAAGAATCCCAAGCCCACCACTTGAAAAAAATTAGCCAATCAAGTATCTGGTTGATTGGGAAATCAATATAAGTAAATAACTCAAGAATGGAGAATTAAAAAATGGTAGTGAGCAACTAAAGCACATAAATTTACAGCTAGGTCTATAGTTTTTCATTATTAATTCAACAAACCTAAGGCAATTGTTTAAGAAGTAGTTACTGGTATACACACACACATTTGGGTCAGCAGAGAGGTAGACGATGCTACACTTACCATAACTGATGAGAGGGATGTAATAGATCAGTTCATTTTTCAAATTGTTACTATAGGAATAATGGTTCACTTACATATAAAGTTGTAAACATAGAGATGATTTATAAAAATGTAAAGATAATTTTCATTAAGACATAGCTTCCAAATCACTGAACAGAAAAATAACAATAAAAAAATCAATAGGAATCCAGCTAAGATGGAGTAACAGAGACCATATTTACCATCCTGCCTAAAGCACCCCCAAAATGGGTAAAATACATGAAAGAATGACGTTTAAGACACCTGAAAATGATCATCCAGGAGGGCACAAGAAAGCTTCCTCGTCTTAACCACCCACCCCAAAGCTAAGACAAATACCTCTTACTGCCGCTACTAAAGATGACCACCAGGAGGCGACATTTCCTTTCTCTGCTTCCACTTTGCAGCAACCTGCCCAGCGGTACTCCCATTTTCTGGCAGATAGACCCTAGCAGTTCTGTCATAGAACTCGGCCTCTTTGTCACCAGCAAAAGGGTCAAGGATGAGCAGTGAGCCTCCTGACTTATCTAAGACTTAAGAACCTGATTTCTGAGCAGCCCTTAACACTTTCCTAACATCCAGTACTCTGCCTGGTTCCCAGAGTGCCCATCTTTTGGGGAGCCTGCCCACTGACCCCAGCTCACTGAGGTCTGTTTTCTCGTGACCTAGAGGCCACGAACGATAGTGCTTGGGCTGAATCCTGATCCTGTGCCCTTGGATAAGCCCCTTAACATCTCTAAACTTCTGTTCCCTCTTCTGCAAAATGAGGAAATAATCAGTATGGAAAATCAGAATTGGGGGGACTAGTTTTGGGTGAGTTAAAATTGTTTTAATTTTTGATTGTACAGTGAAGGATACCATAAAATTTTCACTCCTTCGGGATTCTAAAGGTCAGCTTCTACTATTCTTATAATTAATGCATGCACATGCACACAAACACATGCACAGACTCTCCCTCTCTCTCTCTTACTCACCCTTGGCTTCGTTCTAAATGAATTTAAAATTGATTATCTCAGCTTCCATTGTTTTATCTGCTCAAAAGATCCTGCCTTAGCCAGCAGGAGTCTCTCCTCTCTCGAGGTGGATCTTTGCCTCTACCGCCTCAGCCCATCACAAAGGTCACCCCTGACCAACATAAGCACTCTGGCCTTTAGGAAGTGCAGGCCCAGAGTATACGTGGAAGCTCTCCTACTATAAACACTGGAAAGTTTTAAATCAAGCTAAACATTTTAAGTTAAATATGTTCTATTCTCCTACCTTTACAAATATACACTCATAATGAGGTCGAAGGCCAGGTTCAAATTTAGAACTCTCAGAATTGGAATTCTGCAGAGGAAAATGGTAGTGAGCTACTCCCCCAGTCTCTATTAGCCTGAGGCCTGTTACCCTTCTTTTCCAAAGCTGGATCCATCCCTTGCCACAAGGTGGCCTTGTAGACACACGTGTGGACACCTGGACCTCATGTCCAGGCTCTGTCCATAACCCCCCAAGCAAACAGATGCCCTCTGGCCACACTGTGAGTCCTTGGGGGATATGAACTCTGTAAAGAACGTGTGCAGACACTAGGGCAGGGCATTCTGGGGTCCTGGATAGCAAGAGCATGGGGTAGCACCAGGCGGGCTCGTCGCCTTGGCCCTGCTGGCTCCACCCCCACGGAGGGTGCGGCTAGACAAAGTGTCAGGGCAGGACCCTCTGTAGTGCCGGACTCGGGGCCCGGGCCCCTCTTGCTCAGATCTAAGGCCAGTATCGCTGCCCAGAGTCCTAGGGAAGGGCCAGGAAGGCAATACAATATCCATATTCCCATTAACCGTAAAATGAATACTCACCACGGGCTTGGGTGAGAAGTGTTTTAACAAGGGAAGACAAAGAATACTTGACAAGATCTGGCCTAAGGTGGCTGCTTGGTTTACCAGGCTAATGAGGGCTGAAAGAAACCAAGCTGTCTTTAGCCTTGCCTGGATCTAAACACTGCATGAGCTCCTTCCGGTGACTCCCAAATGCAGTGAGACAGGAACCCTCTCCTGGCGTCGAAAGCACTCCCATTGCCTCCCTCTCGCTCTCGGCTACTGAAACGTGGTGAATACAGACAGGAAACAGCACTGGATTGTTGGTGAGTTCACTACCCATCTGCCTCTCCCCTTTGTAGGGCCAGAAACCTGACTTTATCAGATCACCCAGAGGTGATCCGGCTCAGGATTATAGCTTATTTTCCACAGATTGCATTTTCGGGTGATTACTTCCTGGTGACGCGTAGGGAGGCACCTTCATCTTATCCTTCAGGCATCTCGCAAACACAGGCTCCTTCTGGGAGAACACTGGCGGCCGCTAACCCCGGCCTCTGCCTCTCCATGCTCATTGGTGCCCCCAGCAGGAGTGGCATCTGCTGACCTGGCCACCAGCTTGGGCCTGCAGCCTCCCTGTGTCATCTATAAACATCACCCATGACCCACAGCTCAGCCTAGGAGACATGTCATCATGTCTCCTAATTTCTTCCCATTCATCGTTCAGTCTACATGGGACCATTTTGACAGAGAGACCAGCATTCCCCTCTTGAGGCCTCCCCCAGCTGCCTCTAGAATTGTCCTAACACCCAGGCTTGGGGGATTGGGTCTGAAGTGTGGCATTCAAATACTAGGAAGATAACCAGAGAGTAACATGAACCCATTTCTGCCATTGTGACTGTCACCAAGGCTTGCATGGCTGTGGAAATGGATCCCACATGGTCTGAGGGATGCTTGTCTACAGATGAGTGGTTCTCCAACATTGGCCCAATCCCCGCAGGGATCAAGCTTTGAGGCAGCCACTTGTTCCCAAAAGGGAACAGAGGCTGGGGGAACTGGGTCCAGTGGAGCATCCAGCCTCAGCCCCCACCAGCTCCTAGGGCTTTGCTGGGCCCAGGACACCAGCCACACTCCCTTAGAAGTCTGCTCATTCTTGCCAGCCAATAGACCTAGGTTAAAAGGGTTAGTCTACCTTAATGATCAAGACGCAGGGAGAACTTATAAGGTCTTGGCCTCTTCATTCTGTAAGTGCCCCCTCGATCTTAACAGAACTAGCATAAACAAAAAGTTTGGTTTACTGGATAGATAGAGAGGTGCTCAACAAACCAAAGGAAGTAGTGCAGGAATAGGGGCAGGAGCCGTGGGGACTGGACCCAGCCCTTAAAACCCTGGGACTCAACTTTTGCCTAGACTCATCATTATCTCTGCTGCAGACAGGTTTTCTCCAGGACCCACCATCTCATATCCCATCAGTTTCATAATCCAAGGGAGTATGCTCCTTGAGATGCACAGAAAAATCCTGGGGAAGGGCTCTGATTGGTCTGGTCCCACTCAGCCCATGCTGAGGTGCCCATTCTGGGGCCACTTTCTAGAGCTGGGGGTGGCCATCACTGGCCCAGCTGGGTCATTTGCCCATGCTGAGACAGGGAGAACTGGAGAAGGATCGGGCTGGAGGACGGCATGAGCTTTGTGTTGGCATGCTGTGTTGCAGAGTGCTAAGATAGCCAAGTAGAGCTGCCAGATGTTTGAATCTAGAGCTCAAAGGAGACGTCTGGCTGGAGATATCACCAATGACCAATGACCCAGCTTGGGGGACAGATGAGGACAAGGAAATGGATGAAGAGAGAGAGTAAGAAAAGAGCCTTAGATGAGGTTTTGAGGAGGCCCCAAGCCATGGCGGAGAAGGGTGACCTGGTAAAGGAGGCTGAGAAGGAGCAGCTGGTGTGGTAGGAGGGAAGCAAAAGAGTGTGGCCCGTGGGCTCCAGGGGAAGAACATGCTGAGAAAGTGGGAGTCGTTAGCAGTGACAGAAGCTGGTGACAGGCAGGCCTGAATGTGCCATTGAATTCAGTGACATGGAGGCCATTGGTGACCTTGGCAAGACCTGCTTCAGAGGGATGATCAGAAGCCAGAATGGGATGGAATGAGGAGGAAGGTTCCAGATAGGGAAATGCAGATAGGGAGGATGGCAACGCTGTGCAGACCTTTGATTCTGAAAAGGAAAGGAAGAACGGTGACAGCTGGGGCAGCATCACAGGGGTGGGGGGTGCTTTAATTTATTATCATTATTTATGATAATATAGTTTTTATGTTACTAAAGATTAACTATGTCCTATAAAATAATATAGTATGTTATTTATTGTATAATACATAACAATGGTATATAGAACATGTTTTATTTATAAGCATATAGCATACATGTTACATATTATATATTACATATTATGTATACATACATATACATAATAGCATATACAAGGATTATAGTTAATATACTTATAAAAGATTATGTCACAGTAATTATGTAATATTATTAATTGTATGTCTTAGTTCATAGCACATTCTCATCTTAGGTACATATATATTGGAGATATTTATTTATTAAAATTAATATTATAAGAAACAATTGTGAAACTATCACCCAACGTAAGAACTAGCCTACTGACAATAGCTTACAACGTAGTCCTTCCCCATCCTGCCCTTGGCCTCGCCCCACTGAAAGTAAGCACCATCCTGAATCCTGTTTTATCATGCCTGTGTGGCATTTTCACACATGGAACATTTCAGAGCAGTTAAAACGAATGAACTGCAGGTCCGTGCAACAACATGGATGCGTCTTAGCAATGCCTATTAAGTGAAAAAAGTAAGCTCCAGGAGAACACCTACAGCATGCCATCTTTTTAATCAAGTTATAGATATACGTAAAATAAACGTATTGAGAAAAACTACCACAGGAGCCCCTGCCGAGGAGGGACACATGCAGGGTGAGTGCAGATGGGTGAGCGAGTTTCTTTGGGGTGACAGTTACTCGTTCCTTCTGAAGCAGGAGGCAAGGTGATCTGCTGGGAGTCAGGGGGCAGCCAGAGGGGAGGCTAGATGTGTGCGGAGAGCAGAGACCATTGAGGGTAAGTGGGGGAGCGTGCTCCCTAGGCAGACCCCACCCCCGCCCGGCAGGCGGCTGTGGGCATTGAGTGACCGCCCTGCAGACCCGTCCTGGGCGGCGCCCTTGCTCCTGGCTCACAGCTGCTGGGACCCATACGGTCAGGGGAGCTGCCGTGGTGGTTGGCCTGGCAGGGAACTGAACCGACCAGGGGGTCAAAGGCATCTCGTTTGTTGTCAAGAGAGCCCAGGGAGGTGAAGGGCAGAGGGACAGGACAGGGAGGGAAGCGGAGGGCCTCTGCGAGGGTGAGGAAGGGCTGGTGGAGGCTGATGGATGAGCACCAAAGGGCAGAGTCTGGACCAGGGGTCCTGATGAGCCCGGGTGTGACCCTGAGGGTGCATGGCTCAGGCTGATGGATGAGAGGATCCCAAAATGAGATTTTGGAGAAAGAACTAAGACTGAAAAGCTGACAGGAGGAAGTGAGCCAGTGCTCAGGGGCAGATCACTGGGAGTCAGGCAGGGATGGCAGGATCTTTGTCCCGAGGGCCCAGTCGGGAGCCCACTGGCCTCACACGCGGGACTCCACTCACGGCAGCCTGGGGCAGAGATCTCCAGCACTCTCAGGCTCCGTGGCCACCAGCGTTCCAAGAGGGGGCTCTGCCTTCATGTTCGACCAGGGTGCTAGCCCCTCTGATTTTCCTCCCCCGGCCCCCACCTGTCAGCACGGGAGACTGGATCTAATGGCTGTTTGCCCGTGGGGGGACACAAGCTTCTTGGAGGCATGGGCTGGTCTTACCTTTCCCCGGAGCCCCAGGCCCAGCAAAGCAGCCGGATCATGCATTATGGTAGGGGCTCAGATATTTCTCAAACTAAGTCAGAGCAACAGATATCAGAGCTGGAGGAAGTCATGGAGGTCCCAGGGTTTCCGGCCGTCTCGTCACCCTACAGATGAGGGAACAGAGACAGAGGTGATGCGGCTTACCCCAAGCCACACTGCTGCTCCGTGACTGAGACCCAGCAAGTGCCAAAAGCAAAGACCCTCTCTCCAGAAAAGTACCCATAAACACAAAACCTTGCATGCATCCCCCAGCCAAAGGAGCCCCTGCAGCTCCGTGGGCCGTGCCACTGAATGCTGGCCTCTGTTGGGCATGTCGAGTGATGAGATGACAGATCAGTGGCCGAGAGAGGGCTCCGGAGCCAGGCTGCTGCAGTTCAGGTCCCAGCTCCGCCACCTACTAGCTGCGTGGTTACTGAGCGTCCTGACCAGTAAGCTGGAGATACTGGGTCCTTGCAAACATGAGCACAGCAAGACATGGAGCAAATGTTCTGGAAGTGTTCGCTGTGGTCATGACTGTCACCAAGTGAACCCCTAAGTGAAGTACGGCAGCAGCAACAATATTTTTTAAAAGGAATGAACAATCCTTGATGAATGTTTGATTTCGTCTTTCCAAGTGTGTGCGGGGACCCTTACAGCAATCATGAAACGACTTGCTTTTGAGGAAATCTTGCTTCGTGCCTTAAATTCTCAGTAACGACACACTTGATTCAACAGGCAGCAGTTTCTTTTGCAGAAAGTTGGACCAAGGTTAAAAATAACACATGTGTCTTGTCTCCAGTGAGTTGGTTGAGGTCTGTCCCCCGGCGTTGGGGGGAAGGGGCCCCCCCCACTCCTCCGGCTCGCTGCACTGCCTCGCGGCCTCCAGGGGGCGCCCGCCCACACACGATTCCATCCCTTGTTCACATCCTTGCTTCAGATCTTCAAGGCCGCCGGGTCCCCGTGGGCCACACCACTTACTTCACGCGACTTAGCAGGAGACCTTTTGGATCTGGCCCTAAGCGCGCCGCCAGCCTCGCCTGCTGGCCTCTCGGACACCATCCTGTGTCCCAGCCGTCCCGTGTTCGCTCCTCTGCCTGCCTCGCCTACTCTCCACCCGGGCTGTCTGCCTACTGGCGCCAAGTGCGGACCCCTGGGGCTCGCCACCTGCACGGGGGTCTCCCCATCCTGCGCCCCGCGGAACTGCAGCGCCCGGCACCGTGCCCAGTGAGCTTGTGTCGGGGGGAGGAACGATGCAGAACAGGCCCTTGGGGGGCGTGGCTGGTCCTGGGGAGTTTTCTCCGGCCTGGTTATTCACAGGCACTCAGGCGAGAATCGAATCGGAGCCCTGGTGCTGTGGAATCTGATGTCACTGATCTGGAGTGCACCGTCATTAACTACAAAATCAGCCCATCTTTTCATTACGGAAAGGAGAAGAGACACTTCACATCCCACCCCAATTTTTTTTCCCTCCATCCAACAATGTTTCTCAAGCTTTGGGAAGGGGTACAAAGCAACACCCAGAATGCTATTTTCAATTATCTTCTCTTTGACGATTGCTTTTGCAGAACTAATTAAGGCTAGAACGCTTTGGCTTTTCTGGACCAAAGGATTCAGAAGCCCTGTGGGGTTTTGAAAGGAACAAAATAACATTTTAATCTAGGACATTCTATGCTGTTCCTCCTACATAATCAAGCCACTGGAGATCTGACTAAGTCTTGCACAAGTACCAACCCCAGGAAAGAACCCAGTGATACAATAGCCCGTGGCCTGCGGTGGGAGGCGGGATGGCAGGCCCGGCCTGGAACTCTGGTCCCGAAACTCCTTTCACTTCCGTGCAGAGTGGAACTTGCCTGAACACTCTGCCACATACTGTCTCATTAGACTTTCTTATTCTCCTATCAGCCCTGGCTTTGCAGTCAGCTGACCTGCATTCCCACACCCACATCTCTACTTACTTCCAAAGCCAGTCATTCTCTTCAGGCCTTGATGTTCTCATCCACAAAATGGGCTCCATGGTGGTACCAGCCTCCTGAGATAAGCAGGTATAGCTCTCACGCAGTATCGGGCACCAGCAAGTGCTTCACAAAAGGGTTTCACACCAGAGGTTATTATGATTATTATGATCATTACTGTTTCTCCCATTTGTCACATAATGAAACCAAGACTCCAGTCAAGGAATTTGCCTGAGAATCGCATGTAGACAGGGCCGAGGCTGGAACCCCATCTCCTGGAGGCTTCCATCCAGGGCTCTCAGCTTTCCCAGTGAGCTGAGATGTCCTACCACGGTGACAACCCCATGGTTCCTCCTCTATCCGAAGGGAGGAAGATGTAATTAATGCTTTCAAGAGATTCCAGATGCTTAGATGAAAGAAAGCTCAGGCATGTCATTACCCAGCATTTTTGTCTTATCACTGCCTTTGAAATTTGTTTTGGTGGAAGAACATAATGGTTTCCCTCCGTCTGGTCCATGTGGCCAGCCCCCGGGCCCTGGGCTCACCACGGTTCCTGGGCCTCCACCTCTAGATCCTCCTCCCAGCTAGCAGATGGGGCTCCTGACACGAAAGCCCACTGTCCACATCAGTTCTGAGCAGAGTGAGTGGTGGGCTAACTGGAAGCCCTCCCACCCCCCAGAATCGCCTTCTTTGTACAAAAGGCTTGGTGCTTCTGTGTCCCTCTTTCTGCTTTGCTCTCTAATAGTGCAAACTAGGGTGACACGGTTAACACACAGGCGTGGGCTGTTGCTTTTAGGAGGACTGGCGCAACTTAGGACAGCTCAAGGCGAGAAGGGGAGCGAGGAGGGGGAAGTGGAGAAAAACTTCTCCTCCCTCACAATTACGAGGAAGACTGAATCATTAAAGACATGAATCAGATTTATTCTTGTGGCTTTTAAAATAAACACCACAGGGCTAGCATGACCTGACAGCCTGTCCATCCCCACAGAGGCTTTGGTCTCAGTTTAAAAAAGAAGAGACAGCACGTTCCAGCCCAAAAGATTGTGTCATCCTGAAGGCTGTGACCAGCACTCTTGCTCTTCCATGGCGAGAAAGAGACCTGTGACCCTGGGCTCCTGTCTTCATCTTCATGTTGTTAGGGGCCTGGTTGGGTCAGTGCAGCAGCTGGAGAGGAACAGGCCACAAACGACAGGAAAAGGTGAACCTCAGGGGAGCGTTCTGTTGCCACCTGCTCTCCCCGACCCCCCACCCCCCCACCCAGGCACTATTGGAGCCCCAGGGTGTGGGGAAGCAGAAGGGAAGTTCTACCTTCTCAGATGAGGGCGAGCCTTTCCGTCCCCAAATGCCTGCCCTCACGTCTGCGCTCATGAGTGGAGGGTAGAAACTCACAAAGTGTGATGGCGGGGTTCCCGGAAGGACACTTTCTCAAATATCTGCCCCACTGCCTTTCACCAAGTTTGAAAATCTGTCTCTCATTTAATCAGTTATTCCATTTATTTAGCTCTCAAAGGAATCTTTGGTTTTTAAGGGCCTCTCTTAAAATGCAAACTCACACTGAAATAATATTAAAAGATTTCCCCTCAGCAAGCTGGAAGAACTGTCTTTCTGGGGTGGCAGCTGGGTGGAGCCGGGCCGTCAGCTCCGGCAGAGGCGCAACCAGGCAGCCTGGCGGTAAACGTGCCCCGCCAGCTTTAGAAAATAGAAATTCTGTTTTCCACGCTGTTATGAGTTGTACTGTGTCTCCTCCCCAAACGTACGTTCAAGTCTTAACCGCCTCAGAGTCCGACCTCATTTGGAAATAGGGTTGTTGCGGATGCAGTTAGTTAAGATGAAGTCGTATTGGAGTAGGGTTGGGCCTTTTATGCAATATAACTGTGTTTTTATAAAACAGATGTGAAGCTATGAGGGGAGAAGCCACGTGAAGACCCCCAGCACAGACGGAAGCCGGCCACGTGAGCACAGGCAGAGATGGGAGCCAGGCTCTCACAAGCCAGGGAACTCCTGGGGCGACCGGAAGCCGGAAGAGCTGGGGAAGGACCCTCCCCTCAGGCCCTTGGAAGGAGCATGGCCCTGCCCACACCTCGATGTCGTACTTCTGGCCTCCAGAACTGTGAGAGAATACATTTCTGTTGTTTAATGCCACCCAGCTTGGGGTCCTTTGTGACTGCAGCCCTCGGAACTGACTATACGCTCCTCCCTGAGTAGCGAACTGACCACGTGACGGGAGAGCAAATGCGGGCTCCTGTCAGGGATTCTGCACCGGGAGGTGATGGGGCCAGACACACGAGGACCCCTTCAGCTCCCACGGCGCTTTAAGGATTGTTCTGAGGTTAGGAGAGCAGTTCATTCACTCCGTTAATTATCTCTGAGTAGATTCCGTGCCAGGCTCAGGGTGGGGAGCAGGACACTGCTCTAAGGGAGGGGGTGTCCTTGTCTTTCAAAGGGAAGGTGAGCCTGTTAGAAAGAACTGTTCGGAGGCCGCCATGAGACTGGCAAGCAAAGGTGCTTGGAGAAATTAATCCATTTAAAAACTAATTATTTAGCAGTGCACAGTTTCAAATGGCAAACTGAACTAACATTTTTTTTTTCAAGATTCTGTTTATTTGAGAGAGAGAGAGAGTGTGTGTGTAAGCACAGAGGCAGAGGGAGAAGCAGACTCCCTGCTGAGCAGGAAGCCCAACGTGGGGACTCGATCCCAGGACCCTGAAATCATAACCTGAGCTGAAGGCAGACGCTTAACTGACTGAGCCACCCAGGCGCTCCAGAACTAACATATTTAGAACAAAATAGGATTCCCTGTTCCAGCTCTCCGCACTCCGCACACGGTCCCCTCCTGGAGGCCACTGCTATCAACTGCTGCTTCCCCGGGTTTACTCATCCCCATGTTTCTAAATAACAAGTATACAGAGTTGTCTTTTACTTTATCAATTCTAGATGCAGTCCACTGACTTCCTCTTATGGTAGATGAGGATCTCGTTCTCTGACACCTCCATCCGCATCCCTCTGTTTCCTGTTCCTCCTCCTCCCCTTGTAGATTACAGTTTTTAGATCAATAGTCACTGTTTACATTGTCTGCCTAAGACAAATATTATTCACCTCAGAGCATTGTAGTGCACTCCGATTACATTTCCTTTCTTAATTCTTGTTTTATCTGTAGTTCATAATTGCCTTGCTTTTTTAATTTACTGAATTTTTTGTACTTGATTGTCAATTCACCCTACAACTCCCAAAAGTCTCTCAGAACATTTTTCTACAAGGTCAACAACCATCAAGCAATTCAATTGTTTCTTTCTTTCTTCTTTTTTTTTTTTTTTCTTTTGCTCTTGGAACCACCCCTCATGAAGACCTGTTTTCTCCCATCAGGGCCGGTTTTTGGTCTGTAGGCTGCTGCCTAGCTGTCTTCCTGGGACTGACTTCTTTTTGCTGTCATCCCTGAACTTATTTTTGCCTTTCTTTTTGGGTTGAATTTTCTGTTTCCTTCATGTCTTCCTCTTTTTAGTTTAATAACTTGTTGGAATGGAATACATGCTCCAGAAGCCTGATCAGGTTAAAAAGACGGTCGAGGGTATGGCCATGCTCATCACGCCTGCCCTTTTTTGAGTGAGCCTGCTCCAGTCTGGACAATAAACCTGCCCTATCACCTGATCTACAGCTGTCACTTTGGCATCCCCCTTCACCTATTTCTAGTGATTTCTTCTCTGCGTTGAAATTAATCCTCTTTATCCCACGTTCTTCTCTTTCTTGCTTTACTTCCAATGGCCTCCTGAGAAGGGGGTACACGGGAGGTAGTTTTTGAACCCAAAGATGTCTTTATTATGTCTGTCCCCACATTTCCTTGATTGTTTGAAGAGGAAAAATCTGTGTCCTAAGATGGCCAACCGAGCCAGCAAGGGAGTCCTAGTCCCTGCCCTGGGGGCTCTTCCAGGTTCTTCTCCCTGCTCCGCTTCCCGCGCATGCCAAAACGTTTCCCACGCGTGCCAGAAGTGCCAAGTATGTGGAAGTAGAAGTGTATAAATTACCCCCCTTTGCTTGTGCTTGGGGCTCAGACCTTTGGAGATCATACTCTGAGCCCGCCAGTGTTAAATAAACCTCCCATCCTCCAAGATCTCCGAGTGCCACTTGGTTCTTCCGTCGGGTGATCCAATCCCAGTTCCATAACAGTTAAGTGACTCTAGAATTCTAAGTCGGAAATGATTTTTTAGGCTGGAATTTTTTTTATAAGTCGGGGGGGCATTTCTCCACTGGCCTCTCATTGCCAGTGTTGCTACTGAGAAGTACAAAGCCATTTGAATTCTTTTATATGGGATCTAGTTTTCCTGTCTGGAAGCATATAGGATCTTGTCTTTGTTCTGAAATTTCACAATGATGCCCCTTCACGTAGATTTATTTTTAATCCATTTGCAGGCTCTCACTGGGCCCTTTGAATCTGGAAAGTCATGTTCTTCAGTTCTGGGGAATATTCTTAAACTATTTTTGATGACCTAGTCCCCTTAGCCTCCTCTGTTCTCTTTTGACATTCTTCTTGGTCAGATTTTGGATCTTTTATACTTAACCTCTAATTTCTTATGTCACTTCTCTTAATTTCTATTTCTTTGTTCCTTTTGCTCCATTTTCCAGGAAATTTCTTCCCACTTAGCTTCTGGTTCTTCTACTGAGTGTATCGTTTTTGCCCTCCTATTTTAATTTTCTTTTTTTTTTTTAATATTTTATTTATTTATTTGACAGAGAGAGACACAGCGAGAGAGGGAACACAAGCAGGGGGAGTGGGAGAGGGAGAAGCAGGCTTCCCGCCGACTAGGGAGCCCGACGCAGGGCTCGATCCCAGGACTCAGGGATCATGACCTGAGCTGAAGGCAGATGCTTAACGACTGAGCCACCCAGGCGACCCCCTCCTATTTTAATTTTCAAGAGTTTTTTTGGTTGCTATTATTCAGGGGTTTTTGACAGATAATTCTTGCTTCATTGATGTCATCTCCCCTGTTCTCCAGGAGTATTAATGATAGCTTTAAAAAAGAAGTTTTCTTCTAACTTGCATTCATTCCATTTCCTCTAGACTCCTTTTTTATTTTATTTTATTTTATTTGTTTTAGAGAGAGGGAGAGGGTGGGGCGGGGCAGAGAGAGAGAATCTTAAGCAGGCCTCACGCTCAGTGCGGAGCCCGACATAGAGCCTGATCCCACAACCCTAAGATCATGACCTGAACCAAAATCAAGAGTCAGATGCTCAACCGACTGAGCCACCCAGGCGCCCCTAGATTCACTTTCATTATTTATTTGTTGGGCTTTACTCACTGGCACTGGGATCCTGCCTGGAGTCCTATTTGGCCCCTGGAAGTAAGTTCAATATATTTAGAGAAGAGGCCTATAGTTTGGCGCCTGAGGGAAAATGCTAGGCTTCCTACAATTGACCTCTTGGCAAAAGGGCTGAAAAGTTTGCTGCCTTGTGATCTCAGCTCTCTGATGGTTTCTAGAAAAACTGTGATTGTGCAGTAGGTTAGGATGGGTGACAACTGTCGCTTTTTACGTCCTAAGCAGAAGTGGCCTCTCCACGGATTGCACTTGAAATTCATGATAGCATTTCCTTTACTGCAGCTGGACAGTCCTACTGTGGCCCCCCCCCACCCCTGGTGTGATCATTTTGTCCTTCTCCTAGATGACTGTTTCATACTCTTCCCTCTTCCTCCTGAAAACTCACTCTCAGCTGGTGAATTTGCTTCCCATTTCCCTGATAAATTCAAAAGAAACCTTCCACCGACTCCAGCTGTGACACCCGCCACCTACCCAGCTCTACACTCTGCCCCCCTCCTGTTACAGGGTGAACAGCCCATGATCCCAGCGGAGAACCACCCCCTCACCTGTGGACCAGGTCCCATCCTCTCTCATCTGCTGCAGGTATCACCCCTGCACGGCCCCCTCCCTCCCTCCTCATCAACTTCCCCTCGGCCTCCAACAGCCCTTCTAAACTTCTCCAGGTATACTCTATAACAGGGCCTGCATTTGTGTGTTTGACTTTGTCAAAATGGTTATGTGGGATTTTATTGCCATTATAAAAATGGAGGCGGGCCTAATAAGGTTCCTTGAACTTTTCAAAGTTTCTCCAATCCTCCTCCCGGAGACTCCTGCAAGTTGGCATGCAAATCGCTGAAAATACTTCTTGATGCCAGCAGAGGGCACTCTCACAGTGCCCACACTTTCCAGGAAGTGTACGCGGGAGTCCAGGGGAGCTTTGGTTTGGGAAACATTTGCCCAGGGTTTCTGGTTATCACAGTTCCCCAACAGGCACCTGTTTGACTGGCATTTCCTGGCACCAACCCATCTTAGCATATTTCTTGGTCGGTTGAGTTTGGCTTGAAGGGAGGTTTCAGTAAATTCATTACTTCACACCATCAGGTAAGTTCCAGTTTACTTAGCTTGGAAACCAACCTAAGCGAAGTGATGAAAATAAACATAATCTTGAGTAACTCTACATGGATATTGCTGTTATACTAATAGGGTGTTAATTAGTAAAGAGTGCTTAACTTTTTTACTGCCAATCTAAACAAGCCGGCTTTGTCTTTGGCTCTGGGCCCTACAACTGCATCTCAAAGTGATTTGCAAACATTAATTAAATACTTCGGTGCACATCCAAGGAGTAGGTATCATCAAGCCCTTTTCCAAAATGTAAAAAACAGATGCCCTAAGCCAATCTATGACTTACCTAAGGTAAGCACCACACTGGAGCTGGATTTAGAATTCTGTAAACGGTTCCAGGACTCTCTGTACCCATTTCCCTGGAACTCTCTGGCAAGTTATCACTTCTCAGCAGACAAACCTGTCTCCTCCCTGTCTTCTAACTTCTGTTCTAGAAAATGTGATATTCAAGGGAGTGGTTCACACCATTTGATGGATGGGCAAAATGGACGTTTCATGGTAACTCCTGAGCTGTAAGTCCATTCCCCACAGCCAATGTCTGAAAAGGGGGGGGGGGGTTGTCTTTTTATCATGGTGGTTCGGGACCCAGGTTTGGGACCACAGGATTTGGTAGACTCAAACCTGGGAAACGCTCAAGCTCTGTGAGGAGGGAAGGGCTCCTTCCCTGGGCCTTCTATTCTCTGAGAACAAGTAGCACAGGGGGGCCCAAAGCAAGGACCAACCCCCCCCCAGGCATTCCATGTTGGTGAGCCCAAGGCAAACTATTTATGCTCTGCCCTGTCTGGAGGGGGGCAGTGGCTCACAGGCAGGCTGGGCCAGTTTCAGAGAGAAGACGGTGGAACCCCGTCCCATGCCCAGAGGCCAGGCTGGCTGTTGGGAGTGAGCCCTGCAGAGTATCGGGCTCAGCACTCCATCTGTCTCCCCGGACATGTGCTTCAGTGGCAAACCTGGAGGCTGCAGCACAGCCCGAGCTTTACCGCCTGGCTCCCGGAAGTGATGTCAGCCTGAGTTACTAGAATAGTCCCCAAAGAAGTTTCATGCCAGAAGAGGAGGATGAACTCAGAATGTGGCCAGCCATGTATTGCTCACACCTGGCTCCTCCCGCAGGAGGATCCTCTCCTTTTAGTTAACTAAGGAAGGGGGAGTTTCGTGGGCATCTTGACCTCCAGCTGATGCTCAGCAAGGGCGGCCTAACTGGGATAAGGGATTTCAGCTGCACGGGAGCCAGGCAGCGTATAAAGTGGATTTATTCCAGGAATGAAAGGTAAGTTCAACAAACCAATCAATGTAATACACCAGATTAATAGAATAAAGGGGGGAACCCACATGATTGTCTCAATAGATGCAGACAAAGCATTTGACAAAATCCAACACTCTTCATGATAAAAACATTCAACAATCTAGGAACAGACAGGAACTTCCTCAATCTGGTAAAGAGCATCTTCGAAAATTCCACAGCTAACAACATATTTAATGAAGAAAGACTGAAAGCTTTCCCACTGAGATCAGGAAGAAGGCAAGGATGTCTGTTCTCCCCATTTCTATTCGAGAGTGTCCTGGAAGCTCTAGCAAGGGCAATAAGACAAGAAAAAAAAAAATCAATAAAATGCATCCAGCTTGGACAGGAAGAAGTAAGACTCTATTTGCAGATGACATGGTTGTGACCTTGAAGGGGAAGTGTGGGAATGGTCCTTGGCCGTCCTCTAGCCTCACTGGCTTCTGCTGCGGGGCAGCTTGTCCATGAGGCCTTGACATGCCCCTGCTCCCCAGCTGTACCTGCTACTGAAGTGAGGCTATCGATTGTCAGGGTCATATGACCTTTACCCTCCTTGTCCCAAGGCCTGGGCCTCTTTGGGTCAGCGAACGCTCCTGCCCACCTCCCTGGACCACATTGGGGGCACATGCCCCTGGGAAACTGTTCTCAGGTCCACCCACCAAGATGCCGCATGAGCCATGAACCTAGCACTTCTCAGGTGTCATGTTGGAGATGGGATTTTCAACCTCCCAGGCTACACGGGGTGGGGGTGGGGGGCGAGACACCAGGCCCCAGCTTTCCCAGAGAGTGAGCTATTCAAGGTAGGAAGTGGAAAAAAGGCTCTGTGCAGAGCCTGAAGACATGGGCATTCGGAGCAGCGATTTACAATGGATGACTAGGCTAAGGGATTATTCCCATCACTGGAAAGGGTTGGGAAGGACTTTACCCAAGGAGGAAAGAAGCAGGGAAGAAAGCAAAGCACCATGACAGGTGCAGGTGTGAAAGTCTTCGCTGGCGGGGAGGAGGCTGGTTGAGGAACATCCAGGCCGTGGGGGGTCCCAAGCAGCATCCAGCAGCCCGGAGCCTTGGTGGGGGTCACAGGCTGCAGGGCACGGTGACTCCGGGGCCCCACAGTGGCCTCTGGAGACCAGGTGCCCGAGGGACCAGCACGCAGCCCTGGAGGTGAGGGAAGGAGATCCAGGGGCTTCACAGAGACTCACTCTTTGAGAAAATGAGCACCATTTCTGAAGAGAAACTTCGAACGCGCCATCCACTCATGGTCATTAATAGAAAGTGATTTTAGACTTCCATCTCCCAACTGCGGCAGGCGCAGGAAGTCCATCTGAAAAGCCGGCGGGGGCCTCCCCATGTGCCGGGGTTTTCATTACACGGCTCAGAGAAAACTGCTTCCTCCCGGCCACATGTCTCGAGTGCACCCTTATTCTCAGTGCTGTGCATCCAGTCAGATGTCCCAGAATTGTGAATCCTTCCATAAAAGTCATCGATTAAATGTGCACACGAGCAGGTTGTCCTTAGTTGTTATTCCTTTGATTCGTGCATATGTGTAAGTTAGAAACAGGCCTGGTCAGTCCATGCGTCCTGACTTCCTGATTCAGGAAAGACCACCCCTTCCCCTCCCGCCTGTATACATGACTGAGTAGTGACTGAGGCCCCTTCTGCTAGGTCCGACCGGACTCAGGGCAGGAACAAGTGTAAAAGGGGGTGCTATAGGCGGTGAGCACCACCATAAAGTTCAAACAATCTCATTGTTCAAAGACAATGAGCTGTGCCCAGTCCCAAACCTGCCAAAATGGAAAACATCTCTCCCACTCCCCAGGCCACTGGGCAAACACCGGCTTGTTCTCTGAGGTCATTCAGTCTTGAGCTGCAAATCTTTATGATGTCTAAATAGGCACTCGGAGCAGAAGGAAACACCAAACACATTACTTTATGGATTTCTTTGTGTATAATGGGAAGAGTGTTCCTGGGATTCCGTGTCACAAAGCCTGTTGGAATCACAGCCTCACCCCTCAGATGTGTGTGGCTACAGGTAATCTCCCTAGCCCGCCAGACTCCCCACTCGCCCCCCGGTGGAAGGGAAGCTTGCATCTGCTTCACGGGTGTCGTGCAGATTAAGGAAGGCCTGTTCAAGAACATGTCCACAGCAGGTGTTAAATAAATGCCTGTTCTTGTTCCTTCGTTAGTGGAAGGAAGCAATGAGACAAGCCAATTTAGGATCAATAGAGGACACTGCGCGCTGCCTGGGGAAAGGCAGACCACCCTGGGCTCCTTTCATTCCTGGGTTTATTTGGATGACCAGTCTCAGGGCTTCCTCTAAATAGGATTTGGTCACACAGCAGAGCCTCCAGCTTGAAAATATACCATTTGTTTCCCTCTCCCTCTGTCATCTCGGGCTTTCCTGGCAACCTCCTGAATAATGCATGACCTCCTCAGAAAGCTTATCTTCATGGCCCCACCAGCCTTAGCCATGCTGCAGCAGAAAGAGGGCCATACATCTTCTCTACCCAGAAGTGGTCATGTCCCGGAACACAGCCTGCCTTCTCTGGGCCTTTCACCTCCTGAGCTGACGTCAGTCCCGTTCTCCTGGGGGCTCTGCACAGACTGAATAGGGGTTCTGCACTGCGTCCCCACCCTGGGGTTTTCAATGGCTATCGTGTGGGGAGCAAGACAGCGGATGTGTCCGTGGCACCAGCGGTCTCTGATGCTGTGGCCTGCAAACCCTCGGGTCACCAAGCCAAGTGCTGAGTTGGCGGGGGTTCCTACAGTCACAGCGGCTGGGTCTCCATGTAGCATAAAGAGGAGCATTGTCTGGGCGGCAGAAGAGATGGTGAGATGAATAAGGCTGGTAGCAGGACTGCTTATTATTACCTGACCTCAGTTGGTTCTATGCCCAAACAGCGAAATACATGCAATTCATGGAATTCCTTTCTTTCTTTTGCAATAATTACACAGCACAAGCTATACAAGCCTGCCACCAGTGGTATTTGCAAATAGATGTCCTACAGACCAACTTTCACATTCACATTTTTTTTCTGCATTGAGAGACCATCACTAAAATGTCTTACTCATTTCTTTCTTTTTCCATGTGTCCATCCTGAGCTGAGTCTTCAGACCTAGCTGATGACCCTTTATTGTGTCCACGGTCAGCATCTTCTCTCTTTCCAAGTCCTCAGAACTGTCTCCCAGCTCCCTGTTCCATCCACCCCCTCACTATTATGCCGGCAGAGGACCTACCACCCACTTTATCAGGATAATTGGGGGGGGGGCACCAGTAAACAACTTCCTTTTATTTTTTCCTACCTACAAATTTATTCAAATACCACCCCCCCCCAACCCACCCACCACCTCTACCTCCATCCCTCCAGACTCAGAGCACCAGGTGTCTGGACTTGGGCCCAAAGCCAACCTTTCTGCTACATTCCTGATTTGTTGTTTGCTCCTTGCCTTTGGGACCTTGGTCCACTAGCCTGCTCCTCCCTTTCCCACATGTTCAGGCCCTCCTCTCTACTGGCTCTTTCCCTTCATCCTATAAAAATGCTGAAGTCTTTACTACCTTAAAAAATGAGTACAAGACGCCACCAGCTAGCTCCTTTCCTAGCTTCTCCTTCCCTTTGAGAAGGGAGTCTACACTTGCTGTCCCTCCTCCCTCGCTTTCTCCACTTACTCCTCTGTATTCAGGCTCCTGCCACGCACCTTGCTGCAGCTGCTCTGGAAAAGGTGACTAGCCTTCTGGAAGGCTAAATCAAGAAGCTCTGTCCTTCTCCCATTGTGCCCTTTCCTGCAGAATTTGATGCACTGATCACTTCTGTCTTCAAAGTTTCCTTCTTGTTTCCAAGACAACGCTCCTCTCTCCTCCTGCCTCTAATTGCTCCTCTTCAGGGTCCCCTTCTTGGCATGTTGCACTTCCCTCTCCCTTCTCACCACATGATCTCCCTCTCCCATCATTTTACTACCGTGTTGTGCTGAGGCCCCTCAAACAAATAGCACCAGGCTTGGCTTCTCTGTGGACTTCCTCACACTGGTGGGTATAACTGATTGATAGGTATCTCCACTTGGAGGATCTGTAAGCCTCTCAAACCCAATACATCTAAAATCCATCTTCCTTTTCCCCTTCCCCAGACCTGCCCCTCCTCCTGTGTTGCCAATCTTATAATATATTCACTTTTTAAAATCCCAAGCTATAAGAATGCCTGGGTGACTCAGTCTGTTAAGCATCCGACTCTTGATTTCGGCCTAGGTCATGATCGCAGGGTCATGAGATGGAGCCCTGCATCCAGCCCCATTGCAGGCTCCCTGTTGGGAATGGGGTCTGCTTAAGATTCTCTCTTTCCATCTCTCTCTGCCTTTCCCCATCTTGTGCACGTGCTCTCTCTCTCGCTCTCAAAAAAAAAAAAAAAAAATCCCAAGCTCTAAACCCAACAGTCTAAACTCCTTCCTTTCTTTCATTCCCCACTTTCCAATAATCACCTATGTCAGTGTTATCTCCTAAATATTCCTAGAATTTGTTCTTTCTCTCCACCCATCCAACTATTATCTCTTTTCAATAACTTTTCAATTTATTAGATTCCATTTGGGGTCATGTTCAAATCCCCCTGCCACATAGCCTCTAGAACAGTTTGCATAAAAGAAATATCTTACTGTTTTGCTTCCATGTATGACAGGAACAGATAAATTACATTTAAAGTTTTAAAATTCCTGCCTGACTTCTGCTTCTGGGAAGATAGAGTAGATGCACTTTTCCATATTCCTCCTGCTAAGTACAACTAGAAACCCTGAATATTATATGGAAAACCAATGTAAAAAAGACTCTGAAAGGTATAGAGAAGAAGGTAGACAAGCTGGGAACCTTGAACCCAAGGAACCTCCACAGTGATGTCAGAGAAAAATCAGCTAAAACAGAAGATCTAAAAAAGACCCAGAGTTTCAAAACACAATATAAAAAAAACACAATATAAAAATATAAAATATATATAAAAATATAAAAAACACAGTATAAAAAAGGTTTTAATTGAGAATCACTCATCTGATTTTTTAAGAACCAGGAAGAAGATCTCAAATTGATTTTTTTTAAAAATCAACCTATGTCAACATCAAGACTTCAGAGATGGTGGGATTATTTGACAAAGATTTTAAAGCCCCCACAATAAAAAAAAATGTCCCAATAAGCAATTATGAATATGCTTCAAACATATGAAAAAAGACAAAGACATAGCAAAGAAATAGAAGATACAAAGAGTCAGGTGGAAATTGTAGAACTGAAAATACAATAACTGAAATAAAATCCCCAGTGGATGGTCCTAATAGCAGAATGGAAGGACAGAGGAAAGAATCAGTGATCTGGAACATAAAACAATAGAAATCGGCAAATGTGAATAAAAGAGAGAAAATGAATTGAAAAAAAATGAGCAGAACCTCAGGGACCTGTGGAACTATAACAAAAGGTGTAACATCCATATTATTAGAATCTTGGAAGCAGAGAAGGAAGATGGCAGGACTGAAAAAGCAGTTGAAGAAATAAAGGCTGAAAAGTCCCCAAATTTGGTGACACATAAACCTATAGATTCAAGAAACTAAGTGAATCCCAAACAGGATAAGCCCAAAGAAATCCAGACCAACACACATCCTAACTAAAGACCAAATGTCTTCCCACAAAAATTGGGAACAGGGCAAGGATGTCTGTCTGTTACACTATTGGTTAACATGTTCTCAAAGTTCTAGCTGGTGCAACAGAATTTAAAAAGGAATAATAAAAGCATACAAATTGGAAAAGAGAAAATAAATGTGACCCTGTTTGCAGATGACATGATTGTCCACATAGAAAATCTCAAGGAATATTAAAAAAAAAAAATTGTTAAACCTTTCTGGAACTAATAAGTGAATCCAGCAAGATCATAGGGTATAAGAAAAACATATAAAGATTTTATTTCTATATACCAGCAATGAACACATGGACACTGAAATTAAAAATGCACTACCATTGAGAATCACTAAAAAGAAAAGAAATACTTAGATATAAATCAAACAAAACCTGCGCAAGACTTCTGTGCTGAACAGTACACCATACTGATGAAAGAAATGAAAGAAGATCTAAAATAGTAGGAGGGACATAATGTGTTTATGGATTAAAACACTCAACATAGTAAAGATGTCGATTCTTTCCAAATTGATATACTAGCTTAACATGATTCCTATCAAAATCTCAGCAGGAGTTTAAAAAATATAGACAAGATTACTCTAAAATTTGTATGGAAAGGCAAAGGAACTAGAATAGCTCAAGCAATTTTGGGGAAAACAAAAGGAGAAAGTGGGAGGAATTTGTCTACCCAATTTTGAGACTTCCGTAGTTACAGTAACCAAGACAGTATTGGTACTGATGAAGGGCTAGACACATAGATCAATGAAACAGAACAGAGGACACAGAAATAGATCCACATGAATTTGCCCAGTTCATTTCTGACAAAGAGAAAAAAGCAATTCAAGAATTGCCTTTTTAACAAATGATGCTGGAATAATTGGATATAAGAAAAACAAAAAGAACCTTTATCTAAATCTCACCTCTTGCATAAAAATTAACTCAAAACTGGATCATGAGCTTAAATCTAAAATCTAAAACTGTAAAGCTTTTAGGAAAAAAAAAAAAAACACAGGAGAAAATCTTTGAGATCTAGGCCAAGGCAAATTCTTAGATTTGACCCCAAAAACACAACCCTTAAAAGGAAAAGTTGATAAATTTGACTTTACCAAAATTAAAAATGCTTCCTCTATGAAACACTCTGTCAAATGGATGAAAAGACAAGCTACAGGGTGGGAGAAAATATTTTTAAACCACATATCTGACAAAAGACAAGTATCTAAAATAAAGAACTCTCAAAACCGAACAGTAAAAAAAAGCAAAAATTCAGTTAGAAAATGGTCAAAAGACATGGAGAAACATTTCATTGAAGAGGATGTACAAAAGGTAAATAAGCACACAAAAAGATGCTCAGTATCGTTAGCCATCCCGGAAATGCAAATTCAAACCACAATGAGATATCACTACATACCTATCACATGGTGAAAATCTTTTTAAAAATGGTAACACCACCAAATGCTGGCGAGGATGCTGAGAAACTGGACACACTGCTGATGGGAATGGAAAATGATATGGCCACACTCTGGGAAAATGTTTGGCAGTTTCTTTAAAAATTAAACATGCAACTACCATATGACCCAACAATTGCACTCCGGGGTATTTATCCCAGAGAAACGATGACTTCTGTTCATACAAAAACTGACACACAAATATTTATAGCTGCTTTATTTGTAATAGCCCCAAACTGGAAACAACCCAGATGTGTTTCAAGTGTTGAACAGGTAAATTGCAGCGTGTCCTTACCATGGGATATTACCGCTCTGGTATGAATGGTGGTGTCCCCCCCAGATTCATAAAGTCCTAACTCCCAAAGAGATAAGGATTAGTAAGTAGGTGGGGTCTTTGGGGGGGGGTGCTCAAGTCAGGAGGGTGATTAGTTTCATAAAAGAGGCTCCAGAGAGATGCTTAGCCCCTTCCACTGTGTGAGAACACAGCCCGAAAGCACTGTGGCTATAACCACGAAGTGGACCCTCATGGGAACAAGACCATTGCTGGCACTCGGTCCTGGACTTCCAGCCCCCAGAACTGTGGAGAAGTAAGTTTCTGTTGTTTCTAAGCTGAACAGTCTGTGGTATTTTATGATAGCGGCCCAAACAGACTGAGACAACTACTCAATAATGAAAACGAATTATTAATACAGATGATGAGGGAACAGAAGGCTGGCTGAAGACAATGCATAAGCTGACACCCTGCAACCTCCCCCGACGCCCCACTCCTGGGTGGGACATGTGTGACTTTCTTCCAGGAAGTTCCCAACTACCTTAATGTTAATGCCTTACTAGGGGGGTAAACAACCTTAACTTGACAATGGCAAGGCCTCCGATAACCTGTGAGTCTTCTTTAGCGTATGAAAGTTCTTTTGCAAACCTCTCTTTTTCCTTACCACCCCCAAGCCCATGGTATATAATCAGCCACCCCTCACAACCCCGGGAGAGCAGCTCTTTCTGCCCACAGGTCCTGTCCCCGTGCTTTAATAAACCACCATTTTGCACCAAAGACGTCTCAAGAATTCTTCCTTGGTTGTCGGCTCCGGACCTCACTTATATTCTAAAACTTCATCACACATACATGCACCAACCTGGTTGAATCTCCAGAGAATTATGCGAAGTGAAAGAAACCAATCCCCAAAAGTTACATACTGTATAATTCCATTTTTTAACGGTCTGGAAGTGACACAGAAATGGAGGACAGATCAGTGGTGGCTGGGAGCTTAAGAGGGGTCTGGGAGGGAATGGGCGTGGCTCTGAAAGGTGAACAGGAAGGATCCCGGCGGTGCTGGAAATGTATCTTGACCGAATCGATGATGATATCATGGTTGTAAAATCGCACTAGGATTTGCCACGTCAGGGAGGACGGTTTCATCTTGTTGGCCACGCAAGTGGATGTGATGAAACACAGGACAGAGGGAGATTGGAAAAGAGGGAGCAAGGCAGAAAGACAGGGATGAAGGGACAGAGAAACGGAGGAAAAACCAGAGAGATTTAGATCTGGAGCACTTGCCATAAGAAACTGAAGAGAACTCAAAGTTTGGGCAGGAGAAGAATTTTTAGAAAGATTTCAGAGGATATTTTGTATGGTATGCTAAATAATCCTCTCTTCCGGATCTAGAAGAAAACTTTAGTAAATGCCTGCGTTACTTACCTTTTTTTTGGTGGGATTTGTGTTTATTTGGATATGACACCATAGCAATGGTCTGCAAGGCAGCCTAGAATGTTCAGGTCATATTTGGTGGTTTGTGTGGGTTTTTTACCCCCCTAGAACTCTGACCAGAATGAGCTTTCACGATGACCATCCAGTTGTTATGCTCATGGTGCAGAGCGGAGGTTGGCCCGACGGGGGTTGTGCAAACCTTGGTTAAGTCCTTCAAGAAGAGGGAAATTCTGAAATCAGAATTAGAACCATGAGGGGAGGGCATGGATTTTTAGGGCCCCGATGGGTGAAGTGGAGAAGTGTGGCTTTATGTAAGCAAGGCTGAGAGGGCCTAAGAAAGTCTGTCAGAAGGCACAGGCTGGGAATTAGTATATAAATACACAATTTCTGCGGATCCTGGGATCTTTCCTGGATGAGGAGGTCAGTGGCAGACATGCCTGGACATGTTCAGAGGCCCTGTCTGGCCCCGGCAGGGCAGGAGGTCATGGAGGGACTAGGGATCAAGCAGACCACCTGCTGTACCACATGCGGCCAGCCCGTGGCCGGACGCTGCTCCCGGAGGCAGGCAGCACCGGAGGTTGCGAGGGTGTGCGAGGCCCTGCCTTAATAATTACCCGTGGGCACCAAGCCACAGAGACCAGCTAGGTGGCAGACCGCCTGCCAGCCCTAGAAGGCTCTACGTCAGAGCGGCGATGTGCCAGAATTCAGATGAGCTCCTGGCGGCCGCGTCCGGGGAAGGGAAGCTGGGAATGCGGCGTGTGGTCGGGGGCCCAGGGCCGAAGGCCGCAGTTCCTTCCAGGGCACGGCCGAGCGCCCTGGGGAAAGGCAGGACCGGCTGGCTCAGATAACTGAGCAACACTTAATGGTCAGGCTCCTGGGTGAACTGAGATTTCCTCAGGAAGCCTGATTTCTTGCTGTGGGGGAGTCCAATTCAGGAGGCGGAAGAGAAAGCAGCTCCCCTCAGGGAAGGTGACGGAGCTGCGGGTGGGTTGGGGCCGGAAGAGGGACGCGGGCCTGGCCCGGGCGGTGCGGCGGGGATGATTCAGCTGCTGAGGTCAGGCCCTGACAGGACAGGTTTGGTGGGTGGGGAGGAGCCGATGGCCGGGGTAGATTTGCTTTGGGTGAGAAAACACGGAGCGGAAAAAGATTTCGGGGGTGGTGGAGGAGGAGGAGGAGAAACAGATTCCAGGGAGAACTTTAGGAATTATTGCCGTGTTCCGCGCTGTGTAGCCACCATCTCCCTCCTCCGCGTCCTCAATTAGCCTCCAACTGTGTACTATGCCCCACTGCCCTTTCCCACTCGGTAGCAGCTCCCCTATGGACAGCTCGTCAAGACTCCAGAACTTTCTTTCTTTCTTTTTCTTAGTTTTTCTTTTCTTTTCTTTCTTTCTTTCTCTTTCTTTCTTTCTTTCTTTCTTTCTTTCTTTCTTTCTTTCTTTCTTTCCTCTTTCTTCTTTCTTTCTTTTCTTTTTTACCACTTTTAATTATTGAAACAGTCTCACTCCAATACTGAAAACTCCAGGCTACAGCTGTGGTCCCAGCAGCTTGGAGTTGGGGGGTGGGGAGGGGGGGGTCAACTCTCAGGTGCCTCCCATCTGGTCCCAAGCCTCAGCTCTGAGGGGAGACAAGGAAGAGGTCCCTCTAGTGGTCCCTCTGTGGATGGTGTTACTTTTTCTAGGTAACACTGACAAGCCCCTGGTGGTCTCTGAGGGTCAGACACCCAAATGCTGTCCTCTCTTGGGCCAATAAGACCTCCCCCATGCATTTCCCTGACTGGGGTGGTTGTTCCTCAGAAAATGCCGCTGGGATTTTCTCACCTAAAAGATTGCTCAAGCCTAGCCACCTCCTCTGGTGTCTACTGAACTGTGGGGAACCCTCCTTTTTTGCTGAGCCCAACGACAGGGGTGCAACTGTCCTGTGGCCACCCTTATAGCAGCTCTGCCATCTCCCCGCCACCCCTGTCTCCAGGCTCCAGCAGAGTGAGAAGGTCTGTGGGTCCAAAGACTCAACAAATCCCAGAAAGAGAGAGTCACTAGGCCCCAAGTTGTTGAGGTGGGGATGATCCATATTCTCTTGGGTCACCCCTCTTTAGCATGAGGTGCTCCGTTGACATTTCCAGCCTCAGCTGTGCTGGCCCCAGCTTGCATTTCATGTCCTGGTTACGGCAAAGTGTTTCTGTTTCACCTGCACTGTGGGGTTCCACATTTCAGGGTCTTGTGCCTCCCACCCCCCAGAAAATACTCCTCCCTTGAAATCAGGTCAGTCTTTAGTCCTCTCCCATGCAGACTGGGCTAAGCATTCCTTCCCACTGCTTTGATCCCTGTGGACATACATGTTTCTTTCTTTCTTTTTTTTTTTTAAGATTTTATTTATTTATTTGACAGAGAGAGAGAGACAGCGAGAGAGGGAACACAAGCGGGGGGAGTGGGAGAAGGAGAAGCAGGCTTCCCGCAGAGCAGAGAGTCCAATGCGGGGCTTGATCCCAGGATCCCAGGATCAGGACCTGAGCTGAAGGCAGATGCGTAACCAATTGAGCCACCCAGGTGCCCCTGGACACATGTTTCTAGCATGTGTCTCATGGTATTAAAACAGGGCCCCTAAGGACCTAACTCTCCACATTAGACTACATTTCTTGAAGGCAGAAATTGGCTCTTTGATATCTGTATGTTGTGCCCACAACTTCTGATTCATAGAAGACAGTCAATGCATGCTTGGTGATCAGACTAAGGAGAAGAAAGAGGGAGATGGACTAAGTCTCTCATCTTTCACCATGAGGGGCATGTACAATAGACGCTTCAGTGTGGGAAATGCCAGCCTCTGACATCTTCCTAGGTTCAGGGAGAGGGAAGTGAGGCCAGTCTTTCTCAACTGAGCTAAAAAGCCAAATACTGTCCCCCTAGACACCTGGTGACTAGAGCCCAGGTGGGTGGCCTACATTCAGCTAATAGGAAGTCCCACCAGGATTTAACCCCCAGGAAAGACTGTCAGGACGGGGAGGCCGGTGCCCTGGGGCTGTGGGTGGCAGCAGCGGCAGCTTCCTGACCCCTTTGTAGGAAGTTGGACTCCATAACCCAGTGGAGGCCACCAACCTTCACTCCTCCAGGTTCCCCTAAAGCAATAAGTGCTTTAAGCAATAAGCACCCAACTTTCTGCCTTAACTCCCTCTCCACATGAAAGACAGAAGATGGTTTCTATTTCCTCCACAGAAATCGGAGTAATGTATATTGTTTACAAAAGGCAGGCCTAAAATAAAGTGACCCATAAAGCTCTGCTCTAAAAGGATGACAAAGATATGAAAACAAAGCAAAGCAAAAACTAAAGTAAGGATGGCAATATTGATATCAAAGAATAATATAGAATATTTTATCAATACAAGGTGCAAGTCACAAAGAAGATATAAGGCTCATGAATATTTATGTTCTGCATAAAATAGCATCTAAATATTAAAAGTAAAAATCTTAGAAATCAAGAAGAAATTAATAGGACTGTAATCCAAATGGTAACATTTATCATTTCTTTTATGCACTTTGATTAATCAAGTGGACCCACAAATGAAGGAATTAAATAATATAATCAACAAGCTTTTCAACATTTATAGTCTACAAAAACCTAACTCATATTACTATAAAATAGCCATTGGACATTTATAAAGTAAAGTAATATATTAAGTCATAAAAGAAATTCCAATAAATTCTTAGATGTAAACTCTCTTTGACCATAATCCAGCAAAACAAAGAATTACTAAGAAAAATATTAAATAATAGAATCCAAATACCAGGAAATTAAGCAATATTCTTCTAAATAGCCCTTGGGTAATAAAGGAAATAAAACATGTAATTAAATAGTGTTTTGAAAATAACCATAATAATAACATCAGGTTTCAAAACTTCTGGCTTGCGACAAAGCCATACTAAAAAAAAAAAATCATATTCTAGAATGTTATTATTTTTCAAAAGGAATAATGAAAATAATGAATTAAATATTCATCTCAAGAAGGAAAGTTTTGTTGTTGTTGTTTGTTTCCTGTGTAATTAGAGAGGGTGGTTTCATCTCTTTATTCACCCACCTCTATCTGACAACCTTCACTGTATATTCTTTTTTTCCCAACTTTATTGAAGTATAATTAACAAATAAAAATTGTATATATTCAGAATATGCAACTTGATGCTTTGATTTACGTATCTGTTGTGAAATGATCACCACAATCAAGCTAATTAACATATCTATCACTATTAACAATAGCTCTGCTAATATCTTGCATAACTGAAGCTTTGTACCCTTTGATCATCACCTCCCCAATTCCCTCTCCTCCTAGCCCCCATTCTAGTCTCTGCTTCTATGTGTTTGACTATTTTAGACTAAGAAGGAAAGTGTTTTTTAATAAATAAATGTAAAGCTATTAAAAAGTATTAATACAATGAAAGCAGAAATTAATTCATTGAAAAACAGTAAAGTATCATTGGTAATTCAATCTAATCTGGTTTCTTTAAAACAAAAACAAATTAGACAACACCTAAAAGGTTAGTAAAAAAAAAGAGAGAGAGAGAGGGAGAGAGAAAGAAAGAGAAAAAACTATGCTAGCTGGCTTGAGGATCTTAATGAAATGGGCTGATTTTCAAAGGAATATGTAAGTTACCAAAGCGGACTAAATAGGAGGTAGAAAGCCTGATTACACTACTAATCCTTAAAGAAATTTTAAAATCATAGAAGAAAACATCTAGGTGCCATGTTTGGACGATCTCTTGGACAACTCTTGGGCACTACTTGGAATCCTCTAGACCTTAGTTCTTCTCTCAGTGTAGGATACCACTGGGACCCTGCCTGATCAGCCAGAGTAAGAAGTAGTTAATATCCTTTGGGTCAATCCTCGACCAAGGCTGAGGGGAGCAAGTGGTTAAATACTTCCCCATTTCTTTTCCTAGGAGCAAGACACTGAGCTGCATGTCATAAAGTTCAGACTGTCCATTGGGACGGAGCATCCTGGAGCAGTAAGTCAATTTGATAACACATCCTTGTTTTGACTCTCCTTCTTTCCCTGTTTCATTTCCTTATCCTTCCCTTGCTCCTATCCCAATCCCAGGTCTACACTCCCAGATGAACAATCATACATGAGCCTTGGTCTCAGGCTCTGCTTTTTTTTTCCCAACTGGCTTTTGATTTCATTTTCAGTTTAAAAATCTTAGTTTTTACATAGCATATTTGATTGATTTATGTTTAGTATAATTATTAATACATTTGAGTTTACATCAACTTTATATGCACCTATTTGTTCTTTTTTTAAAGATTTTTTATATTTTTTAGAGAAGTTTTAGGTTTGCAGTAAAATTGAGAGGAAGGCACAGAGATTCCCTGTATAATCCTACCCCCATACATGCCTAGCATCCCTCTATTATTAGCATCACTCACTATAGTGTACATTCATTACAAGTGATGACCCTACATTGACACATTGTGATCACCTAAAGCCCATTGTTCACCTTGGGGTTCACTCTTGGTGTTGTACATTCTATGGGTTTGGACAAATATATATAATAACGTGACCCCATCATTATAACATCATACAGAGGATTTTCACTACCTTGAAAATCTTCTGTGCTCCATCTATTCTTCCCTCCCTCATCTCCCCTCCCCCACTTCTGACAACTTACCTTTTTACTGTCTCCATAGTTTTGCCTTCTCTAGAATTTCGTATAGTTGGAATCATATAGTATGTAGCCTCTTCCAGTTGGTTTCTTTCATTTAGTAATATGCATTTAAGTTTTCTCTATGTCTTTTCATGGCTTGATAGCTCATTATTTTTTAGCACTGAATATTCTATTGTCTGTATGTTCATTTACCTACTGAAGGGCTTCTTGGTTGCTTCCAAGTTTTGGCAATTAGGAATAAAGCTGCTATAAACATCTGTGGGCAGGTTTTTGTGTGGATGTAGGTTTTCAACACCCCTGGGTAAATACCAAGGAGTGTGATTGCTGGATCATATGGTAAGAGTATGTTTAGTTTTATAAGATACCGCCAAACTGTCTTTCAAAGTGGCTGTTCTTCTTTGCATTCTCACCAGCAATATATGAGAGTTCTTGTTGCTCCACATCATTGTCAGCATTTGGGGTTGTCCATGTTCCAGATTTTGGTCATTCTAAGATGTATACTAGTATCTCATTGTTGTTTTAATTTGCATTTCCCTGATGACACAGGATGTGGGGCGTCTTGTCATATGCTTATCTGCCATCAGTATATCTTCTTTGAGGTGTCTGTTAAGGTCTTTGTCCCATTTTTTACAATTGGGTTGTTTGTTTTCTTATGGTTAAGTATTAAGAGTTCTTTGTATATTTTGGATAACATTCCCTTATCAGATATATCTTTTGCAAATACTTTCTCCAAGTCTGTGGTTTATCTTCTCATTCTCTTGACATTGTCTTTAGCAGCACAGAAGTTTTTAATTTTAATAAAATCCTGCTTATCAGCTGTTTATTTCAGGGACCAGGCCTTTGGTGTTGTATCCAGAAGGTCCTCACCATACCCAAGGTTAACCAGGTTTTCTTCCATCATCTTCTAAGAGTTTTATAGTTTTGCATTTTATGTTTAGGCCTATGATCCATTTTGAGTTAATTTTTGTGACGGGTATAAGGTCTGTGTCTAGGGTTTTTTGTTGTTGTTGTTGTTGTTTTGCATATGGATGTTCAGTTGTTCCAGCACCATTTGTTGAAGACACTATCTTTGCTCCATTGTATTGCTTTTTCTTTTTTGTTAAAGATCAGTCGACTATATTTATGGGGATCTATTTCTGGGCTCTTCTATTCTACTTATCTATTTGCCTTTTCTTTTGCCAATACCACACTGTCTTGTTTGCTGTAGCTGAATGTCGGATAGTGTCAGTCCTCCAACTTTGTTCTTCTTCAATATTGTATTGGCTATTCTGGGTCTTTTGCCTCTCCATAAAAACTTTAGAATCAGTTTTTCAATATCCACAAAATAACTTGCTGGAATTTTGATTGGAATTGCCTTGAATCTTTAGATGAATTTTGGAAGAACTAACCTCTTAACAATATTGACTCTTCATATCTATAAATGTGGAATATCTCTTCATTTATCTAGTTATTCTTTGATTTCATTCATCAGAGTTTTGTAGTTTTCCTCATATAGATCATGTATGTATTTTGTTAGATTTCTACCAAACTATTTAATGGGGGGGGGGTGCCAATGTAAATGGCATTGTGTTTTAAATTTCTAATTCCACATATTCATTGCTAATATCTAGGAAAGTAATTGACTTTTTTATTATATTATTTTTGTGTTACATATACTTGTATCCTGCAACCTTGCTATAATCACTTAGTTCCAGGAGGGGTTTTTTTGTCAATTCTTTTTGGATTTTCTACATACAGAATAATGTCATCTGTGGACAAAGATAATTTTACTTCTTTCTTCCTAATATGTATACCTTTTATCTTATTTTGCCTGTTGCATTAGCAAGGACTTCAAGATGATGTTGAAAAGGAGAAGTAAGAGGGGACATCCTTGTTCTTGTATCCAATCTTCATAGGAAAGCTTTGAGTTTCTCACCATTAAGTATGACACTAGCTGTAGGGATTTTGTAGACATTTTTTATCAAGTTGAAACATTTCCCTCTAGTCCTAGTTTACTAGGAGTTTTTATCATGAATGTGTGTCAGATCTTGTCAAATGCTTTTTCTACATCTATTGATATGACCATGTAATTTTTTTTTTCTAGTATTTTGATGTGATGGATTACATTAATTGATTTTTGGATATTGAACCATCCTTGCATATTGCATACCTGGAATAAATCCTACTTGGTCATGGTATAGAGTTCTTCTGTGTATTGTTAAACTCAAATTTTGTTAAATTTTGTTGAAGATTTTTGCATCTATGTCCATGAGAGAGATTGCTCTGTAGTTTTCTTGTAATGTCTTTTTCTGGTTTTAGTATTAAGATAATACTGACCATGGGGTGCCTGGGTGGCTCAGTTGATTAAGCATCCGACTCTTGATTTCAGCTCAGGTCATGATCTTAGGGTTGTGAGATCAAGCCCCGCATGGGGCTCCATGCTGGGCATGGAGCCTGCTTAAGATTCTCTATCTCCCTCTCCCACTGCCCCTCCCCCATCTAAAAAAATATAATACTGGCCTTATAGAATGAGCTAGGAAGTATTCCCTCTGTTTCTATCCTCTGAAAGAGATTGTGAAGAATTAGTATAATCTCTTCCTTAAATATTTGGTGGAATTCACCAGTGGACCCATTTGGGCTTCATGCTTTCTGTTTTGGGAGGTTAGTAATTATTGACTCAATTTCTTTATTAGATATAGGCCTATTCAGATTGTCAGTTTCCTATTGTGTGAGTTCAGCAGATTGTATCTTTCAAGAAATTGGTCCATTTCATCTAGGTTATGAAATTTGTGAGCATAGAATTGTTTATAGTATTCCTTTATTGTCTTCTTAAATTAATGGGATCTGTAGTGATGTCCTCTCTTTCATTTCTGATATTAGTAATTTGTGTCCTGTCAAATTATTTTTCTTAGTTAGCCTGGCTAGGGGCTTATTGTTTTTATTGATCTTTTCAAAGAACCAGCTTTGGGTTTTGTTGATTTTCTTTATTATTTCCTGTTTTCAATTTCATTGACTTCTCTAATTCTTATTTCTTTTCTTTTGCTTACTCTGGGTTCAATTTGCTCTTCTTTTTCTAGTTTCCTTAGGTGGAAACTTAGATTATTGATTTTAAATCTTTCTTCTTTTCTAATATATGCTTTCAATTATATAAATGTCCTTTTAAGCACTTCTGCTGTATCCTACAAATTTTCACAAGCTGTGTTTTCATTTTCATTTAATTCAAAATAATTTTCAAATTTCTCTTGAGATTTCTTCCTTGACCCATGTGTTATTTAGAAGTGTGTTGTTTACTCTTCACATATTTTAGGATTTTCTAGTTATCTTTCTGTTGCTGATTTCTAGTTTAATCCCATTTAGTCTGAGAGCAGACATTGTATAATTTTTATTCTTTTGGATTCATTAAGGTATGCTTTAGGGCCCATAATGTGGTCTATCTTGGTAAATGTTCCATATGAGCTTGACAAGAATGTGTATTCTGCTGTTGTTGGATGAAATCATCTATAGATGTCAATTACATCCAGTTGATTGGTGGTGGTGGTGAATTCAGCTATGTTTTTACTGATTTTCTGCTTTCTGGGTCTGTCTGTTTCTAACAGAGGGGTGTTAAAGTCTCCAATTATGATAGTGGATTCATCTATTTTTCTTTGCAATTCCAGGCTCTGCTTTTAGGGGAACCCAAACAAAGACAGTTGGCACCAGGAGTGGTCCTAGAAAGTGGACCCTCAGGATGGGACTTTATAGATGAGTCATTCACTTGATGGTCATCTGGCCATCAAGTCCCCATAGCTTGTGGTTAAGTGGATGGTCATAACTCCTAACGCATATTGGCTTCAAAATTACTAAGTCTCTCACCTGCACCAAAGTGTCTACAAACTCACCTATGGTTGACTGGGATAAGTTACAGATTAAAAGTGAAGTATTGGGTTTGGAGGTGCTTGAATTATTGGAGGCAATTGCAATTATAAGGATTTTGAAGTTGTTTAGTTTTTGTTAATTTCATTGAAAGTCTTGAAAAAAGAAAATAAATGGAATCAGACAGCCAATTCTCAGCACACAAAGCATGCTGTGTAAGCCAGATTGCTTCTATAGAAGTCTTTAGTGAGACACCACCCCCCCACCCACCCCCCACCGCCCCCCAACTCACTTCCAGCAGCTCTAGGACACACCATGTCAAAAATCTGGCCCAGGATCTAATTGTAAAGCTATCAGAATAGAAAAGGAAACAATATGTATCCATAATAGGTATCACATGTTAGAGTCAGGGCCCTGATATAAAGAAGAATGAATTTGTGAGACACGGGACAAGGACATTTAGATGTATGACTCTAATGATTTTAAACCCCTAAATTCCCCTGAATTGTCTGCACCAGGATAATGGCTGCTTCCTCCTTACCAAGAAGAGTAATCTCCTCTTGCCTGGGGACTCTGCAAAGACTTCAGCTGAGGCAGGTACCTTGCAATGTCGACCCTCATCACTCCTAATTATCCACAGGCTGACAACCATGACCATGTCTCAGACCAGCTTGAGGTTATAAATACGGTACTTGCTCTGGGAGGAATTGTAGCACCTAACTCATAGGTATTGGCAGGAACCAGGGAGCACATCTGGGGTGGACTTTGAGGATATGAGATGTGGGGAGGCAAAAATATAAGGCTGGATAGGGAGAATACATTAAGGAGGGACACTCACCAGTGACTTGGGATGCAGTATTCTGAAAGGACAGATTCAAACAATTTGGTAGAGAGTTATGTCAAGCCTTTAAGAAAAAAATAATGAAGGAAAAAGTTTTTTTTTTAATTGCTCCAGAGAGGGACACCTGGGTGGCTCAATCGGTTAAGCGTCTGCCTTGACTCCGGTCATGATCTCAGCGTCCTGGGATTGAGTCCCATGTAGCACTCCCTGTTCAGCAGGGAGTCTGCTTCTCCCTCTCCCTTTGCCCCTCTTGCCCCACTCATTCTCTCTCTCTCTCTCAAATCAATAAATAAAATCTTAAAAAATAAAGCAATTTTTAATTGCCCCAGAGAATACAAAACTATAAAGGCTTTCTGATTTATAAAATAAAGTCAACTTATAAAACAAAGCTAACATAGCCTTGAAGGCAAAAATGACAATAAAAATTACAGATCAATTTCTGTTATCAGTACAAGGGGGGAAATTCCTAAATAAAATATTAGCAAATCTTTTTGAACAGTATATTTTTGAAAATATACCACACAGCATCCAGATAAGTGTTTATTCCAGACTCCAGTGGGACAATCAGAAAGAGAATACGTTCAGAGGGAAGATGTGTTCTTACGTGATGGTACTGTACCAAACTCTGTCTGCAGGACTCATCTGTCATCTTTTGGAATAAATTATTGTTCTGCTTTCTATGAAAGAATATTTGAACTAATAGGAAAGTGCTTAGTTATGTTCTAAAACATATATTAAAAAGTCAAAGGTTTTACTATATATCAGTAATAACTAGCTCAAAATATCCATTGGAAAGAAAGGTTCCCAATGACCACAGTTACAGAAACTGTAAAATACCTAAAAATATACTTCATATGAAATAAGCAGCAATTTGCCCACTTAGACAATACAATATACAACTAAACAATATATTACAATAAATAAAATTAGTTGAGATAGTCTTGGAGCAACAAAAGCTTGATGGAAAAAAAAGACTGAGGGAAAACATTAGAAAGTCCAGAAACAGATCAAAATAGATATAACACTCTAGTGCATGATAAAGGTGATCCTTCAAACCAATTAAATAAAGGATAAAATTTTCAATAATTGGTAAAATGGCTAACCATTTATAAAAATATGAAGTTCCTACCTCACACAATAAATCAGCATCACAACCAGTAGACTAAAGATGTAAATGTAAAAAGTGACATTATAAAAACACTTAAGGAAAATAAAGAAATAGTTATATATATTTTGGGAGTGAGGAAGTATTTTCTAAGACAGAAATTGTAAAAGAACTAGATCACTAAATTTTGACAACATAAAAAATATATCAAAAAAATTCTTAAGATTAACAGGGAAATAACAATTTTGGGGGAAAATATTTGCAATCTGTAAAGGAAGCAAAGATTCAATATCCATAATATATGTAATGCTCTTATAAATTAATAGGAAAAAGATGAATGGTGGGAGAGAAAAATGAACAAAAAACATGAGTATGAAATTCACAAAAGAGGACAAACAAATGATACATGAAAAAAAATGGTCAAGGTCAATAATGACCAGGAAGTGTGGGGCGCCTGGGTGGCTCAGTTGGTTAAGCAGCTGACTCTTGATTTTAGCTCAGGTCATGATCTCGGGGTCGTGAGATCGAGTCCCACAGTAGGCTCTGCACTCAGCGTGCAGTCTGCTTGAGATTCTCTCCTTCTCCTGCCCCTCCCCCTGCTTGTGTGCACGTGTACACACTCTCTCTCTCTCTCACATAAATAAATCTTTTTTTAATAATTTTTTTATTATGTTATGTTAGTCACCATACAGTACATCATTAGTTTTTGATGTAGTGTTCCAATGATTCATTGTTTGCGTATAACACCCTGTGCTCCATGCAGTACGTGCCCTCCTTAATACCCATCACTGGGCTCGCCCATCTCCCGCCCCCCTCCCCTCTAACACTCTCAGTTTGATTCCCAGAGTCAGTAGTCTCTTATGGTTCATCTCCCTCTCTGATTCCCCCCCTTCATTTTCCCCTTCCTTCTCCTAATGTCCTCCATGCTATTCCTTATGTTCCACAAATAAGTGAAACCATATGATAATTAATTTTCTCTGCTTGACTTATTTCACTTAGCATAATCTCCTCTAGTCCCATCCGTGTTGATGCAAAAGTTGGGTATTCATCCTTTCTGGCGGCTAAGTAATATTCCATTGTATATATGGACCACATCTTCTTTATCCATTCATCTGTTGAAGGGCATCTTGGCTCTTTCCACAGTTTGGCTATTGTGGACATTGCTGCTATGAACATTGGGGTGCATATGGCCCTTCTTTTCACTACATCTGTGTCTTCGGGGTAAATACCCAGTAGTGTAATTCCTGGGTCATAGGGTAGCTGTATTTTTAACTTTTTGAGGAATCTCCACACTGTTTTCCAAAGTGGCTGTACCAACTTGCATTCCCACCAACAGTGTAAGAGGGTTTCCCTTTCTCCACAACCTCTCCAACATTTGTTGTTTCTTGCCTTGTCAATTTGCCATTCTAACTGGTGTAAGGTGGTATCTCAATGTGGTTTTGATTTGAATTTCCCTGATGGCTAATGATGATGAACATTTTTTCATGTGTCTGTTAGCCATTTGTATGTCTTCTTTTGAAAAGTGTCTGTTCATTTCTTCTGCCCATTTTTTGACTTGATTATTTGTTTTTTGGGTGTTGAGTTTGAGAAGTTCCTTATAGATCTTGGATACCAACCCTTTATCTGTAGTGTCATTTGCAAATATCTATCTTTTAACAAATGGCCAGGAAGTACAAATTTTAAAAAATGAGATACCATTGTATACCTACCAATTTGATAAATATTTTATAATGAAAATAATAGCTAGAATTACAGAAGACATAGGAAATGAGTCTCCTGCTAGTTTGAGTATAATATGGAACAAACACTTTGAAGAGTTTGAAGAACCTGAATAATGTTTATATATTTTTGAACCAGAAATTCAACATCTGGTGTCCATTCCAGGGCATTTATATTAAAAATATGCACTTCGAGGGCGCCTGGGTGGCTCAGTTGGTTAAGCGACTGCCTTCGGCTCAGGTCATGATCCCGGAGTCCCTGGATCGAGTCCCGCCTCGGGCTCCCTGCTCGGCAGGGAGTCTGCTTCTCCCTCTGACCCTCCCCCCTCACATGTGCTCTCTCTCTCATTCTCTCTCTCTCAAATAAATAAATAAATAATCTTAAAAAAAAATATGCACTTCGACTTAAAAAAAATCTTTGACCTCAAAAATCTCATTGCCAATAGCAAAAGCAATAGAAGCAATCTAAATCTACAACAATAGGGAATAGATTAAATATATTAGTATTTATTGTTGTTTACAATTTTATGCAAGCATTAAAAATAATGTTTTACAGGTATCCTTGGTGACTTTGAAAGACTATAATACATTGTTAAATCAGAAGTCAGTTTACTAAGCATGTGTACCACATTTATATTTTTATAAAATAAAATGTAACAAGATATAGGTCAGTAGTGGTTAACACTGGCTTGTGGGATTCCCATTTATATCATCTTTCATGACTTTCTGCCTTTTCTAATAGGCAACATAGCACTTTTATAATTTTTTAGAAAACCATAAATGCTGTAACAAACAAACATAAGAACGACTATAAGGTCATACCCCAGAAGTGGCTTGTTAGCTGCCCAGGACAAAAGTGGCAATAGGAAATCGAAAATGGAGTTATTATTCTTGCATTAATTACTATTATTATGGAGGCACAATTGCAGTCTGTCGGTTGCCGAGTTCCTGTTATTACCTGAGTCTAAGTCTTCAGGGAGTCTCTTTGCCCCTCTGGTCTCTTTCATCAGCAAATCTCAGAGCGGTACACAAACATCCCCTTCCGGTTGAATTAGAAATGTGGCAAAGACCATCCTGGCTTCTGGATGGACAAACAGAGCCCTGGAGGGGACAGGGGGTTTTCCTATTGCAACAGTGGAATCCCTGAGCCTCAGAGCTAGAAATCCCCCTAGGAGGCCTCTGTCACCCCAATGCACTGCAGAGTCCCTGGTCCCCTTCCTCGGTAGAGCACTGTGCTTGAACCCAGGGTCCGGGAGCGCACCACCTCACAAAAAACATTCTTTCTCTTACTGAGCCTTGCTAACAGTCGGAAGGCCTTTCCTGATATCAAGGCAAAATCTGCATCCCTGGAATTTTATTTTTTTCTTTTTTTTTGCATCCCTGGAATTTTCACCCACTGGTCTTGGTCAGAGAAAACAGGATTTCTCAAGTTGTTCCATGAGGCTCTGGGTTTTGCTGGGCTTCCCAGCGGAGTTGTCCATCCTGCAGGAGAAATAACTCTTTGCATCTATAATGGCTCTCCATGCTCTGCCTTTTTTTTTTTTTAATTTAACAGCTTTTTTGGTAAAAATTCACATGCCGTAAGTGTGCAATTCAGTGATTTTTGGTAAATTTACAGAGTTTTACAACTATTACCATACTCTAATTTTAGAACATTCCCATCACCCCAAAAAGAAATCCTATACCCCTTGGCAGTCACTGTCCTGCACTCTCCCCTACCTACCTGTCCCCTAGGTTTCTATTTTATACAGGGGCCTACAGCTAGGGCATCTCTTGATTATATTTGAGACTAGCATTTGCCTCCATACTTTTTTTTTTTTTTAACTATTTACCACAGTGTTCCCTGTTTTTTTCAGGCCCCATTCTAAGGAATCCTGGCTAACCCAGGTTTAGAAAATGCAGAGGGCTAAAGGTAAAAAAAATAACATGCCCTCACTATGCCTAGATGCTACTGTGCTAGGCCGTCTCCACCAAGACGCTTTGCAAGCATCTTTTGAGTGAGATTCAGGAGCGTGCTCCTGAATAGAGCACTGGGTATGATGTAGTTCAGCTTACCACGGGTCATCAATGCCTAGGAGAGGGCAGGACCCACAGTCCACCTTTGAACCCTGCAGACAGATAGTTCGCAGAGCCCTTGCTTCACACTGACCTTATTGTGGCCAGCGCCGATGATTCGAGTGATGTCAGTCCTACATGGCACTGAACTGGGAGGGTGCTGGGTCTCTCAAACACCTTTTGTACAGCAACTGGAGGCCAAGAAAAGCCTCCCCACCTCCGGGTCCACAGTGTTTGTGGATGCCGTGGAGGCAGGGAGAATTTTGTGAAGATGTAACTGTTGGTGTGGGTCTTGAAATGGAGAGGTGTGTCCTGTTGCTGAATGCGTAGGGCAAAGCAAGGAGCCACGGAAAGAATGACCCTGCCCCAAGGAGTTCTTTCCACATTGACTCTCACCAGGAACAGAAGTCTTAAACTGAGAAAATACATCTGTAGTGTACTAGTCTGGCCATATGTTCCCAATTAATTCTGTCGTGCCCCCCCCCACTTTCATGTTAATATCATCAAGCTAATCCCTTAATCAGCTCCCCACTCCAGCCCGCCTCCGCAAATGGTTTTGGGTTATGTTTCCTAATCCTCATTCTTCAAGGGAGCCTGTAGCCATTATGTTTAAACTAAACCGAGATGTCCAAGGTCTCTTTCCCTCCCAGCTTGGTGAAAGATTTCACCCAAACTACCATTACCCAACTGATTTCTCAGAAAATGCTTTCACTCCCTGAAGTCTCAAATCACTATTTCTGGGGGGGTAGTGAAGGTGAGTGGTGAGGAAAACCTCTAAAAAGTGGAAATAAAGCCCAGAAAAAGGGTTAAATTTCCCTGGGGTTTACATCTGAATCTAAAGTTTCACCAGCCTCTCCAGCCCACTCTAGCCACCCTCTTCCACCTAAGGGGAGAGAAAAAATTTATTTTAAACATTTGTGAAGTTCACAGTCCAGAGGCATGGGCTCACTAAAAGCCTGAGACCTAATCCCAGGATTATAGAACATTTCCCCTCCCCCGACACCTTATGACCACATTATTCAAGACAGTTCTTTTTACCTGGTACATTGTGTCCTGCTATCAAGAAAAAATTACAAGGCACAGCAAAAAGCACAAAAACACAATTTGAAGTGATAGAGCAAACATCAGAACCAGGCTGGGAGGGATGTTGGAATTATCAGGCCAACAATTTAAAACAAATAAGATTAATATGCTAAGAACTCTAGTGGCTAAAGTAGACAGCATCCAAGAACATAAGAATAATGTAAGCAGGGAGGTGGAAATCTTCCGAAAGAACCAAAACACAAAAAAAGCTAGAAATAAAACACTGTACAGAAATGAAGACTGCCTTTGATAAGCTTACTAGTGAACACTGGATACAGCTAAGGAGAGAACCTCTGAGCTTGGGGATATCTTAATAGAATCCTTCAAAACTGAAAAGCAAAGGGAAGAAAGGCTGAAGAAACAGAACAAAATATCCAAGGACGTGGCTCAACCACAGAAGGTGTAACATACATGTAATGAGAATACCAGAAGGAGAAGACAGAGAGAAAGGAAGAGAAGAAATATTTAAAACAATAATGACAGATTTTCCCCCAAATTAATAACAGATTCAGAAAGCTTAGAGAACACCAAGTAAAATAAATGCCAAAAAGAATATACCTGGGCATATCATTTTCAAATTACAGAAAAATTGAAGATAAAGAAAAAATCATGAAAGAAGCTAGAGGTAAACAAAAACCAGAACCTCCTTCTCGATAGAGGGACAGAGAGTTGCAGCTGGCTTCTCTTCAGAAACCATGCAAGCGAAAAGAGTGGAGTGAAATATTTAAAGTGTTGCAGAATTCTGTACCCCATGAAATTATCCCTCAAACATGAAGGAGAAATAAAGACTTTCTCAGACAAACAAAATTTGAGGGAATTTGTTGTCAGTAGACCTGCTTTGCAATAAATATTAAAAGAAGTTCTTTAGAGAGAAGGAAAAGACTAAGTCAGAATCTCAGACCTCCATAAAGAAAGGAAGAGCTTCAAAGAAGAATTAAGTGAAGGTAAAAAGAATAAAACATAAAAAAGGGTTTGAGGAAGACAAGTAGGTTGGTCTGCCATCTATGATTTGCAGAAGATACATCGAGTGTGTTTCTGCTTTCTAAGAGAAGTCAACTGGTGGGAAAGCAATTAGCTGCAGAGTATGGTGTTTAGAAAAGGTGAACAGTGAGCAGGAGGAGCAGGGAAAGGGGAAAAGAAGAGACAGAGGAAAGGTGGATGGATCCCTGCTTGATAAAAGCAGTTAGAAAAGCCCCTTAGGTGCCCCGTGTAACCACTTATTATAATTTATAGTCTTGCCACATTCTCTACAGGACAGTATAGCCCACTTTTAAAAAATCAAACTACTGGGGAGCCTGGGTGGTGCAGTCGGTTTACTGGTTTCGGCTCGGGTCGTGATCTCAAGGTCCTGATCTCAATGTCATGAGATCAAGCCCCATGTCAGTCTCAGCACAGAATCTGCTTGAGATTCTCTCTGCCCCTCCCACTTGTGTTCTCTCTCTCTCAAATAAATAAATAAATCTTTACCAAAAAAAAATCAAACTATTTATGACTTCCCAGGGTTTCCAATGCCTCGCTTGTGGCTATGCTTTCCAAAGACAAATCTAAAGATGCACATAAACTCAGGAAGTTTTTAAGAAGCTCCAGCTCTTTCTTCTGATTTGGAGTTTTCAGATTCTTCTCTTCACCAAGAACTCTACATGCAGCATTGCCGAATCAGCTTTGATCACAGGAAGAGAAATTGTGAGGTTTAGGCTTCCCCTTGGACTGCTATGCTTGGGTTTAGAGATAAAACTCTCCCCAGGTTTTAAACGTTTGCTTAAAGTTTGGCAGAAAACATATTATTAGGCTGGTTGAGAAGAGGAAATATATGTATATATATGAAATATATGTAAATACAAGCATCTATACAGCATGCATATATATATTATATATATATATTTACAAAACTATACATATACTTTCTTTTGTTGGCATAGGAACAGAGATGGATAGCGGGAGAATTCTTTTCAAGTGTGATATTAGGATAAAGATCAACTTTATGCAGTTGAAGTAGATGCTTTAAGCAGCAGAATGGGGGGACCTTGGGAGAGAACTCATCATGGGACTCCCTGGATGGGCGTTCCCTGGGCCCCGCTGATTTCCTATCAGGGCGTCTCTAAGCATCAGCTCCCAAACCGAAAAGTGACTTCATGATTCAAAAGTGTCAACCATTTTTTTTCTCTCTCTTAGCACCAGGTGGTCAAATTAACAGTTTAATGCAGAACTATTCTATTAGAGATTCCAACACTACATCCTTTCTGCTGTGGATCAAAAGCGGATTTTGTTGATGTTCAGTTGCCCCCTTTTAAGCTATCAGCAAGCCGTTGACAACATCTAGAGAGCTTACAGAGAATGCTGGATTTATATATTAATTCTTTTATGGCATTACCTAAATTGTAGCATCAAGGGGCCTGCAAGGGGAACAGTTTTGTTTTAGCGACCACCAGGTTGACAGTATCTCCAACCTCAGCAAGACGGTGGGGCTACTAGGAAGCAGTGCTGTGCTGAGTGGACCCTGTGTGTGGTGAAGGCTGGATTATTTTTACAGCTATCCCAATTGGACAAAGACAGCCGCAACTCCAAATGAGCGTGTAGGGTTTTGATAGCTTGCTATTAGCTATTTGGGAAATACCTACACTGGGTGACGGCAAAGGTGTCATTGGTTTGCTTAAAATAGCTTTTTATTTCCCCCAGAAATCCTGAGTTTGGTAGCATTTATAACCTCTAGGGGCTCTACTAGTTATTTCCTGGTCATCCAGCCCTGCGTGCACCCACCATGTCCAAATGTATACGTAGAAGGTGTAAGAAGGTGTGCAGAGAGTGAGTCAGGTGTTTTGGTTTCAGGCATTCGCTTTTGAAGACTGTGCAGAATCCAAAATGCAAAAGCTGGGAAGGCTAACCAGTGTTATACAGGTATATCTTGTCTTGAGGCCATTCAGAGAAGGATACGACCATGGATATCTTGCTTGGGTTATACAAACCCCACAAATGAAGCCTTCTTAACTCCTCCAGATGGTCATTCATAGGGTTGACAAATGAGCTTGTTTGAAACATCAGGACACACTTAAAGACTGCTACTACCAGAAATGAAATAAAATATTCAAAATAAAGTACTAACGGTGTATTCAGAGATCATTTATAACAGGAAAGAACACATTGAAGCTCTTACAGAGTAGACAAATTTAATCCATGGTCTACTAGCAACAAAACCAATGGGCTATGCATATCAAGAATTGTGGTGGAAAGTGACAGGACATAAACGAGAAACAAGAACCACCAGTGAGGGCATCTGGGTGGCTTAGTCGGTTAGGCTTCCGACTCTTGATTTCAGCTTAGGTTATAATCTCAGGGTTGTGAGATCTACCTGGATCAGGTTCTGCACTCAGAGGGGAGTCTGCTTGGGATTCTCTCCCTCTACCTCCGCCCCACTTATGCTCGCTTTCTCTCTCAAAAAAAAAAAAAAAAGGGAACTGCCAATGAATATATTAAGAAGTGATCAACCTCACTAGTATATGAAGAAATATGCCAAATTAAATGTTGGCAAAGGTGAAAAAAATAGTGAAAAAGTTGTTTGCAGAGTGCTGATGACGATATGGAAAGTGATTATTCATTAGTTTCAGGTGGAAACACAACCTCCCTGGTGGCCAAATCATATTTAGGTCACCCTTAATTACAAGCCACAGTCATACTCAGGAAATCCTAGCATTGCTCTTGGTACCCAAACCAGGCTTCCAAAGCCAGAGACAGCAAGGCTGAGGCTGGAGGACACCCACAGGCATACCCATTATAACCACCACAGGCTGCTGGAGGTCCTCTGACCTTGACCTTGACCATCATGTTTTTTTCTTAAAAGGGAAGAAGTCTGAGAAAGGGAAAGAAACAATTTTTAAATTGACTAATAATACTATTTTTCCCCAATTTGTTTATTTGATGAGCCCAGGTCCTATGACAAGGGCCTATAGCATCTACAGGTGACTTCCCAGAATGCATTGATCTTGAGGATATTTTTCAACTTCAGATCTATTGCTCTGACTTAATTCACTGACATCACGTTAGTTAAAAACTGGATACTGTTGTTTTTCTAGATCACATTTCAATGTGCTACAGAGCAATAGACCAATTCCTGTGGATGTTGAGGTTAACACAACTGTGGTCTGAAGCATGGGTGGAGCCCCAGATGGAAGCAATCTGCTATTTACAGCTGTGTGATTGAAATGAAACCACCTAATCCTAAACGCTTTAATTACGGAAATGATAATTTGCCTTTTCCTGCTTGTTTTCAGTGTGAGTAGGACAAAATCTCAGCTAATAAGCAGACCTCTTGTTTCATGAAGGTTTAAAATTCATACTTTCGGCCAGACTGGTATATTCAGCTATTCACTTGACATCTTTTCTTAGATAGCGACTCTTAAACTTAGCTTGTCCAAAATTGACATTCCCCCCAAAAAAACATGTTCTAGTTCCTGAGCAGCTAGAACAATGCTTGGTACATAATTGTCATTGTCTTCCGCATGTCAGTAAATGGCTTTTCCAAGCTTCCAGTTGCCCAGGCCAAAAATCTTTCTCTCACACATTCATCAGCTAATCTTGTCATTCCTCCCTATCATCAATATTTTTCCAAAATTCAAGCCCTTCTCACCAATTCCACAGGTATCACCCTGTTCCAAGTAACCTTTTCTTCCACCTGCATTATTGCAAGAGCTTTCTGCCTGATCTTCCTGTGTGTACTCCTGCACCTTCCTTCTGTTCTCAACATCACAGCCAAAGTAACCAGGTGATGGGCATTAAGGAGGGCACGCGTTGGGAGGAGCACTGGATGTTACACGCAACTGATGAATCATTGAACACCACACCAAAAACTTATGATGTACTATATGCTGGCTAACTGAACATAATAATAATAATAATAATAATAAAGTGATCTTTTTCAAATATCAATCAGGTCATGTCACCCCTCTGCCTAACACCCCTAGTGGCCCATCAACTCACTCAAACAATGAGCCAAGTCCTTAAAATGGCCCACAGGGCCCTATACAGCCTGCCCCACAATCAATTACATCTCTACTACTCCCACCTCTTCCCTTTGCCCTCCTGTTGTTTCCCATAAGGGGCAGCAACCTCTTGCATCAGGGCCTTTGCACTTATTTTCCCTTACCCCAGACCACTCTATCCCAAATGTCTGCAATGCTTACTCCCTCACCTCCTTTGGACCTTTGCTCAAAAGTCATCTCTTAGTGAAATCTTCCCTGACTACATGTTTTAAAAGAGCTACTCACCCCCCTTGTTCTCTCTCCTTCTTCCCTGTATTATACTCCATAGTACTTATCACCATCACATATTTTCTATTTTATTAGTTTATCATCTATTTGCCCACTAGAATGTGAGCTACATGAGGCCAGAACTTTTGTGGAGGTTTTTTTCTACCGCTGTGTAGTGAGCAACTAGAACAGTGCCTGGTATACAAGTACTCAACACTGATGAATAAATGAATGAATGCTAGAGATTTGTTGTGTCCATGGAAGGAGGTGAGTTCAGGAGCCTCCTAAGTTGCCCTCTTGGACTGGAACTTCCAGAAAAAAGCTCTTTGACATGTGTCTTAGCAATGATTTTTTCGATATGACACCAAAATCATAGGCAACAAAAGCAAAATAAAGAAGTGGGACAATATGAAAAAAGAAATCTGCACAGCAAAGGAAATCATCAGTAAAATGAAAAGGCAACCTAAAGAATGGGAGAAAATATTTGCAACTGTATATCTGATAAGGGGTTAATATCCAAAACATATAATGAACTCCTCAACTCAATAACAAAGAGAACAAATAATCAGATTTAAAAATGGACAATGGATCTGAATGGACATTTCTCCGAAGAAGACATACAAATGGCCAACAGGCATATAAAAAGTGCTTAGCATCACTGATCATCAGAGAAATGCCAATCAAAACTGTAATGACATATCACCTTGCTCCTGCCAGGATGCCTTTTATTAATTAAAAAAAGGGGGGGTGGCGCCTGGGTGGCTCAGTCGTTAAGCGTCTGCCTTCGGCTCAGGTCATGATCCCAGTGTCCTGGGATCGAGCCCTGCATTGGGCTCCCTGCTCGGCGGGAAGCCTGCTTCTCCCTCTCCCACTCCCCCTGCTTGTATTCCCTCTCACTGTGTCTCTCTCTCTCTGTCAAATAAATAAATAAATAAAATCTTTAAAAAAAAAAAAAGCTAAGTGTTTGTGAGGTTGTGGAGAAAAGGGAACAAGGGTACACAGAGGTGGAAATGTAAATTGGTACACAGCCATTCTGGAATACAACATAGAGGTCCCTCAAAGAATTAAAAACAGAGCTGCCATATGATCCAGCAATCTCACTTCTAGGTATTCATCCACAGAAATAGAAATCAGGATCTTGAAGAGACATCTGCGCTCCCGTGTTCACTGCAGCAGCATTCAAAATAGCTAGGGTGTGGAAACAACCTAAAGTCTAGTGATAGTAAATTGGGAAGAAAATATGGTAGATACTTACTGCTATGGACTGTTTGTGCCCACCCCACCACAAGATGATGGCATCAGGAGGTGGAGCCTTCCGGACGTGATTAGGTCATGAAGGTAGAGCTCTCATAGATGGTTAGTACCCTTTGTAAAGAGGCCCAAGAAAGCTCCCTTTTCCCTTCCGCCATGTGAGGACACAGTGAAAATATACCAACTATGGATCAGGAAATGGATCCTAAACAGACTCTGGATCTGTCAGGACCTTGCTCATAGACTTCCCAGCCTCCACAATGTGGAAAATAAATTTCTGTCATTTAAGCTACCCAGTCTCTGGTATTTTGTTATAGCAGCCTAAGCAGACAAGACACATGCAGTGGAATACTATTCCACCTTAAAAAAGAAGGAAAGTTGGGCGCCTGGGTGGCTCAGATGGTTAAGCGTCTGCCTTCGGCTCAGGTCATGATCCCAGAGTCCTGGGATCGAGTCCCGCATCGGGCTCCCTGCTCCTTGGGAGCCTGCTTCTCCCTCTGCTTCTCTCTGTCTCTCATGAATAAATAAATAAAATCTTTAAAAAAAAAAAAAAAGAAGGAAAGTCTGCCTTTTGTGACAACATGGATAGACCTGGAAGACACTAAGTGAAATGAGCCAGATACAGAAAGACAAATATGGTGTGACTTCACTTACATGCGGAATAGTCAAACTCATAGAAATGGGGAGTAGAATGGTGATTTCCAAGGACCGGGGGAGGATGCAATGGGGAGGTGATGGTCAAAGAGCCCAAATCTTCAGTTATACAAGATAAATAAGAGATTTACTACACAGCATTGTACCTATAATAACAATATCATATTTTATACCTAAAATTTGCTAAGAAAGTAGATCTTCTGTTAAGTGTTCTTACCACATACACACATAATAATAATAATAATGATAATAATAATAATAGATGTGGGAGAAAACCTTGGAGATGGTAGACATGTCTATGGCCCTGATGATGATGATGGTTTGGTGGTGTATACTTATGCCCAAACTCAAGTTGTATACATTAAATATGCACAGCTTTTTACATGTCAATCATACCTCAATAAAATGTTTTAGGAAAAACAATGTAGTGATATAAAACAACAATTATTTTATTATCTCCTTTGGCTCCTGGGGGTCAGGAATGCAGGAAGGACTTAGCTCTATGCTTCTGGGGTCTCGTGAAGTTGTAGTTGGATGATGGCTGGAGCTCAGACACCAGGGAACCAGAACCATGGGGTCACTGACCAGGTATTCATGGAGTTTTCGCTTCACATAATCTAAGGGCGTCTCTGTGTGATCTTTTGACATAGGCTAGTTCAGTCCTCACAGATTGACACCTCCATGCAGCTGGAAAGCTTACATGGCAACTGAAGTCTAAAAGAGTGAGTATTCCAATAATCCAGGTCGACGCTGCATTGCCACTTACGATCTGCCTAGAAAGTCATGCAGCATACAAGCCCATCTAGAGTCAAAGAAAGGGAAATTAGACTCCATGTACTGATAGGGCATTAGCAAAGTCACATTGAAGAAGAGCGTGTAGAATTTGCATTGGGATTGCAATCCTATTTGAAGAGAATTGATATCTAAACAGTATTGTGTGTTTTGACCCGTGAACGTCATATATTTCTCCATAAATTTTGATCTTTAATTTTTTTTTTACTTTTCAGTATTTTGTAGTTTTCAGTGGACAGATCTTGAACATCTTCTGTTATATTTATTTCAATCTAAGTGTTTGATAATTATGATGCTATTGTACATAGTAATTTTACTTCATTTTTTTTTTTTTAGAGAGAGAAAGAGTGCAAGTGAGGGGGGGTAGGGGTGGGGTGTGGGAAGGGGCAGAGGGAGAGGGAGAGAGAGAATCTAAACAGGCTCCACACTCAGGCTGGAGCCCAACGCAGGGCTTGATCTCAGGACAATGAGATCATGACCTGAGCCAAAATCAAGAGTCTGACACTTAACCAACTAAGCCACCCAGGCATCCAAGTTTATTTCATTTTAAATTATGTATTGCTAATGCCTAGAAATTAACTGATTTTTATATTGATCTTTTATTCTGCATCCTTGCTAAAAGTCACTTATTAATTCTAATTGTATATTACATTGAATGTTATACATATGCAGTCATGCCATCTACAAATAAAGTTTTGCTTCTTTCCAAGCTGTACACTCCGCCCCTGCCCTCCAGACTTCAGGTACTATGTTGAATAGAAATGGTGACAGTGGACATCCCTGCCATGTTTTCAATTTCACAGGGAAAACATTTATTATTTCACCATTAATTATAACAGAAGCTATGCATTTTCTGAGATGCACTTTAACCAGATTAAAGACGTTCCGTTCTATTCCTAGTTTGCTGAGAATTTTATCATTAATCCAAGTTCAATTTTATCAAGTTCTTTTTCTTCATCTATCAAAAGAATCTTTTTTTTTCTCTTTTCTGTTAATACATGAATTACATTGATTTTTGCAATGCGAAATCAAACTTAACATTCCTGGAATAAATCCCAGTTTGTCACAATGTAGCATCTTTTAAAAATGCATTTTCTGGGTTCTATGTGCTAAAATTTTATTTAGAAGTTTTTATCTTTTTATGAGAGTTACTGCCCTGTAACTGGTGTAATTATGAATAGTCCCCCACTTCCAGTCTAAATAGGATAAAATTAAATAATCACCCTAATAAATACTACATCTTCTTGCATTTTACTGAAGTTGTAATCTTCCTGAAATTTTCTTCCGGTTATACCACATAGATTGTTTCCAAGAATCTTCAGAACTCTATCTCCTTTCCCTTGATCTGTAGGACTCTTTACACATGCCCCATTTTCAGGTATAAACAGTAGGATTTGGGGGTTTTTTTCTCATCTTGAACTAAGATGGTATCTCCAGACTTGATGTTGGTCATCAGTGAGCATACACATATTGTCTTGACCACACTCTCAGTCCACTGTGGGATGAGCCTCTCCTTTTCAGACCTGAAGTACAAGCTGATCTGCACAGTGTCCAGACCGAATTTCAGCTTCTAGCAGGCAAGCACCTACCATGGTTCCATTCTCCTGAGGTAGCACATTCACCTACCCAATTCTCTATTCCTCTGACCCAAGGAGTCACCTGCAAACCCGACGCTGATAGTATATACTGCTATTAGAGATCTTCCTGTCCCCACCCCTGCCCGTAGCGCTTAACTTGTAAATATTGCACCTCCCAGGATAGAATAGAAAATTGCTGGTTCTCCTCCCTCCCATCCCTCCCCGCACACTTCCTGACCAGTTATTTCCTGGGAGGAGCTGCCTCTAAATAGATGTAGTATCAGCACCCTCGAAAAGCAGCACTTCCATGGCATGTGAGGATCTTCCTCATGTTCTACTTGGTATAGACCTTGGATCTTTGTGTCTCTAATCAAAAGTAGGGCAACTGGCTTCCTATTGACCTCTCTTGTATGAGATTTTACCTGGGTAGGTTTATACCAATCTAATGTGTTCCACTTTAGAATTAATGAAAATGCTTCCTAAATCTAGTTAAGCCATTGATTGGGTCAAAGTTTCTAGTATTTTTTGAGTTCTTGTCTTCCTCTTTGTTTTCATAAATATCACTAAAAAAAAAGTTGGGAGAGACTGTCTCATACACTGCTAGCTAAATAGCATTTAAAGCTAGAAGTCATTTCTTTGTGGATACCTATTTTTATATATGTGTCATTAGGGAGAAAGAGAGGCAAGTTGCCAGAAATGTGTGAAATAGGACTGTTTGGTTTGGGTTGGGCATGAATGGCATGAAGAAATAGAGTCCAGACCTCAGAGAATGCTATTATCTTGTCACATTTCATGAGCTGTGTATACAGGACTTGATTTTGTCTATACACATCAGATGTCGCTGCACTGGTCTCAGCATGAAGAGACCCCCTTTCCCACCTCCCCTCCCCCAGGAGACACTTTTCTAACCATTGGACCACGGCCTTTCCCATCAGTTGAAACCTCGTAGAATGGAGACCTCCACACAGTACATTCTCTGAGAAGTGAAAACTCCAGTGTCCACTGCTTGCTTCTCAAGTCTCCTTCCTGGGTTTATTCTTTTAGAAACATTTGATCAGGTGGTGAAAGCTGGAAGAACACAAGAGAAAGGGGTGGTCTGGCAGAACCCATCAGAGGTAGAGGGTGAGCCCTTGATAAACATACCTAGTGCAGAAGGGCTGAGGCCCATTCTTGGTAAAAGTGTCTTCATTCTTCCTACTTAAAAAAAAAAAAAAAACCAAACACCAAAAAAACTTTTTTCAATATTTGTGATTTTAGACTTGCAGGGCTGATGTAGACTTCTTAAAAACATGTTGGGTGGTGGGAGTTTTATGATTTTGCTTTGGTAGAAGTTTCCAGCGAGAGGGTTTGTTATTATTGGAAGATCAAGGAATTTTTCAAAGATTAATTCACTTATTCGTGGAGTGAATATTTGTTGAGAGTCAACCACATTGCAGACTGTGCTAGGTATGTAAGCTTCTAACAGGGGAAGGGAGACATAAAACTGACAATTTTGGAAGTCCTTATGTAATTATAATTGTGGTATGAGTATAAGAGTTATGAATTTAGATAAAAGACCCCTTTACTTTTCCTAAGTCAAATTAAATATTGCTTAAGAATCCACTTGCCCAGGTTTATGAAGTTCACCCTGGTAAGTCCTGCTACGCCGGAGTGGATGCCATCCAGGAAAACAGGGTAGGGCCCTGTTGCTCGGGCTGGATGGCTCCCACTTTAGCTGCCCCTTATCCTGATCCACGTGTCCCTGCAGTGGGAGCCCATTCTTCTGGAAGTTCCACTCTCTCTACCTAAGCTTCACCATGAAAGCCCACTGAAGGGACCAAGTTGGCAGACTCAGTGCCTCCAGCCCCAATCCCTCATGGTTCCAATGCCCACTTTGGCTCCCACTCACATCCAAGAGGGCCATGGCCTCCACATCCTTCTGGGGATCCTTCTACTTCACACCCTAGGATACTTATAAGCCCAAGAGAACCTAGTGAGGGGTGGGGTAGCATGGAAGAGCATCCATAACTGCACTGCGGAGTCAGATAAAACACCCTGAGGTGCGAACAAAGGAAATGCCAGGAGTGCCCTTGAGAAGGCTGCAGGGTACTCTCAGAGTTCATGGGGGGCCCTGACATGTCTGAGGAATCAGACGAGGTTGCCTGGAGGAAGTGACATTTAGGCTGAGCCAGGAAAGGGAGTAGGAGTGAACTAGGAAAGTTTTAGACTCAGTAGCATGGAAGCGTGTATGTGTGGGTGTGTGGGTGTGAGGGAGAGAGAGAGTGTGTGTGTGTGTGTGTGTGTTTTCTGAGAATGTAGTTAAGGGTAAGAAGTTTATTAATGAATTCGAAGGATGACCTTTTCATTGTGATCATAGCCTGGTGAGTAGGGCTACTTTAACTAAATTTCATGTTTAGATATTTCTTACCTTACTGGGACTTTTGGAGACATTCCCAAGGAAACAGGTGTTGGTTCTTACTGCCCGGCTGAATTGTGCAAGAGGCAAGGAATTCAGAGATGTCTCCCAGATTTTAGGTTGTTCAGAATGCTCTACAGAGGTAAATCATTAAACATGTTCCAGACTCTTCTTTGTTCTGACTTCGATTTCTTTCAAATCATTCACCACCACCATACATGTGAGAACATGTTTGGCAGTAAGATTCCCGTGTGTGAAGATTCACACAGGTAGAACCCCTCCCAAAGGGAGGCATGCTCCTCATTCCTCATGCCCTTAGTCACTTACTTCTCTAGCTAGCTTCTTTTGGCTGTCACGTTTTAAAGTTGTTGTTTTTTTTAATTGTTCCTTTCTCTCTCTCTCTCTCTCTCTCTCTCTCTCTTTTTTTTTTACAAGTTTTTAAAAATAAAAAATGGGCGGGCGCCTGGGTGGCTCAGTTGGTTAAGCGACTGCCTTCGGCTCAGGTCATGATCCTGGAGTCCCAGGATCGAGTCCCGCATCGGGCTCCCTGCTCAGCAGGGGATCTGCTTCTCCCTCTGACCCTCTTCCCTCTCGTGCTCTCTGTCTCTCATTCTCTCTCTCAAATAAATAAATAAAATCTTTAAAAAAAATGGGCAAAGCCAGCTTTCTTTTCAGAGTCAAAATGCAAAACAAATGGAAAAATTGTGGTATTTAACCTTTCCCAGTTTGAACCCCCACAAATAATGCAGCCAAGTCTCACATTTTCTTTCTTTTTTTTTTTTTCCTAGTTTTACAGTTCCATTAGCCCTTCTACATACACTCCACATCTTCTCTAACTGGGTTCCATGTTTTCTCCTCATTCCCAATTTTGCCAATCCCACTGTTATTTAAAAAGAAAAAGCTTTCTCTGTTACCCAGAAAACCATAGAGACGATGAAGTGGAATATGAGAGTGAAATGCAGTTCAGGAGGGCCACATAGTCCTCATGTGAATCTGGTTGCTAACATTTCTATTATTTTTGACAATGATGCCCGACTGTTATTTCTGCGAAAAATGGGGGAATTCCTTTCTTTTTCGTGCAGGTATTACATAAAATGGCAGTCTCATCAGCTGAGCTGGCAGGGAAAACCCAAAGAGGCCAAGAAAGTTCTGAGATCTAAATAATAAATGTCACAAGAGGACCGGGTCTTTAATTCCTCTTTGCTGAGGGTCCTGGTGGTGGTAATGCCCTCTCCTGGAGAGATGGCTTTCTAAGAGAGAAGCAATGACTTCCGTTCAGCTGATGGGAGGTGTCAGAGGAGAGCAAATGTTCACTGAGCCCACTCTGTGCCACACCCTGGACTTGGAGTTCAGGGGCCAGAATTCAGATGCTTGCCTTGACCCTTCCTGGCTCTGTGACCCTACACAAATCACTCAGTCTCTCTGGGTCTCAGTTTTTACATCTATAAAACAGGGCTACATCAGTAGCTTCACCACACATATTTGAGGTAAGGATCAAATAAGGTAATTATTCAGAAGTTCTTTTAAGCAGCACCATGAGAGAGAAGTGTTGATTATCTTCCTCAGTGTGATCCAACAGCAATACCAGAGAACCTGTCCCTCCTAGGAGGTCCCGTCCAGGGGAATTCCAAGGTCTCACCTAACTGGAGAAGCAGGTCACTTGGCAGATCCCTGTCTGGCATCAGGAAGCCTGTGATAGCCAGCAGGCCAGATCTTAGTGATACTTAAGTCAAGAAGGATCGGGCAAGAAACACCATAGGCAGGCATGCTTGCTCTTAGATCTGGGATGCGGTTTCAAGACACAGGTAAAGGCTGGGTAATGGGCAGGAACCCGCTTCCACTGAGCTGTTTACTATTATATTTGCAAACATGTGCCATCAAGTTTATATGAATGCTCACAAGAAAAAAATATTAAAAACCAGAGATCCTGTTATATGAGTTAGAAATAAAATGACAGCATAGAGTATCTTTTAGACCAGGAAAGAGGTCAAATGATTGTTGTTGTCATTGTGGTAAATGGAGAATGACATACACACTAAAAGAGGGAAAAATGAAGTGAATCCCATCTGGACAAAGGCCAACTAAATGTAGATTAAACAAATAAATAAAGTGTAACATACTGTCCTAAAACTAAGGACAAAATCTAAAACCTTACTTGTTAGAATTAAACAAAAAATCATTGGAATGCTTAGTTTCTCATGTTGTTGGTGAACAGAGGGAGAAGGCGAGGGGGCAGAGTGAGGGGAAAGAGGGAAAGGAGAGACCAGCAGGAGGGCGGAGAGCCGGGCAGGGTAAGGCGCAGGCCGGGGCAGCAGGAGAGCAAGCTGAAATGAAGCAGAGGGGAGGGGAAGGAGAACCAGCAGAAGGTTCTGGAGTTAGTCTGGAGCCAGAGAAACTGAACTTGTCACTTGTCACGTGGACCTCCAAATAACTTATTACTGACCTTGGCTTTCTGGTTATTTCTCAGAGCAGTCACTTCTGTTCTAGAAATAGCTCATTTACCTGTTTTAAGAAGAAATGCTTGTTTCCATTGGAACTCTGCAAGTGTAATGGAATGGCTTAAGTTTTAGGAGTTTTCTTTGTGTGATCTTAGTTATATCTTAAAATCCTTATGTTATATCTTAAAATCTTAGTTGTATCTTAAAATTGGCTTACTTTTTTTTTTTTGATGTTCCTGCTGGGGGCCAGTAACAACTCAGTGGCTAAAGAAAGTGGGAATGTGCGCCTGCCTGGACAGCTAACTGTTCCCTTGCTCTGTGTCAGAGCCTCAGGGGCTGATCTCCGAAGAGCATCCCTAGAAGAGCTGATTGAGGATTTCTCTGGATCTGGAATGTGACAAGCAAACATCACTTCAGATATTTGCCTCTGATGTTGGTGACCGGGCAGAGGAGGATCACACGGATATCAGTTCGTGTCTCACCTTCCCCCTTCCCATCCCATTCATTTGCACACCACACACCCCTGATGGGGCCGCCTCTCATCGCAGGCGGCCCTTCTCCATCTCACGCTGCTGGAAGAGGACATCAGACTCTGAGGGCAGGGTCCGGTGTGGAGTGTGCAAAAGCGCCTCCGCCAGGTTCTCCGTCCAGCCCCTCGGACTGTTCCGGATATGATGGTAGCTACTCCAGAACAAGGCGGCATCAGGCAGAACGCCAGTGTCCCTTCACGCTGTGCTTTGCCAGGGCTCCGCGTGCACTGGTTGAGCCCCATCTTCCCAAACTAGGCGAACGCGGCAAGTGCCCATCCCCTACGAGGTGACAACAGTTGCAGGTCACCTCAGTCACCCACCATGCGCGGAGTGGTTCCAGGCCTCACGCTCTGAGTACATCCATCACATACACCACTCACGTCATCTCCACCGAGGACTCTCTGTGCTGAGTGTTATGATTAACCCCATCTTACAGGCAAGAAAATTGACAAGTAGAGAAGTTCAGAAAGCTGTCTCTGGCTCATTAGTGCCGGAGCGGGGATCTGAACCCAGAACCTTCGAAAGTCCATGAAATTCGGACCATGTCACCGTGGCCTTCAAGAATTCCCTGGAGTCTCAGACAGTCTTTTGAGGTAGGACCACCTTAACTTTTATGATCGAAAGACTCTTTTGCCTGATAAAACTTCTATCCTTTTGTGGGTCTCATTTTCTAAGAAATGGGGATTTGAATGAGTATCTGAAAGGAAAATAGTGTTGCAATGTGTGGGAGGTTAGGCGGAAGGGAGGGAAGACAAGGCGTGGCCATGAATCTGTGGGTGCTTCCAGCCTAGAATGGGCTTGTTGCAAAAGGTCAAAGGGCACTTGTTCCAGCTGACCAAGGTACTGGGAATGCCCCATTTCCTGGGAAATGAACGGACGATTCAGGGGCCTAGTCAGTCACTGCTACTTCTTAGCTTTTAAGCCATAAATCTAAAACAAACAAACAAACAAACAAACAAACAAGGGAAGCTCTTTAAGACTCCCTCAGCAATCTAGTCTGATTGATTTTTATTCAGGGAAGATGCCAAAAAGTCCCCGATTCACTACAATTTGTTTTTTTATAAGAAACTGAAAAGAGCGAAAACTCAAATGTTTTTGCTGTCCTGCATTTGAACGTTTCTAATCTAAAGTAAACAGGGGACCTCTGTCCTTTGTGTCGGATGGTGGCAGACACAGGGCCCTTGTTCAGGGAGCATGGTATGGGCCCATCACAGACCCAGCACACACTGAGGCCCTGTGTCCCAAGGGAGGGATGGGGCCCCAATTCCTTCTGCTGCTGGTGCAATGGCGCAAACAGTTGGTGTTCAAACCTCATCTCTCCCGACCCCGTGATCATCTCTACCGCGACAGGAAAAGAGAAACCCTCTCGTGGCTCTTTCTCAGCCACCCTGAATCCCACCAAAATGCCCTCACTGCCTTTGTCTCTGAAAGAAATCTGTTCATTGTGGAATGTTTAAATCCATACAGAGAAGAGTAGACAAAGAATCACTCCGTTTAACCACCCAGCCATAAGGGTTAAACATGTTGGTATCTTTATAGCCTCTACCTGTTTCTCTATGCACGTATATTAACATACTTACGGGGAAGGGACGACATTTTGATCATACCGGACATTTGTTAGGGATGTACTGTAAAGAATCCCCCAAAGCATGTCAATTGGATAAAAGAATTAAATGTAATAGGTGGTGGAATAAATATAGATGAATATTTATTTCAGCTGTTGTTAACCCAGCATCCATGCACAAGCTTCAGAGTCTGTAAATGCATGTAATAATATGCACAATTTGGTATATGAATGTAGATAAATGCAGGTATGGATATAGTTATAGAGAGAGCTGTATGGGGAACATGGGGAAGACGCTTCATAGTTTTCATCAGATTCTCCAATGTATGTGTGACCCCAAAACCAACGATTTATATTAACTTGGCTTGAAGAAAAATACCTAATATAGGAAACTGCCTACAACACAATGGATAGGAGCGTTAATGTGTTAAACTTTTCTGTAGGGCAGTCTGTGTACGTGTGTGTGCGCGCACGTGCACACACGCGTGCGCAGTTTAAAATACACATAAGAACATATTATGAAGCTAAAATAATGCAAAATGGTGTAAACTGGGGGACAGAGATAGACAATACAGAATATGAAGCCTGGGGTGGGCGGGACCAAGAATACAACAGATCTGTGGGATGGTGCAAATCAGATTGTATGGAGAATGTTAATTAGCATCCTTGTTTGCTTCCTGCCTGCTAACAGGAATGCTTCTGATGTTTTCAAATGAAGGATTTCATCCATGCCCATCTGACACAGGTATTCCTTATGTTAATGAAGTAGCCTATTTCTAGTTAACTAAGACCTTTTCCCACAACTATAATTGTTTTATCTTTGATTAAAATGTGGAAAAATGTGTAATTATAAGTGGGATGTATGCTAACTAGACTTATTGTGGTGATCATTTTGTGCTATTTACAATGATTGCATCATTACAACTAAAATTAATATGTCCATTATATCTCAATTTAAAATGTAATTATTTATATTGATAAAATATTACCTGAATTACCAGAACAAACGCTACCTGGTCATAGTAAATTGTTTTTGTTTTTAAGTAGGCTCCAAGCCCAGCCTGGAGCCCAACACAGGGCTTGAGCTCACAACCCTGAGATCAAGACCTGAGCTGAAATCAAGAGTCGGAGGATGCTTAACTGACTGAGCCACCCAGGCACTCCAGTCATAGCAAATTGTTTTAAATAATGTTTTGGATTTGACTTGCTAGCATTGTATTTACCTTTTTTCATCTGTGCTCTTAAGTCAGATCGGTCTTTAGTTTGTCCCCCCCCCACCTTTTTGTTTATTTTTTACTACTTTTGTTAGTCTGAGATACCAGGGTTACTTTAGTTTGAAAGACTGATTTGAAGGGGTTGCCTGGGTGCTGCAGTCGGTTAAGCACCCGACTCTTAGTTCCAGCTCAGGTCCTGATATCAGGGTCTTTAAATCAAGTCCCACTTCAGACTCTGTGCTCAGCATGGAGTCAGGTTAATAAGACTGTTTCTCCCTCAGCTCCAGGCCCCCTTTCTGAAAGAAAGAAAAAGAAAGAAAGAAAGAAAGATGGAAGGATGGAAGGAAGGAAGGAAGGAAGGAAGGAAGGAAGGAAGGAAGGAAGGA